>NW_027468871.1:92500-115000 GCF_046254945.1 Alosa pseudoharengus
TGAATTTTCGAGAATGGAATAAGGAACAAAAAAAAATACAACGAGGAATCCTGAGTTATTGTGTAACACCAGAGAACACAGATGACATTTTGAAAAGAAGTTAGTTGAATACAACTTTTATACTTTACTTTATTCCATGTTATTTTTATTTTTCAAAAAGCAGCAGACCTTATTCATATGTGATATGAAATTATAATGTAGACCCTTGAATTACTAGAGCAATGATGGTACCAGTTCTGCAGTCAAACAAGTTTAGAGGAGTCAGGTGTTTGCTATTGTTGTTGTTGTTTCCTGCTTGTCACAATGCATTCTGGTACTTGTAGTCCTGTAATGACTTTTTTTTTTTCTCCAAGTGAAGAGCATTTTATGGTGTTTTTATCAGATCAATTCATTTCTGTTTGTCAATCATGTGGAGAAGACATGTTTTAAGTTCTATGAAATGTTCCATGTTTTGGCAAAGGAAAGCAACAGGAAAAAATGAAACACAAATAAAGCTTTTTGTCTATAGCAGAAACTAGTTTGCTGTGTGTTTTCGTATCTAATATGCTGAATTAGCAAGCCCTTATTTGCTTTTAAAATCATATTATTAACTTCAAATCCTATATTAATCATCATATTAACTGTGTTTAGTGATTTAATTAATTAATCCTATATAAATAATCATATTAGCTGTGTTTAGTGATTTAATTAATTAATCCTATATAAATCATTATATTAGCTGTGTTTAGTGATTTAATTAAATGGCCTCAAACTGTGTAGGACAGGAAATGGACTTCTAAAGGCATGCTGGGAAACGCCCAGAAGCCCTCCTGCTTAAAGGTCATCAGCCGCTGGACATTCATCTCTGGAACGATCAGTGGAAGGATCCTTTCATCCTCCTCAGTTGATGAATCCTGTTTTAATCAAAGACAGAAGTTTCTGGTCTCTTTAAGTGACATCTGTGGAGTGAGCACACGCCACACAGGAGGGGAGGGGTGTGTGTGTGTGTGTGTGTGTGGAGTGAGCACGGTCTGAGACCCCCCCCACACACACACAGGAGGGGTGGTGTGTGTGTGGGTGTGGAGTGAGCACTACCTCGCCCACACGCCACACGCATCAATCACACAACAAATCAAGTTTCCACTACAAACTCTGACTTTGATTCTGATTTTAAAACAGATAGATACAGAAATAAATCACCACAATAAAAGTGTCCAAATTACAAACGATGTGTGGTCATCGTGGTCATGCCACTCAGCCAGGACTCAAAGGGCTGCTACAGACGTGCCTCGCTCCCCTGCTTTGAAGCGGTCAAAACTGATGGATATCTGCAGAGTGGCCGCCCGGGCCAGGTGGCTGAAAGAGACCCTCACCTGGCCTGGAGGACCGGAGGAGGAGATTAAACAGGAGCGCTGTCAGAGGTGGACGGAGGTACTGAGGGACACAGGAGAGATGTGTGTGTGTGTGTGTTTGAAATGGAAGTTTGAGAACAGCACAGACCCCTCACAAATATACTCACACAGACACACACTCGCTAACTCGTCGCAGACACACACTCACACAGATACACACACACACAGACACACACTCACACAGATACACACTCACACTCGTTAACCCGTCACAGATACACACACACATAGACACACACTCACCAACTCGTCATAGATACACACAGGGTTGGGTAGTAACGGATTACATGTAATCTGGATTACGTAATCAGATTACAAAAATCAAGTAACTATAATCAGCCCAGATTACAATAAAAAAATTGTGTAATCAGATTACAGTTACATTGTTGGGGATTACCTGATACATTTTATCATGCAAGCAATGCAACTTTTTAATGATAGCCTAGTTATCTTTGGTTCGATCCCCGACCAGTAGAAAAAATGTGGGCGGGGGAAGGGGTTGCTCTCCCATGCCCACATCCACGACTGAAGTGCCCTTGACTAAGGCACCTAACCCCTCATTGATCCCCGAGCGCCACTGTAGCAGACAGGTCACTGCTCCGGGTTGGTGTGTGCTTCACCTCACTGTGTGCTCATTGCGTGCTTCACCTCACTGTGTGTTCACTGTGCTTCACTAATTCACAGATTGGGAGACCAAATTTCCCTCACGGGATCAAAATATATGCTTACTTACTAACTTACATACTATTGGGGCAGGTCTCTCGGCACACTGCCTGATCTTTTCCTCCTAATCTTAATGTAGCCTCTTGTTTTAGTGTTACTGTTTACTTCGAGAAAGTCACCAGGGGCCTATTGCACAAAACTAGGATAAGGGATTAAGCCGGGATATCTTGGTTATCCTGGCTCAATTTATCCGTGATCGAGTTGGACAAAATCGGGATAGGGGGCAGCAGGATATGTTATGGTATAAGTTACCATGGCGATTTATTCTGTGGAGCTAGCCTGCTCCAGACCAGGCTAAGTTCCAGGATCTATTTAATCTCATCCCTTATCTCAGTCAGCAGTCAACACAAACGGAAACCAATAGTTATTTCACTACCCTCTACACATTGTCATCACATATACCTAGACCCACGGTCATTATTTAAATGTTTGTGATCATTAATTCGCTTTTACATACCGACCTGTCACGCGACAATGTGACATCACGGGAGTGCCTAACCATTTCGCGCATGGTGGTCGCGGAACTAGTTGCAATATTCTCCTAAACAGAGGTGTTGCTGTTTGTTGCTGTTGTGAAAAGGCTATCGCTACCTACTTCACACCGTAGAAGAAGCAATGAAGTCGCTCTAATTGCCATGGTGAATCAGTGAATCTGTGATCGGTGGCGGGGTCTATTTGAGGGAGCCATGAGCGCGCACTTATCCAGCATAGGTTTCACCTGGCTTGATGAATCCGTGTCTGCTCATCCTGGCTTGCTCGTTGTGCAACCAATTAAGCTTGCACACTCTTGTTTTGGATTCATTGAGCGCAGCTCAGTAACTTATCCCGGATGTCTTAATTCTGCTTTTGTGCAACGGACCCCAGGTCCCCCTGGTTGAAAAACATCCCAAAATAATCATTTTCTCACCCCCACAATTGAAATGGACATGGTGTCATTTGGGTTTAATGCTTCCCTTTTTTATGCCAATCTCAGGCCATGTCCCTGGGTCAATAAAGGTTAAGCTGAGTTGTGCATGTTTGGAGAAGAGTGGAAAAAAATAGAATGAGAATACACACTAACCAACTCATCACAGATACACACTCACACAGATACACACTCACCAACTCATCACAGATACACACTCACACAGATACACACTCACACAGATACACACTCACCAACTCACACAGATACACACTCACACAGATACACACTCACCAACTCACACAGATACACACTCACACAGATACACACTCATCACAGATACACACTCACACAGATATACACTGGTCTGATGGAATATATCTACTCTCTCTCTCTCTCGTTCTCTCTCTCACACACACACACACAGATTATATATTAGGCGTCTTGAGTAGACACATACTAAAATGGAGGCAGCTCAGCTATATACAGATTATGGCCAATAAAAATACGTTTCAAAAGCTGGTGTGTGTGTGTGTTTATTTTACTGAATCACCTGCTCTTGCAGTTCATCACCAGATACACAGAAGACAGAGGAGGAGGAGCAGGTAAAATGGAACCACTTTCATATGTGTGAAATTAATCTTAATCTTTAGTTACATTCATAAGCACTTTTATAGAAAATATATATAGACAATGACCTGCGACTTGCCTCAGGTAGCAGGTATGATGTGTCTCATATGATTATACACAAGGCCTCCCACACCTACAGTATGGTCAAATGATCACATGGACGATCACACCTATGGTCAAATGATCACATGGACAACCACACCTATGATCAGGGGCCAGTCAAACGGTCCTTCAAATACAAATTCTTCTTTATGAACTTTATACAATGAAGCCATTCTTGTTTTGAGATATTAAATAGGGGCATTGGGTAAAATCCAAAAGGTTCTCATCATCAGAAAGCAAAAAAACTGAACAGGTAAACGTGTTGATGTTTTCTTGTGTCCCGTAGACTACTACTTAAAAAATAAGTTTAATTGAAAGATCCAATGTCTATTCAGTAATAAAAACATGGCACTGTGACTTGGTCAGTACTTGCACAGAATATTTGTGAAGGTTTTCAGTATGTGGGAGATGCCCTTTTTGAGGAAGTAATCCTTTAACCGTGATGCTTCTCCTTTTTGATGAAGTAATCCTTTAACCGTGATTAGGCTTCTCCTTTTTGATAAAGTAATCCTTTAACCGTGATGAGGCTTCTCCTTTTTGATGAAGTAATCCTTTAACCATGATGCTTCTCCTTTTTGATGAAGTAATGCTTTAACTGTGATGAGGCTTCTCCTTTTTGATGAAGTAATCCTTTAACCGTGATTAGGCTTCTCCTTTTTGATAAAGTAATCCTTTAACTGTGATGAGGCTTCTCCTTTTTGACGAAGTAATCCTTTAACCGTGATTAGGCTTCTCCTTTTTGATAAAGTAATCCTTTAACTGTGATGAGGCTTCTCCTTTTTGATGAAGTAATCCTTTAACCGTGATGAGGCTTCTCCTTTTTGATAAAGTAATCCTTTAACCGTGATGAGGCTTCTCCTTTTTGATAAAGTAATCCTTTAACTGTGATGAGGCTTCTCCTTTGTATGGCTTTCTATGGAGAATACTGATGAGGCCTTTATTTTGTATGTGTGGTCAGATGACGGGTGAGATCTGACCGGCCGATGAAACCTCTTCCACATATAGTGCAGTGGTGCGGCCGCTCTCCTGTGTGGATCATCTGGTGTCTCTTCAGCAGGAGCTCCCCACACACTGAGCACTCGTGCTGCTTCACTCCCGTGTGTGTGGTCTTACAGCACTGAGCACTCGTGCTGCTTCACTCCCGTGTGTGTGGTCTTACAGCACTGAGCACTCGTGCGGCTTCACTCCCGTGTGTGTGGTCTTACCGCACTGAGCACTCGTGCGGCTTCACTCCCGTGTGTGTGGTCTTAACACACTGAGCACTCGTGCGGCTTCACTCCCGTGTGTGTGGTCTTACCGCACTGAGCACTCGTGCAGCTTCACTCCCGTGTGTGTGGCCTTACAGCACTGAGCACTCGTGCAGCTTCACTCCCGTGTGTGTGGTCTTACCGCACTGAGCACTCGTGCTGCTTCACTCCCGTGTGTGTGGTCTTACAGCACTGAACACTCTGATATGGCTTTTCTCCAGTGTGCGTTAGCTTATGAGCAATATACGCATCAAAAATGACATCATATCCTCTCTATCTACTAATATAAGTGTCAAAAATGACATTATATCTAGGGATGTCCGATATTGGCTTTTTTGCCGATATCCGATATGCCGATATTGTCCAACTCTCAAATTTCGATTCCGATATCAGCCGATACCGATGTCGATATGTGGGTTATTTTTCTTAAAAACTAATTTAGGTAACATCACATATCTCCTGTTGTGGAATTAACACAACATGCTTAATGTTATTGTGATGCCCCACTGGATGCATTCTTGAATGCAACAAGGCTTTCCAAATGTTAACATTGTCTGTGCAAAATAAGAAAAATACTTCAACTTAATTTAGGGAAAAAGTGCCATGTTTATTTTTTATTTTTTAATTGTCTCAAACAACAGTTTGGATTACACTCTCCCTGAGATAATCTTGACAATGCCCACAACAAATAGGGCAAATTTGACTTCTTCACAAATGATAAAACATTGTACCTGAACAACTATGTGCAACATAGCAGAATGTAAAGCCAACTAAAATAACAGGCATAGTGTATGACAGGCTATCCTTTTTCTGTGTTAAATGAGCCTGCATTTGTAGGATGTTTCATGAACTGTTTCTTTAACTAAAACTCAATCACCTTAATTGAATGAATGCACAAATATGAGTCAATTACAATGTGGCAACTGTACTGCACAATTTTGAAAACATTTGTTTGAGCTACAAAAAATACTTCAGGCTTGAGGTGAAGTACAAAAAATGAAACATTTAAGGTGTACAAATCTAAGCAGCCTGTGTCCCTAGCCCATTACTTTGGCTAATGCAATCATTTAAATTATAAACTGGGCTCAATCAGCACTGCTCTACATGAGCAACAACAAAGAGATGCAACATTAAGGTAGTGTGCAATAAGAACAAGGAAGGCACAAAGTTTCAATCCAGACCAGAGTAGTAAACAAAGTCCTCCTTTAGTATTAGTCCAATGAACGGGGCTAAAAGACTGACTGGCCTTCATAACGGGCCATACCCACAATCAGGCTTAGAATTTCACCATTTTAGGGGCAAGGCCACTTGGCCTTCAGTTGGGCATATTTGGTGGGGGGCACAAAGGCCACATGTCAGGGCACCAAGGCCAAAGTTAACTATACAGTAGTAGGCTATAAACATGATCAAAGTTGTATTCACTGCAGTAGACCTGCATCACTATATGAAACATTACAAAAACATAAAACATGACATATTACACATAACTGTAAATCATCTGATCATCTAATATTTTCAGATATCTAGGCTATATTTATCATTTATTTTATATTTGGCCTGTTATGAAATCATGTATTGAACAATTTAAGCACAGCTCAGCTTTAAGAAACTCAAATAGCCTAGATGCATGCTTAGCATTTTGTGATCATGAAGGCTACTTTCACAAACTCTTATAGTCAGCTGTCCTCTGATTTACCTATATCTAGGCGACATTTGTAATATTTGTTTTGTATTTGGCCCGTTATGAAATAATGTGGAACAATTTAAACAGTGTAAAACTTAAATCCCAAATTTGGAGACATCCATGTATGTTGAAATTTACTGCAAATTCAAAACGGGATTAGTCTGGAACGGCTAACTGTACAGGGGACTGCTTTACACCTTTCTGTTCGGTAAGGTCTGCTGTTTATTCTGATATATGGTTTGTCATATGTTAAACGAAGGGTTCTGAAGTATTCCACCGAGATGAATGGGTAGGGAGATGGACGCAAAACCTTCGGTAGAATTTATGATTAAATTGAATGATATTATTTACTTTTCTCGCGAACCGTTCACCACAGCAATTAGCGGCTAACATCGTTTAAAAGCTGAGAAAAAGCTCTTTCATGTGATACTTGTGATGTCTGTGTGATGAGTAGGATGGGTTAATTTGGACGCACTTTCTTTCTTGCGCTGTCACTTTCTCCACTGCGTAATTTGGCCATAGGCCATAGGCTAAATATAAATCGCTATTAGTAGGACGCAAAGCAGAATATTTAGAGAAGGGGGCACCAAGGCCACCGTGGCCTGTAAACCTCTGATTTTCAAAGGGGCGTCACGGCCAACGCAAGGGGCTACTACGGCCACGAGCAAGTTTGTTACTGCAGCCATCCACGCTTGTTTGTATGCTTCAAGACGCAGATTGATGAGGTCATCATCTGTGCGCCGGCGGTAAACGCTTCAGGAGCGCATAGGCACTATTTGGGTGTAACGCAAGCATTATTTTATCGGTTTTAAGGCAAAAAAAATCTGATAACGATATTAACAGATATTACATTTTTATGCTAATATCGGGCCGATAATATCGGTTGGCCGATATTATCGGACATCTCTATAAAGAACCAATGACTTATCCAGTTTCAGCAATTCCTCATTGCTTGTCCAGGACGTGCAAAACTTTGGAAGTACAATCGAAGCTGCAATGAGTTCAGGGTCCAAACCGCTGCAGTATTCCTCCTCTGCAGCTGTAGTGGAGCGAGCACTCTTGTTCCACAGTGCTGTGCACTTTGCAAATGCTGCACGGGAAATTTTTTTGTAGACCTGATGGCTTTTGCAGCATCTACTGTTGAGATCAAGTTCAGAAGATGGCATGCACAACGGTGATGCTTTGGGAGCTGATATTCAGAGCAACTATCCTCTTCATCCATGAGACCTTGTATCTCAACACCCTCTATCTCCTCTTCTACATCTTCAGCATTCCCACTGTCACTCACATCTTCCCCCTCCCCCTCAACCGAACTCTCTTCATCACAACCATAAACCCTGAAGGCCTTGATGAAATTTGAAGCATTGTCAGTAGTGGTCCTGACAATCTTCTCGCGAATGTTGTATTCAGTATGGATGTCATTAAGGGCTCCAGCTAATACATCAAATGTATGGGATCCTTTAAGCCTTCTGCACGCAAGCGCAATCGAACATCTCTCTAGACTGTCTGGGTCGATCCAGTGGGCAGTCACCCCAATAAAACTTTGACAAAAAGCCGTCCAGCAGTCTGTAGTTGTTGCGATGTATTCAATGTTTTGCATCACGTTCCTTACTCTGACTTTCATTTGCTCTGCTGTGTTTTTTATTTTAGCTCTGACTGTTGTTCTGGACATCACTGTGTAGTTTGGCATAGTATGCTGTATTAAATGTATAAATACTGGTTGCTCCACAACTCCAAAGGGATGCAAACCCTGAACAACAAAGGTGATGACTGGCTGATCCATCCTCTTGTGTAGCTTTGGTGTCCTCTAGTCTCTGCTGCTTACAGTTTGACTCACTCTCACCAGCAGGCAAGCTTCCCTTCCTCTTGATTGTGGGTTTTGTCAGTTGAAGGTATCGTTGCAGCTGATGTTCATGCTTTCTCTGAAAATAAAAAAGTAAAAATATACTCTTGGTTAATTAATTTGTACCTAATACTCCTATAATGATGGAGGTTACTGTCCAAAGTTTATAGCAACTAGTGCAATGACCATTCAAATATGCTATTCCTGTAGAAATCCTGTAGCCCAAGTACATGCCAACAGGTAGGCCTGCTTTAAAAATAGAATTATAAGGGGAAAAAACATAATTCCAGTTAAGCATTCGATAATAAATAGTGAATATTATATTACATATTAATGAATGTGCAGTGAGCAGAATTTAGAAACTGCTCATCTGTAACTAAAGCCCCAAAAATATGTATTACATGACTCTTATCTCATTGTACACTTTCACAGCAGCAACACATCCGCGCCCCTCTCTCTCCCTCCGTTTCCCGCTAAGTATCCACCCATAATGTTAAGTTAGCAATCTACTAGCTTTATCTTCCCACCATTTTGGTCTAGCTTCTACGCTGAATTTATAATAGCAATAACCGTGTTATTTTGTTACGGTTGCTATATCATGTCAAGAAGACGCATTTCGCAAGGTTGCAGCATACTGTAAATAACACGTCACTAACTAAAATAAATAGCACTACAACATGCAAAAGCAGCGGGACATTAACTATCACAGTACTAACTTAGCTAACGTTAACGTTAGATAGCATAACAAGTTTGCTTACCTCAACATGCTTCTTCAAATTTGAAGGAGAGTTCTTGAAGGCCAGCAGCTCGTTTTTGCATCATTTGCATTGGAACCTCCACGAGTCGTTTTTTGCTCCTTTAATTTTGAATAATTGTTGTAAATACGGCCACGGGTGGCTTATTGATTCAGGCTCTGACTCCATGTCTGCTAAGGCACCAGACTATGCGAGAATACGACCGTTGGAAAAGTTGAAGGGCTCTAGTTTAGAATCTTTGGTTAGAAGGATCATATCTGATTGGGTCAGAGCCAGGTCAGAGCCTTATAGAAATATAAGGCTCTGATTGGGTCAAAAAGACTAGCGTTCTATATCTATGGCAACCAAACTTCACTGGTGAGTCATGTGTGCTGGTGCTGGCCAGGAAGACGTTTTGGTAGGGGGGGGAACTTTTATCAGAAAATGTAACGAAACGTATTGTAGAAATGTAGCGGAGTAGAAGTATAGATAATTGCTGCAAAATGTAACGAAGTTTAAAGTTTAAAAGTAAAAAGTATGCACTATTTATTGTACTTAAGTAAAGTACAGATACGTGAAAAATGTACTTAAGTACAGTAACGAAGTATTTGTACTTCGTTACATTCCACCACTGATGGGCACCTTGAGCAAATGATAAAAAATCTTTCAGAATGCTTTCCATTCTTGAACTGCATCGAATTGCATTGAATAGCATCGCATTGAATCGTCCTGAATCGTTTTTTATAAACATGTATCTTTTCTTGTATCGAATCGTGCCCATGTATCTAGATGCAAATCGTATCGTCTTTTACATGAGAGATTCACACCCCTACAACACAGCTAACGCTCCTCCATTATAACACAGCTAACGCTCCACCGTTACAACACAGCTAACAGCTAACGCTCCATCGTTACTACACAGCTAACGCTCCACCGTTACAACACAGCTAACGCTCCACCGTTACAACACAGCTAACGCTCCATCGTTACAACACAGCTAACGCTCCACCGTTACAACATAGCTAACGCTCCATTGTTACCACACAGCTAACACAGCTAACGATCCACCGTTACCACACAGCTAACAGCTAACGCTCCACCATTACCACACAGCTAACAGCTAATGCTCCACCGTTACCACACAGCTAACGCTCTATCGTTACAACACAGCTAACACTCCCCCGGAAATAATTGAGCGTAGGGGAATAGCCTTTTGTGCACATAGTCTATAGCAACAATATAAATGTTGAGTAACAGAGAGTAAACAGAAAGAAAATGGATTTTGACATACGTGACATGAGGTCCTCTCTAATGGCTAAGAATCCATTAATTTCTGTTATTAGATTAGATTCAACTTTATTGTCATTGTGCACAATGTGCAGAGTACAAGTACAAAGCCAACATTATTTTTTATGTGCTTAATTAGTTTCACAGTTTCACTCTGACTCCATGTAATAGCTGAGCTGCACTGGGGGAGGAATTGGGTTCCTCACAGGGTGACCAAGCATGTGCCTGATAGAAAATAAAGGAATCTCACTAAAGCCAAAGAACATAATGCTGCAGCTAACTGATTATACATCTGGCTCATTCTATGGCTACTAAACACTCAGAGTTATGTGCTGCTGTCCACAGCCTTTCCTTCCTCTGCGTTAGAAATGAACAACAATCTGAAGCTTCGACAGCAAAGGCCAAATAAAAAATAAATTAATCATTTTAAAGAGTCACTTTAATCTGCCCTAAACAAACAAGAGTTGATAAGTTGTCTCTTATGGAGCAGGTTAACTGTTGAGGGCCGCCTCTGGAGACGTTAAGTATGTAAGTATGAGCATCTCACCGTGCCAGCTAGAAGTTTGCCTGGAGTGAAGTTGAGCACTGTAACCACGGTGACAGACACGCAAACACAAACAAAGTCCGTCTGCTCCAGGGGGACGTCTCATCAGATAGTGCAGCAGCTCATTAGCATTAGCTCATTAGCATTAGCTCATTAGCATGCCTGTTTCCTGCTCTGCTGCTGCTGCTGTTGCTGTTCTGTTGTCGTGTCTCCTTTGGCCCTAATCGGCCCTCATCTCTTTCTGCTGCTGTTCTGTGTGTGTGTGTGTGTGTGTGTGTGTGTGTGTGTGTGTGTGTGTGTGTGTGTGTGTGTGTGCGTGCGTGCGTATGTGTGTGTGTATGTGTGTGTGTGTGGCCCTCATCTCTTTCTTCTGGAGTGGCACGTCGGTGGACAGCCCTCTAGTGTTCCCCTGGCGTAGCAAGATGCAGCACAGCTCCTTACCTCTCTGAGCACACACACACACACACACACACCATGTGCCGCCCATAGTGCTCAGCTTGACCTTTCCCCAATCAGACGCTATCAGCCTCCTGGCAAGAAGCTCTTGTGCTCGCGCTGCACTGCTGAGACACACACACACACAGTGCTGAGGCGTGCGGTGGAGTGTGTGTGGGGGTTGGAGGCTCCAGGCGGTGCTTAACAAGGTAAAGCTGAGCCACTATCATGTCTCTCTCTGGGCCAACTACCGCAGGGCCACAATCTGGCCCCTCAAACGGGGGACCTGTTGAGCAGACCGGCGCTCCGCATCTCAAGCAGGCGTGTCCCACCGTGACAAATACACACACATGTACACACACACACACACACACACGGGGGCACGCACGCGCATCTCAAGCAGTCGTGTCCCACATTGACAAATACACACACATGTACACACACACACACGGGGGCACACACACGCATCTGAACCGGTGGTGTCCCACAGTGACAAATGGCACACATGTACACACACACACACACACACACACACACACGGGCACACACGTGCATCTGAAGCAGTAGTGTCCTGTAGCTGCAAATGGCAGCAGCTCCGGGGTGTGTGTGTGTGTGTGGGGCTCTTTGTTGTCATCGCTGCTGGAGGTTCCCTCCTGCGCCGCTTCAAACGGACCACACGCTCCGTGACCGGACTTCCTAAGCGTGGTCATTGTGAAGTGAGTGAGTGTGTGTGTGTGTACATGTGTGTGTGCCATTTGTCACTGTGAGTTCAGGTCAAACTGGTCATAGTGGTCTCTAACAACGTCAGTATCTGGTCATTGTGGAGTAAGTTCAGGTCAAACGTTTAGCTCCAGCTTTCTCTTCAAGTAGTTTCACTGTTTAGCAGATGCGTATGTCAGCATTCAAATGAATAGCTTTGTTTACAAGTGAATAATTCAACTATTTCTTTATCTTATCTATCCTGTTGTTACAGCCACAATGGGAGGCTGGGCATGTGCTGCTTACAGCATCTGGTCATAGTGGTCTAACGATGTCAGTATCTGGTCATAGTGGTCTCTAACGATGTCAGTATCTGGTCATAGTGGTCTCTGATCAGTATCAGTTCATGTGGTCTCTGATCAGTATCAGGTCATGCACAAACACTTCGGCTTCATATTGTCACATGTCTGTAGATTTGAGTTGTGAATGCACAAACACTTCGGCTTCATATTGTCACATGTCTGTAGATTTGAGTTGTGAATGCACAAACACTTCGGCTTCATATTGTCACATGTCTGTAGATTTGAGTTGTGAATGCACAAACACTTCGGCTTCATATTGTCACATGTCTGTAGATGAGTTGTGCATGCACAATCACTTCGGCTTCATATTGTCACATGTCTGTAGATTTGAGTTGTGCATGCACAATCACTTCGGCTTCATATTGTCACATGTCTGTAGATTTGAGTTGTGCATGCACCAACACTTCAGCTTCATATTGTCACATGTCTGTAGATTTGAGTTGTGCATGCACAAACACTTCAGCGTCATATTGCACTCACATACAGCACTCACATTTGGCAGTGACGCTAGTGCGGAAGATGCATAGTTAGTAGTTAGCAACTATGTTTTTGGGAAACGAACCCCTGGTTAGATCTAAGTAGGGATGTAACGATTACCGCTATAATGGTAAACTGCGATAAAAATGTTGACGATAACAATTACCGTTTTCGTTTGAAATATCATGATTATCACGGTTGATTACCACGGTGTGAAAACCGTGTGTTTCATTCTTCCCAGCTTCATCCGAGCCTGCTTTTGACATACAGTAGGCCTGGTACAATGAAACAAAACTGGTACCCTACTGATTCTGCGAGAAAAACTCGCGCTCACGTTATCAGGAGAATACCGTAGCCTTAAGTTTTATTTTGAACACTTACTTTGGTCTCACTCAATGGATCCAAATAACAGAAATAGCAAACTCCAAGTCATACATTTTGTAATATAGTAAATGCTGTCACACTTTTTGTAACTATTTCAGCTTGTGTAGGCCTATTAGTGCTTTCTGAACATATTGAACACATTTTTAAAAATCCCGCGATAATACCGAAAACTTTGATCATTTTGGTCACTATAACCGTGAAGTTAAATGTTCATACATCCCTAGATCTAAGTCAGATCCAGGTGGTGTCAGGACCGGAGCCCAGGTGGTGTCAGATCCAGGTGGTGTCAGGACCGGAGCCCAGGTTGGTCAGATCCAGGTGGTGTCAGATCCAGGTGGTGTCAGGACCGGAGCCCAGGTTGGTCAGATCCAGGTGGTGTCAGATCCAGGTGGTGTCAGGACCGGAGCGGTGTAAAGCAGCTTCTCTGCGTGGGCCCCCTCTTGCTCCATATCCCCTATTCACTAGTTCACATTCCGTAATTTGCAAACAGATATAATAGCATAATAGAAAAGCATGTTTGGCGAAGTCTCTGGACAGGCTCCTGAAGTGATTTGCGGGATCGTGCAGGAGTCAACTGCGCAGGCAGGAGTCGTTCAGGATTCCGCCATACACCCCAAAAAATGCGTTAAAGATGAGGGACCCTATAGCCAGGACCCACGAACAAATTCGACGCGAGAGCGCGAGGTGTGCTAATTCCCTCAGATCAGAGAGACTTGATCTGACATAAGAGTGATAGGCGTCGGAGGACCACGGGCGAGAGTTTTGAGCTTGATCGGACAGGCCGTTATTTGCCGCGTTGGTGGCTGCACCATAAAATATGTAACGGCCTGCTGGGATTCCGATTTGCGTTAGAACAGCGTTGAGCTGCGTTTGAAAGCGACTAACGGAGCGTCCGTAGTCTGGAGGGGGATCTTTCCATGCGATGGAAAACGAATTAGCCAAATGGGCTGCAGGAGAAAGTAGATGAAAATGACAGCCCAAACACGCGCGGTTGTGAAGTTCAACATCTAATGCACCCCAATGTTTAGTAGGCTAGTAGCCTAAGGCCTAAGCAATTAAAATAGGCTGCTGTAGCTAACTGCGGTAGCTATAACGGCAAGAGAAGTGATGAGCAGCAACACATTATTAGAGAGGATTCCGAGGAACAGAGCAGAGCTACACGCAGGTGCAGGTGCTCCCTTGGTCAGATAGGGAAGTAACGGAGCAGAGCTACACGCAGGTGCAGGTGCTCCCTTGGTCAGATAGGGAAGGGCTTTAATATGCTGACTCAATGAACACAGAGAAAAATTCCTTCCTTGCCCTCTTGGCAATAAGCGACAGAGCAACAGCTCCTGTGTATCAGCTGCCTTACAGCCAACGCCGGCATTGAGTTAAAGCGATGCTCCCTTAAATACATTTTGTGATGACCACATAGATTAAATTGTATTACTATTTAATGTAGACATGGTCTCAGATGAGATGCCGATACGGTAGCCTATAGGGTGGTGGCACCAATCCAGGGAAAGAGGGGTAAGGGAGAACCAGGGACGCGGTCCCTGGCTGGGGAAAAACGCGGGCTCCAACGCGGTTCGCGCCGGCGGGAGATGATGGGGAAAGGGGAAAAAGTAGCGACGCGGTCGCTACGGGGGAAGGGGGAGGAGCTTGCGCAGCACCCTAGGTAGGCAAAGAGAAAAGTGGGGAGGGTTGATTAGCTGGAAAGAGAAAGAGGCCACAGTAGCGGAAGGCAAGGTAGAGGGCTGCACGCGGGCTGCCATAACTTGCGAGTTGAGTGAGCAGGGGAAAGCTGTTTAGGAATAGAGAAAGAGGCCGCAGTAGCGGAAGGCAAGGTAGAGGGCTGCACGCGGGCTGCCATAACTTGCTGAGTTGAAAAACATGTTGCATGAACAGAGGGGGAGACGCCGGAGGAACGGAGCTCTGCACTGCGGCGCTGGTGCTCGGTTGATCGGCTATAGGAGGAGAGGAAAGATCAACTGATTGTTGGAGAAGGCGACGTAGGTCTGCTTTCCTTGCGAAACGAGGGCAATCGATCCTACATCCAACCCTGCTCTAATCAAAGATAAGGTCCGCGGAGTAGCTCTCCTTGCAAGCGGAGTGACGCCGATGCTGCAACTTCGGCAGATAGAGGCAGACTGCAAATAAGTAACCTGTCTGATTGAAGGAGGCGTGGCAAATTCCGTCATGCTCCTCCCGAACTTCCGTTTGTTACAAACGCCATTTGTGTTGTGGCTGAACCCTCTCCCACCTTTTCTGAACTCCCGGACACGTAGCTGAGTGGTAAACAGTTACGATGCATTCTGTTTGCCATGTTAATTCTCTTCATTAACACATATTTGAACATAATTAACAGGAGCGAGACAATCTGCCGCTAATTGATGCACACTCAGCCAGCAGATTCTCTTTCAGCGGAGAGTTCTTTTCTGCTTATTCTCTCTCTCTCCGACGGAAGAGGGTGAAGAGCTGTGCTGCTTTCTTTATTAATGAGGACCATCTGCGCTGAGCGAGGGATAGAGAGAGAGATGGAGGGAAGAGAGAAGGAGAGAAAGTAAAGTGGAAGAGACACAGAAAATCGATAGAGCAAGAAAATGGAGAAAAATGACAGAAAATAAAAGCAAGAGACGGAGACATAAATAGAGAAGAGAAAGAGAGAGAACATGGAGGAGGGGGAGATGAAAGAGGGAGAATGGAAACTGGAGGAGGGGGAGAATGGACAGAAAAGAGAGGGAGAGAGAGAGAGATGAAGAGAGAGAGAGGGAGAGAGAGAGAGATGAGGAGTCCCAGTCAGAAAGAGAAGCTTCCAAACAGCCTGCTTAGCGAGCAGGAAGAGACACTGTGAGCTCACACACACACACCCTGCGCTCACACACACACACACCCTGCGCTCACACACACACACACCCAGCCTGTTTAGCGAGAGGAGGAGACGCTGAGCACATGCAGGAGAACAAACTCAGAAATAAGAGATGAACTTCAGAGAGTTTATAAAAACAGGTGTCAGTGATGGAAGGTAATCACCTCCCCTTTCTGCTGGGGAACCCCTTAGCCCCCTTAGTCTGTTGTCTCTCTTCCTCTCTCTCTTCATCCCCCCTTCTCTCTCTCTTCCTCCCTCTCTCTCTCTTCCTCCCTCTCTCTCTTCCTCCATCTCCCTCTTTTCCTCTCCCTCTCTCTTCCTCCATCTCCCTCTCTCTCTCTCTCTTCTTCTCTGTCTTTTCCACCGATTCTTGGATCTATTTGGGTATCTGTTGTGCTGGCGGAGGAAGCGACTGCTAAGTGCTAGCAGATGTGTGTGTTCCACTCTAATGAGTGAGCGAGGCTGCAGGGTGTGTGTGTGTGTGAGCGCAGGGTGTGTGTGTGTGTGTGAGCGCAGGGTGTCTGTGTGTGAGCGCAGGGTGTGTGTGTGTGTGTGTGTAAGTGCAGTGTGTGTGTGTGTGAGCACAGGGTGTGTGTGTGTGAGCGCAGGGTGTGTGTGTGTGTGAGCGCATGGTGTGTGTGTGTGTGTGAGCGCATGGTGTGTGTGTGTGTGTGTGTAAGTGCAGTGTGTGTGAGCACAGGGTGTGTGTGTGTGAGCACAGGGTGTGTGTGTGTGAGCGCAGGGTGTGTGTGTGTGAGCACAGGGTGTGTGTGTGTGAGCGAGGCTGCTGACGGGAGCTAGCGCCAGGTTATCGGCAGGAATTTGAGCTGCAAAAAACACCGTTGCACATTTCACGGTCTTCGCCTTAAATATAAGTGAAGGTGACAGGACTCCTGCTAAGGAGAGGTGTCGGAGTCGTTCAGGATACTGGAGGAAAACACACACACACTCTCTCTCTCTTCCTCTCTCCCACACACACACAATCTTGACACAGATCTGCTCACTTTTATTTTTCCCTCCTGTACCAGGTCTCAGATTCACAGAACACATTCCCCTGCCTGGGAATGCATAATTCATGGTGTGTGTGTGGAGTGTTGGGGGAGAATGGGGCTTTATCATTGTTAAGGGACCGGACGCAGCTCATTAATTCGCTGGAAGCAGATCAATGTCTCTGGACGATGGGGTTGGACACACTGTGGGCTGGGAGGTTAATACAGAAGGAAGTTATATCTCAGCGTCTTACCGATGCATTCAATCTGAGGTGGCAAATTGAGTTGTGTTTCCACCGATTTATACACGGCGAGCATTCATATCTACCTCCATCCATATTCCTCCTAAAGTCATTCAGAACATGTTTTATGGTGGTGGAAGTTATTGTCCAATGTTTATAACAATACTAGTGGAATGTTATTGTCTAATGTTTCTAACAATACTAGTGGTATTAAATAGTTCCTAGATTGTTGATGAGTGTAAATATTGTGAATGTGGATAATACAGTGTGATTTTTTCATGTTAAAAGTTGCAATTGGTGAATAAACTCTTTTGAGAGGTGGATAAATTACGCTTACTTGCGTTTAGCCTTCACTACACTCCTGTGTATAAGGTTTCTCTGCAGGTATCACAGATTGGTCTAATCTTTAGTGCAAATATACTAGTATATCCACACACACACACACATAGTTGTGTTACTGTACACCTCAGCTCACACACACACACACACACACACACACATAGTTGTGTTACACCTCAGCTGACACACGCACACAGTTGTGTTATACCTCAGCTGACACACACGCACACACACACAGAGTTGTTGTGTTACACCCAGTGTTGGGAACGTTACTTTAAAAAAGTAATTAGTTATAGTTATATCAGTTATATCACAACGTGTTCCAAAAAGTAACTGAGTTAGTAACTGAATTACTCTATGATAAGAGTAACTCGTTACCAGGGAAAGTAACTATTTGCGTTAATGTTACAAAAAAAAACTTGCTATATGTCAAAGAATTTGGATTTTTAGAGCAGTTTTGAGCAGCCAGTTGAAATTAGTAGAACAGACAGGTGTTTGTAGGCTACATAACTTTCGATATTTATTAGATAGATAGATAGATAGATAGATAGATAGATAGATACTTTATTGATCCCCAAGGGGAAATTCAAGATATTGCACATCGACAGACCTACGGTTGACTTCAGCCTGTGTCATATGTTTTTGTTGTGAGGCAGAAAGATCTAGCTTTTGCTGCTTGGAGGACTTTGCTCCGAGTCCTTCTTTGCTAGTGGATGGCGAGCTATCATCTGTGGTGGAGGTATCGGTGTTTTTGGCCACTAGCTTTAGATGCGTGTGTGAGATGCTTCATTAAATTAGAGTTGCTTACAACGGATGTCGACAAAGTCTTCGCTCCTGGACATAATGTACACATTACATGCACGTTCTTGCCTTGATGAATTTGAAGTAGTGCTTATATCTCCACCTTGAAAATGCCAACTTTTCGGATTGCTCCTGACCTCTGCCGTTTCGTCGAATCTCTATTTAAGCTGTTGCGTGTGTGTGTGTGTGGCACGTGTGCTGGCAAGTGTGTAAAAACACTGGCTCTGATTGGCTATCATGAAACATGACTCTGCCTTAGCCAATCATAATCGCTTACGTCGTTATTAACCCACCTCCTCACTAGCTGTGAGCCAGGGTGCGTTCGGATTAGGCCTACAGTTTAATCAATCAATGCATAGTAACGCACCGCATTTAACGTCCAGTAACGTTAACGGCGTTGTAACAACGAGAAAAGTAATTAGTTAGATTACCCCGTTAGTGAAAAAACAACGTCGTTACCTAACGCCGTTCTTTTAAACGGCGTTATTCCAAACACTGGTTACACCTCAGCTGACACACACATACACACACAGAGTTGTGTTACACCTCAGCTGACACACACACACACACACACACAGGGCCAGATGTACGTACATTTTCGAACGTAGTGTTATCAGCGCAGATTGTGAACGCTGTCAGACCCAAGTTTCCGTCGTATTTATCAATCGTTCAATCCTTAGTGTAAACTGTGCCTTTCTCTGCCCATAAACGCAATTTACGAACGTCCACAACTGAATGGCAACACCTACATACAAGCGCAGTTAAATGAAGTGAACTGATGACAACATTAAAAAGAATCAAACGTTTAGCGATCATGAAATAATACCATACATGATAAGATGTAAACAAGACTTATAAACAGGCTATGCCCACCATAGGTACACACACACACCCATGCACACCTCACAAGCCAGTGACTTATAAACAGGCTATGCACACCATATGCAACAGGCAGCCAATGGCATTAGTCTAGTATGCAGGCAGCAATTGCATACTTAGTAGTCTAGTATGCAGGCAGCAATAGCTTATTATTAGTCTAGTATGAAGCAGGAACTAGTCCACTCTTAATGACATTAATATACTAAATAAACCATAGTCATAATACCAATATCCAACGCTATACTGACAAACATACTGGATGATATCAAAAATACTGTACAAACCAAAGAGAAAAGTTTGTTGGTAGTCTTAACTTCCCAAAGCGGGAACAAGATAGCGTGAATATGCTAACATGCGTTCCCTCGTTTGTAAGAACATTAAACTTCATTCAAAATGCAATCAAATTAAGACACAGAATAACAATTGAACCAATACATTCATCCCGTCAATAACAAATCCTGAACCAAATAAGATAAAAGTCCAGAACCTTTAGTACCCCCACACAAAACACACACACACACACACATACACACACACACACACACACACAAACATACACACACACACAGAGGCGTTGTAAGTATTTTCTGAGAGGGGTGCGGACTATATTGGTGTCCGGGAGTTTCTCCCCCGAAAATAATTTGAGATTCTGATTGCTAAACACACCATTTTAATGCAGTTTGGGAGGGACAGAAGAAGCAGTGCCTATGTGTGGCTCATGTGACGTAGGCCTACATGATTTACCTGCTATCACTTCACTATTTGACACTACCCTACATGGAGACATATCTCATGTTATAAATCAAGAAATCATTTCAGAAATTATGTTTTGTGCATGTGGGTTGGCAGGCTACAATAAATTGCCTCACAGATAACAGCCTAATTTCGAGGTATCACTAATAGCTATTAAATAAATGTAAAGGACACAGAATAGTGACAGAACTGTAAGCTCAAATTCAAAAACGTTTGAAGTCCACCCAAACATATGCAAAGGGAATATAAATAAATTGTGTTGCATATAGCCAGCTTAATTAATGTCAATTTAAAGATTATGATTAGCAGTTTCTATGTTTTTTCCATTGATAGTTACAGGAAGCCACGTTGTTGTTTAAACTATTGTTGCTTCTAGCCCACGTTACCTTCAGTTTCACTTGCTGCAGGGACGCACACATTGCATGAGCGCTCATAAGCGTATATTTGAGTTCTACATGCTGGAAATCTTAGTTCTCAGATGTAGAACTCAAATTTGTCTTGACGCCGCCGTTTGTAAGATCAAAATAAGATGTTCTACATGGAACGCGATCGTATTTAAGACAACTAGATGTACCGCAGAGCGGTACAAAATATGACCGCCGCCCAGTCAAGCACATGTTTTCCACAAAAATAAGTCACGTTGAAAGGCATATATGATTCTAACTGTCTCACTTAATTGCATTATGCACTCAATTCTCACTGGTATCTGCTAGACAACAAGTACCAAAACATGATTAGTTCATAGATTTCACATGTAATATAAATTTTATACAACCCCACCCCCATCTTGCCTGTTCATAATTCTGAGAAATTATTGAATTGTGTGCATGTGTGTGTGTACATGTTTATGTTTATGTGTGGGGGGGTGTGTGGGTGGGTGTGTGTGCGTGCATGTGCTTGTGTGTTTGCCTGTTTATGTGCCTGTGTGTGTGCATGTGCATGCATGCGTATGTCTACTGTGTGAATATGTGTCATACGTAGAATTACTGTGAATGTATGTGTGTGCGTGTGTATCTGTTTATGCACATGTGTGCATATGGAATGGGTTAACATGACCCCTGGAGGCAAACATAAGCAAAAAATTGGTCATCCTAGGCCCTACGGTTCTCAAGATATTCACAGAAAACTGTGTCTGCCCTACCCTCCTTTCGGGGGGTCCAGTCCAGCGGGGGGGCTACAGATCAAAACGAAAAGCGATGGTTCCATGCTATCCATGTGGGGTTACATGCCCACCAAGTTTCGTGTACCCCGGTCTTTCAGTGTCCCGGGAATCCTTGTTGGTGTACGGTCACTAAATGTACTCATAAATTATTTTATTGTAAGGCCCCCCATGAACGAAAGTCCACGAAACTTGGCATGCATTCGGAGGGTATCATAATGATCCTACACTTTCAATTTCGTGCAGTTTTGACCATGTCAGCCAGAGATATTGTGATGAAAACACCTAATGTTTTGCTTTTTAATTTTTAACTAGGTGGCGCTATACATGAAATAAGTGGTAATGGGATAGGTTGACATGCCCCTTTAAGACCAACATACAAAAAAAAAGGTGGGCCTCCTAGGCCCTACGGTTCTCGAGATATTCACAGAAAACTGTCTCCGGCCACCTACAGGCCAGTTGGTGTATAGTAACATAAATTAATTTATTGTGTGGCCCCCCATGAACGGAATTCCACGAAACTTGGCGTGCATTCAGTGGGTGTCATAATGATCCTACACTTCCAATTTCGTGAAGTTTGGACTATGTTAGGTCACAAATACCTGCGAATACAAAACCTAATTTTTACTTTTTTGTGTTTAACTAGGTGGCGCTATACATGAAATGAGTGGTTATGTAATGGGTTGACATGGCCCTTTGAGATCAACATACAAAAAAATGGTCCTCCTAAACCCTACGGTTCTCGAGATATTCACAGAAAACTGTGTCTGCCCTACCCTCCTTTCAGGGGTCCAGTCCAGCGGGGGGGCTACAGATCAAAACGAAAACAGGAGGTTCCATTCTATCCATGTGGGGTTACATGCCCACAAAGTTTCGTGTACGCCGGTCTTACAGTGTCCCGGGAATCCTTGACGGAAATTTGGACACGCGAAAAAGAAAAAAAATAATAATAAAAAAAAAAAAATCGCTGCGCGGCGGTCATAATAAGATCTCCAGTAGATGTAGCACTACGACTCATATGACAGTGAAATGCCGCCGACGTTT
>NW_027468871.1:127500-130000 GCF_046254945.1 Alosa pseudoharengus
AGCCACTTCTGAGCACATTTGCCCGGAGACAAGGTCATTTAACCTGGACGCTTAACTCTAAATATCCAATCTGTGCTCACGCCGGGGAGCGAACCAGCGGGGGGGGGGGGGTGGTATGGAGGGGGTAAATGGAAGGAAGGGGTGGGTCTTTAGCACAGGCTCATGGGGCAGGGGGGTGGAACAGGTCTGTGGGGGGCAGAACATCACATTCAAAAACCCTCTTTCTCTCTCTCACACACACACACACACACACACACACACACACACACACTCTCTTAGGCCAGGATCTGCCCACTGGATGGACTCGTGGAGCGTGATGGAAGTCACACCAGGGGAGAGAAGTGAGGGAGAGAGAGGATGAGCGAAAGGAGGAAGAAAGGAGTAAGGGATGAAAGGAGAGGAGGAGAGAGGAGAGGGGAGGAGTGCAGAGAAGAAAGGAGTAAGGGATGAAAAGGAGAGGAGGAGAGAAGAGAGAAGGCAGAGCAGAAAGGAGAGGAGAGGAGTAAGGGATGAAAGGAGAGGAGAGGAGAGGAGGAGAGGAGAGGAGTAAGGGATGAAAGGAGAGGAGAGGAGAGGAGGAGAGGAGAGGAGTAAGGGATGAAAGGAGAGGAGGAGAGAAGAGGAGTAAGGGATGAAAGGAGAGGAGAGGAGAGGAGAGGAGGAGAGGAGAGGAGTAAGGGATGAAAGGAGAGGAGAGGAGAGCAGGTGTCAGTCAGCATCTAATTGTGTCCACTGGGGGGAGAGTTTTGATGAAGTCAGGCAGAGCGTTATTTATCCTCTGAGAGTGTGTGTGACAGGGCCTTGGAAAGGCATTCCATATGACAGTCTGTGTGTGTTTGTGTGTATGTGTGTGTGTGTGTGTGTGTGGTTACTGTACTGGCACTGTTGGGAGGTTGTTTGCCAACATGTGCTAGACATGATATGTGGGGAGGAGGTGGTGTGGGGGGGGGGGTACATGTGTTGCCGTGACGCCCGTCTCTAGCGGCCATGTTTGGAGATCCTATTAGCATGACATGCTATTAGCGGACTCTGCCTCTGACATACTGCTGCTGCTGCTGCTTGGGGGGGGGGTTGTCAGGGATTACCCAGTTCTCTCGTCTCGTTTCGTTCGCATCTCATCTCATCTCATTTTGTCTCCTCACACCTCTCACCTCTCTGACTGCACGGATACACACACACATACACACACACACACACACACACACACACACATCTCTCACTGACTGCATGGATACCTGCCAGGCCAGTATGGTGCACCTCTAGTGTGAGAGCTCACCCCTCTGAGGCCGAGGGCAAACCCATCACACACACACACACACACACACACACACACACACACACACACACACACACACACACACACACACACACACACACACCTCATCTCAGCCCAGTTCAGCTCAGGTTACTGAAGGAGGGCAGTGACAGAATTTTTGGGGGATGACATTTTGGGGTGTTTTATGAATACTGAATTGTCCCAGAGGAATGCCTCAATTTTTCAGGCTATTCATTTTAAACTGTTATATCAGAGCTGATGATGTATCCTGTATGGATGGATAGCAGGCAGGAAAAGGTGTGTGTGTGTGTGTGTGTGTGTTTTCACTGGGAGAGACTTCCCAGATGGACACTGAGCAGGGCTCGGATCTGGAGCGGAGCTGGACTGAGTCTGGAGACCTTCGGTCTGGTATGGTATGATGTGTGTGTGTGTGTGTGTGTGTGTGTGTGTGTGTGTGTGCGTGCGTGTGTGTGTGTGTGCGTTCTGTCTCCGGTTCCAAGCTTGGCTTTGGTTTTGCGGGTTCTGGGGTTCTGTGAGGAGAAATGTGCTGTCACCACATCCTCATCAGCTGGTCTGCTGGGAGAGAGAGCGTTCTCCCACACAGCCCCAAAGCTATGGAACTCACTTCCAAACAACATCAGGCAGTGTGAATCCACTGCCCAGTTTAAAAAGGAACTGAAAACGTATCTCTTTAGACTAGCCTATGGACTGTGATATGGCTAAATGGACTATATATATTTTTATATATATATATTTTTCTCCTTTTTTGATATATATATATATTTTTTTTTTCCTTCTCTTTGTTTTATCTGTAAAGCGACCTTGGGTGTCCTGAAAGGCGTTTTTAAATAAAATGTATTATTATTATTATTGTAAATGTATGTGTCTTTATACTTTATATGTTGTGAATGTATGTGTCTTTATATGTTGTGAATGTATGTGTCTTTATATGTTGTGAATGTATATGTCTTTATACTTTATATGTTGTGAATGTATGTGTCTTTATATGTTTGTGAATGTATGTGTCTTTATATGTTGTGAGTGTATGTTTCTGTGCATGGATGTGTTCATGTGTGTGTGTCTGTATGTCTGTGTGTGTGTGTGTGTGTGTGTGTGTGTGTGTGTCTGTGTGTGTGTGTGTGTGTGTGTGTGTGTGTGTGTGTGTGTGTGTGTGTGTGTGTGTGTGTGGATTGTCCTGCTAATTTAACTGAGTCTCTTGGGGAA
>NW_027468871.1:145000-157500 GCF_046254945.1 Alosa pseudoharengus
AACACATTCGCAAGAGATTACTTCTGCTGTGCAAAGAAAGTAGTCATGAAGACCAAGTGGGTTCTAGTTTACTTAAGCAGGTAAAAGCAATCGAGAAAAACTGTAAAAAGAACCCTAATCTTGAACACCAGAAATCTACATCAGCCCTACACCCACTCCCCGTAAAATACATATGGAATAATGACCATCTGGAACAATTGAAAAAATCATTATTAATAATCTTATATACCAGACAATTCCACAAAGCAATCATAGATTTAATGGAAAAGACAAGAAAAATATATTACATTTTAAGGAAATTATTAATTAAATACAATCCCCCGATAAAAATGTGACTAAAAATGTTTGATTCTGTAATTAAACCAATCTTGCTATATGGGAGTGAGATTTGGGCCACCAAATACAAAAACAATTTGGAGACAAAAGCATTTTCTGGAAAACAGGAGTTGCTCAAATATGGGTTGTAGAGCTGAATTAGGAAGATTCCCTCTCTTTATCTCAATATCCTCAAAAGAGAATGTAAATAAAATTTACATTCATGCCAATAAAGCTTGTTGAATTGAATTGAACTGAATTGAGAGAGGGATGATGGGAAAGAGAAAGAGATGAACAGAGAGAGAGAAAGGGGAGAAAAAAGAGAGAGAGAGAGAGAGAGAGAAAGAGAGAGAGAATTTTGAATTTCAAAAACCCTTTATTACATTCTTGCCACAAAGTATTTACATGATCACTTTGTCACAATGTACAGTCACATTAAAGATAAAATAAATAAATAAATAAAATCAAGGAGCAAGTCAAGTTTTCTCCAAGAAATGAGCAAACTGCAATTCGCCATCAGCAACCATACACAACACACTATCATAACACCAAATTTCTTCAAAAGATTCAAGATTCATCATGGCTTTGTAGAAATGAAAATCAATTAACATGCGAGACCTCACAAGTATTGAGAAGACCATTACTAGGTCATCACTAGAAGTTTGCTTCTACAAAGAAGTTTTGTTTCTACGACTAACATAGATTGCCATTTTTGCTTGACCTAAGAGAAAGTTTATCAGCTGACATTTGAAACGATGTTTCCGCACATATTTAAAACCCAAAATAAAAGTCTCCATTGAAAATGTTTCATTAAAATGATTAAAGAGTGACTGTAGAACCACGAATAAAGGTGTTAGCCTTACACACTGCATGAAAGCATGAAACACAGTCTCTCTCACAAAACAAAATGGGCACTCTTGACCCACAACAGGATTCAACACTGAAACAAAGGCATTGACTGCAATTGCTCCATGCAGAATCCTCCATTGTAAATCTCCACATTTTTTGGCTAAGGGTGAGGTTGTATAGTGCTCTCCACTGGGGTCGGACATCATCCCCCATTTGTAAAACAGTAGACCAGGGTGTTTCCACCCTCTTGTCCAAAGACTTTTTGTTAAAAGACTTCACACACAGTTTATATAAACACTTGCCAGTAGCTGGCTTCTGACCCAAAAGAGACAATTGATCAAAATGCAAGTAAGAACCAGTACAACCTGTCAAATTTGACGACAATGAAAGATTGGGAAAAGGATCATTACAGTCTGAACTACACAGCCCTCTGAAGTTGTCTGCCAACAACTGCAATTGTTCCTTTGTTAGGGAGGCCCGCCATTTCTCAAGTAGCTGAGCTACTATTCGAATAGATCTCATCCCCAGTTGACTGGCAACTTGTTCAGCGTTAACAAGATCTGGTCCTGCTAACTTGAGTAAACCCTCCATAGTAATGACTCCAGACCTAAGAAGGCTATGTGTGATTGTGGGAAGAGACTTTTCAAGAGACATATCTAAAACAGAACCATAGATTAGGGGCTCCTTTAAAAGCCAATACAAAGACTCTGTGCTTCCTGTGCGTTGCACTGTTAAAAGGGACCAAACTTTAAACAAATTACGATAAAACACAGGGAGTTTGTTGATATTCAATCTTTTTGGATCCATCCAAAACAAAGTTCTGTCCAGCCCCAGTCCATCAAAAGTCTGTAAAATGGCACACGCCACATATTTCCAGCTGGAATCCAGAGGCCCCATGAGAAGACGCTGGACGAACTGCAACCGAAAGGCAGCTGTCCTACTTTGTAGGTGCACAAGTCCATGTCCACCTTCCTCTTTAGGTAGGTATAAGATGCTCTGTGGAACCCAGTGAAGTTTATCCCAGAAGAAATCCACTAGGATTGACTGGATTCTTGACAGCAACTGTGCTGGAGGGTCCACACAAGATAACTGATGCCAAAGGGCGGATGCCACCAAATTATTGATAATAAGGACACGCCCCTTGTAGGATATCTTATTTAAAAGGAATTTCCATTTATCAAGGCGGCCCTTTACCTTTTCAACAGCCCCATCAAAGTTCTTTTGAATAAACATTTCATCCCCTAAAAAAACACCAAGATATTTAAAACCACTCCTGGCCCAATCTAAGCCAGCTGGAAGACTTGGCTCATTTAACCATGTCCCGACCAGCATAGCTAAACTTTTGGACCAGTTTACTCTTGCTGAGGAAACAACATTAAAATCATCAAAAATCTCTAACATAGTGTTTATGTCTCTTTGACCATTCACAAGTACTGCAACATCGTCTGCATAAGCTGACAGTTTAAAAACACTTTCACACGCTGGAATTCTCACCCCCACCAGCTCTTTCCTCAACTTCACCAATAGGGGTTCAATTGCCAGGGTGTACAACATACCAGATAAGGCACAACCTTGTCTGACCCCCCTGTGGACTTTAAAAGGAGCACACAAGTCACCATTAACCTTTAAAATACTCTCAATGTCACAATACAGAACTCTAATCATATCAATAAACTCAGGGCAAAAACCAAAGGCTGCCAGAGCACTCCACAAATAATTGTGCTCGACACGGTCAAAAGCTTTTTCTTGGTCAATGGATACTAAGCCGAATTCCAGGTTAAACAGCTTACCTACATCAAATATATCCCTGATCAATGAAATGTTGTTTTGAATCAGCCTACCTGGCACACAGTAGGTCTGGTCAGGATGGACAACCTGCTCCACAACTTCACTCAATCTATTAGCCAACGCTTTAGAGAGCAATTTATATTCAGTACAGAGGATTGACACAGGTCTCCATGATTTTATGTCATTCAAATCCCCTTTTTTGGGGAGCAAAGTGAGTATTGCCCTCCGGCAGCTCAGTGGCAACCGCCTCCTGGCAAGACTGTCGCTGAGAACAGTCAGCACATCCTCACCCACTTCTGACCGAAAGGACTTATAAAAGTCCACCGGTAGACCATCCAACCCCGGTGCCTTTCCACACTCCATACTCTGGAGGGCTCTCTGCAGCTCCTCTAGGGTCAAAACCCTTCCAAGGACTGCATTCGCCTCTTCGGCCACCTGGGGTAGGTTCTCAAAGAAGGACTGGTCATCCACCTGAATATCCGAGCTCTCACTCTTATATAGGTCTTCGTAAAAACTGACTGCTCTCTGACGTATTTCAGCCAGATTGGACAACAGAACTCCATCCTCAGAAAGCAGTGAGTGAATGAACCTCCTCTGTCCATTCTTTTTTTCCAAATTAAAAAAGAATTTAGAAGGAGCGTCCATCAATTCCACACTCTGAAAGCGGGACCTGACCAGAGCTCCCTGTGCCTTTATGCCTAGCAGGTCAGCCAATGATTTCTGCTTCGCTTTAACGTTTGCTGTGTAAGTCTGGTTGCCAGTTTGTTCAGCTAAATGCTGGAGTTCAATTATTTCCTTTTCAAGTTTCACCATTGAACGAGTCATGTCCCTTGTGACACTGAAAGTATACTCCTGACACAGTTGTCTTATTTGTGACTTACCAAAGTCCCACCACTGTTGCAACGAGCTAAAAGATGGCTTTGTGTTCTTAAAATCCTGCCAAAACAGTCTAAATACCTCTCTAAAATGGCCATCCGATGACAAGTTATTATTAAAATGCCAATAAGCACTTTTAGACTTTAAAGAACTCAAAGAAAGAGAACAAAAAACCAAACTGTGGTCTGAAAAACCAACTGGGATGATCGCACATTTCCTAAACAAACTCAGCTGATGCTTAAAACCATAAAACCTGTCCAGTCTAGCCAATGACAAAAGGTTATTGTAGGAGTGAACCCATGTGTATTGCTTCTGAGTACTGTGAAAGTTCCTCCAGACATCAACAAGCTCATTTGCATTCATCAGTTCTATGAGTCTTCTGCGTGAGGGCATGTGTGGCTCTACATGATTCCTAACCATTGCATTTTCAGTACAATTAAAATCACCTCCCAGGAGTAAAAAATCCTCAGATTCACAATTGCGTAGAGCATCATTTAGCATATTCAAGAAAAGCATTCTATCAATTGGTGTAGTGGGTGCATAAACACACAAAAAAACAAAGAAATTGTTTTCAAATTGGGCTCTGACTTTTAGGAGTCTACCCTTGACTAATTCCTCAGTCTGGTAGGAAATGGGAGTAAAGGTCCGAGAAAACAGAATGGCAACACCACCACTATTGGAAGTGTTGTGACTTAAAATAGACAGGCCATCAAACTCATTTGCCCAGTCAGCAGCAATTGAGGCGTCAGAGTGAGTTTCTTGAGCAAGAAGCACATCAAATCTATTCTTCTTAATCGTTTCAAACAACAAGGCTCTCTTGCTTCTTTCCCTGGCCCCATTTAAATTTAAAGAAGCAATTCTGATTTCACCCATGATAAAAATAAAAAAAGATAAGAGTTGTGTACACGCCATCATCATAATACATGTGAAAAATAGACCAACATCAGACATCGCTATTTAACAAAACGTTAATCTTGGTCATTATCTTTTTGAGACGGAAGCACTCTGGATTTGTAAAGCAGCCCTCACCCAAAAAAATTTTAGTTTTCGTGGTGAACTGCTCCACATCAGGGAAGTGGTCGTCAATCCGAACATTTCTCATATGTTTTGTTTTTCTCAAGAAGGATTTTATGTCTTCCACATTATAATCGCGACTAGCAAACCCACTATGACGTAAGCTACAGGTAACGCTACAGTCAGAGAAATCACTTTCGTATTCGTTATCTGTGCCGCTAAGATCTGTTAAATTATCGCTCTTTTTAGTCCTTTTAGATCTCTTTCTTTTGGGGGGCATTTTAAAAACATTTTCCTCTGTATCCATGAGGGAGTCATCTAGAGACGCAAGAACTTGGTCATAATTGACAGCAGAAGCACTGCTCTGCGAGTTCTGTGTGGACTGACTCTCAGATTCTGCGTTCACTGCGTCATCTGTGGGAGAACTTTCTTCTTGGCCTGCTGGCTTATCAATCGGGGTTACCCCGTTAACCTCTTCCCGCAAAAGGGAAGCATGATCTGCCCCTACTGACTCGGCTGAGGCAGACGAAGGCCCACTGGATACAGCGGGTGCTGCAACCGCAGCAGTAGACGCACCCATTTCGGCAGACTGCTCATCTACCACAATTTCATTAGGCATAGGCCTACTGGTGTTTTCGTGATTTATTTGCACATCACTCGAATTCCCCTTTGCCTTAGGACACGCACAAACAAGGTGCCCTGATTGCCCACAACCAAAGCACTTCATGACACTTGTTGAAGCATAGATAACATAACTGAAGTTATCCACCTTCACGTTTAGAGTTAGGTCCAAATCATCTTTGTTATCTTTTAGAATCATAAATACGGATCGCCTGAACGACACTACGTGTTTCAGAAGTGGGGATTTGCTTCCAATTGGAATCTTTTTAATTGCGGAAACCAATTTACCATACCGTGATAGAATTTCAGCCAAAACCTCATCTTTAATAAATGGGGGAACATTTGACAAAGTCACTTTCTTTGATGGAGTGGAGAGAGGAAGGACGGTGTTGTGTGCCTTCTGGTTTCTCCACCTACTGGTTTCCTTGCGCGTGCATGCGCTGCAGCAGTTGTCAGACAAGTTGTTTTTAGGCGGTTTGAAGTCGCTTTTCATATACGCCATGAGCGCTCGGCTACATTACAGCCACTCGGACAAAAGACGTAAAAAAAATATATGTTTTGAAAACTAGCATTAAACTGGATTCGATACCGCAAAAGCAATACATGCACGACTCTCTCCAGCCTGATTCCCTACTCCTTGAGCCAACTAATACCTGGCTGTTGCGCGATACAATTAACTATTGTAGGCTACCATCAATTAATAACGTAGGCAACACCCAGGTAACATGTTGTCCAGGCTATCTGAAACAAGTGGTTGCCCTTCATCTAAAACAACTGGTTACCTTAGGCTGCTACGGCCGTCAGTGCACTGTGCACAGTATGCTACTCTTTGTGGTTGATCAAATAAAAATAAAATATGTGTTTGGTGATGGCGTTATTGTAGGTCTAGTAGTAGTAGTAGTAGTCTAGACCTACATTCTTAGAAATTAAATGGTACGACAGAAGAAACGATCTACATTTTAGCGCACCAGACCGCGATGTCTTCAAGGGTTGATTGAATGAAGGCAGTTTGCAAAAATTAGCGTATTTTTCAAGTCAATAAACATTCTTACGAATGTCTGTCGGGGAACATATGACTTTTCAAAACCATAGGCCTGATAGTCGCTCAGACAAGGAGTTATAAGATAAAGGCAATAGGCTACCATTTGTGTCACCTAATGCAAGACAAAATGTTGCTTGTGTGGTTAATTAATAGGTGATTGATGACGGTTTTCAGCGAATTAGAGTGGCTCAAAGAGATAATGCGCTGAATAGGTCGGTCTGGATCATAGGTGTGCGTATTTATTGCAGGTTCGAATCCATTTTAATGCTATAAAGTGCAAAATTATAGCCTTTATTTTACATGTATTTTGTACGAGTGATTGTAGTGTAATGACCATGGGATAGATATGAAATGCGACTTCAAATCCGCCGAAAACAACTTGTTTGCGAATGTTTGACAACTCCTGCAGCTGTGGTGAGCAACGCGAGCACGCGCAAGGAAACCAGTAGGTGGGGAAAACCAGAAGGCACACAACACCGGCAGTAAAAATGCCGTCATCCACTAAACCCCTTTCAACCAGCTCATTAGCCAACTCAACCGTGCCCAAAAACAGCACAATCGCATTGTTCACGCGGGCCGCTGACAGAATATTGTCATGCCCTACAACTTCTCCTGCTGCTAAACTACAAACCTCTACACTGGCATTCGATGCTATTTTAACAGCATGACGCCTGTCATACCTCTCCATACCTGGGGCGGCTGCAACCAAACACGGGAAGCAGACGTCCAGGTAAACCAAGTACCAACACCAACAACAAAACCCCACGCCAGTGTTACTTATAATAACCCAAACAGAACCAACCCTTAACACTATAAAGAAGAAAAGAAAAAAGATAATAAGGAGATAGAAAAGATAGCAAAAAGATAGAAAAACGCTGTTCCTGGCACAGCGGCCAACAGTCACACTCACTCAAACGCTCGGCTCCGCCCACTCACTCCGACATGCGCACAGAGAGAGAGAGAGAGAGAAAGACAGAGTGAGAGACAACCACAAAAAGAGAAAACGGAGTGAACACCTCAAAAAAAGGTGTATGTGTAGATAGATAGATGGATAGATAGATAGATAGATACTTTATTGATCCCCAGGGGAAATTCAAGGTCTCAGTAGCATACAGACAACACACACACATTCACTAACAGCAGAAAAAGTAATTAAAAGTATATAATATAAAAACACAACTAAGCAATAAGGACAGTAGAAGATAAAGAATATACTAAATATACTAAAATACAAATTATACTAACTAACACTTAAACTAAATCAATTCTAAAAACAGTATCCACATGGTGATTAATCAATCTGAGGCGCTTGCAATGACTGAGGCAGGGACTGAGCCTGTGATTCTCTGTGCATAGTAAGGTATGGTAAGGTGCTCTGTGTGAGTGAGTGTCATGGTGATAGTGCAATGGTGATAGTGGTCATGGTGATAGTGCAAATGAGTAAGTCCAACAGTGCAACAGTGCAAGAATAAAGTCTATATATCTATATATCTATATATATAACTATTTTAAGAAAAGGTATAAGTGTGGCCACAGTTCGGCTGTGGCATGGAGGGAGGGATTATGCATATGTGCTAATGTGCTAATATAGCACGCAAACAGTGAGGCAGAAAGACAGTGGTAAAAAGTGGCTAGTGGACAGACAGTATCCAAACATGGAGAGGGTGAAGAGGCAGACAGACTATGCAGAGAAGTCTATCTCTCCTCTTCCCTTAAAGGAGAATTCCGGTGGAAATGCATGGATTCCAGTTGCTGCTACTAGAAGAAACTGTAATCCATGCATTTCCACAGAATTATTTTTGGAATCTGATCCCTTATCATACCTGTTCATTCTTACTCGTCACTCGACTTATCGTGACTAAATTCAAGATGGCTGCAAACGCTAAACTTCGTGAAGATACTGTCTGTATAAATCGTCTTGTAAGTAAACTACCAGTGCTTTTTCAAAGTTCTCAATGTCTCGTTTTAAATGTCAGGGCCCTCGGAAGTCTACCAATGAAGTGTGGAGATACATTGAGCCTCGTAAATGGTGTAAAACAGTGATTTATTTGCATGGCTATGCCGATGCCGAGGCACCACCGTTGGCCGCCTTGTTGGTAGCATCGGCTAACTAGCGCCAGATTTCGGAGTGCAGGGGACAAGCCGAGATGGGCTATGAGACATACGTTCACACTCGGTATCATGTTTCAAAACACTTTAGGTCAAAATCACACCGGAATTCTCCTTTAAGTGAGGCATTGAACAGTTCAATGGCCCTGGGGACAAATGACTTCCTCAGTCTGTCCGTTGTGCAAGGCAGTGAGCGAAGTCTCCAGCTGATCAGGCTCTTCTGTTTTACAGTAGTGCTGTGGAGTGGGTGACACTCATTGCCCAAGATGTTGATCAGTTTGTTCAGGGTCCTTTTGTCAGATAGTGAAGTGATGCACTCCAGTTCAGCTCCCACTACAGAGCCAGCTTTCCTTACCAGCCTGTCAAGTCGCCCAGCATCCTTCTTCTTTGTGCTTCCTCCCCACACTCCACACTCAGCACACAGTGAACACACAGTGAGGTGAAGCACACACTAATCCCGGCGCAGTGAGCTGCCTGCATCAACAGCGGCACTCGGGGAGCAGTGAGGGGTTAGGTGCCTTGCTCAAGGCCACTTCAGCCGTGCCTACTGGTCGGGGCTCAAACCGGCAACCCTCCGGTTATAGGTCCGGAGTGCTAACCAGTAGGCCACGGCTGCCCCAAGGTTGTGTGTGTGTGTGTGTGTGTGTGTGTGTGTGTGTGTGTGTGTGTGTGTGTGTGTGTGTGTGTGTGTGTGTGTGTGTGTGTGTGTGTGTGTGTGTGTGTGTGTGTGTGTGTGTGTGTGTGTGTGTGTGTGTGTGTGTGTGTGTGTGTGTGTGTGTGTGTGTGTGTGTGTGTGTGTGTGTGTGTGTGTGTGTGTGTGTGTGTGTGTGTTTGTGTGTGTGTGTGTGTGTGTGTGTTAGAGAGAGAGAGAAAGAAGATGTGTGTGTGTGCGTGAGTAGTTCCTTTTTTCAATTCGGCGCAACGCTGCTTTCCCCAGGGACAGATTTGACAGCGACACGGCACGCTTGCGCAATAGTCACAAACTCCACACTGTATGTAGCATGAAGAGCAATCATGGCAAGCACGAAGCAGCCAACACAGGGATGGCCTCACACACACACACACACACACACACACACACACACTTGAGGGATGGAGGCCTCCCATTACTTCAGTTAGTTGAAATTTGAATATCAGAGAAAAAGAGAAAGATGTGTGTGTGTGTGTGTGTGAGAGAGTGCATGCGTGTGTGTGGGTGAGTAGGTGTAAGTGAGTGAGAGGTTGTGTGTGTGTGTGTGTGTGTGAAAGAGAGAGAGAGAGAGAGAGAGAGAGAGAGAGAGAAAGGTTGTGTGTGTGTGTGTGTGTGTTAGTGAGTGCGTGAGAGGTTGTGTGTGTGTGTGTGTGAGTGAGTGAGAGGTTGTGTGTGTGTGAGAGAAAGAGAGAGAGAGAAAGAGAGAGAGAGAGGTTGTGTGTGTGTATGTGTGTGTGTGTGTTAGTGAGTGCGTGAGAGGTTGTGTGTGTGTGTGTGTGTGTGTGAGTGAGAGGTTGTGTGTGTGTGAGAGAAAGAGAGAGAGAAAGAAAGAGAGAGAGGTTGTGTGTGAGAGAGAGAGAGAGAGAGAGGGGGGTTGTGTGTGTGTGTGTCCCAGTGCTCATTGGTAATCAGGTGTGGTGTGTAGAGCAGCGGTCAAACAGAACACTCGGCGTCTCTCTCTGCATCGCTAATCCCTTCTACATGCCCCAGTGCAGGTGTCAGCACCCCACACCTCCCCTGGAATACAGTACATGTCAAAAAGAGGAGCACACACACACACACACACACACACAGAAACACACATACACAGAAACACACACACACACACACACACACACACCCACACACACACACACACACACACACACACAGAAACACACATACACAGAAACACACACACACACACACACACACACACACACACACACACACACACACAGAAGCACACACACACACACAGAAACAGAAACACACACACACACACACAGAAACACACAGAAACACACACACAGAAACACACGCAGACACACACACACACACACACACAGAAACACACGCAGACACACACACACACACACACACACACACACACACACACAAACACACGCAGACACACACACACACACACACAAACACACGCAGACAGACACGGACACACACATACACATTCACGTTGACACACACCATACACACTCACTCACACACACACTTAAACAGCCTGTCACACATTACCACACACCTCTCAATCTTAGCAGGAGAACAAGCACTCACACCTATGCACACACACACACACAAACACACACACACACACATGTGCAGGGGCGTCATGCAAGGTAAAATTCTGGGGGGGAGCACAAACAGGGAAGTTGCAATTGTTTTCTGATGGGGGGGGGGGATTTAATTTCTAAATTTACCATTTCAATGCAGTTTGGGAGGGAGAGAAATACCAGAGCAAGCAGCAACCCTCCTCTATCTGGACTGTAGCTATAAGGACTTAGCTTGTAACAATCAACCTTTTAAAGCAACACCAAAGAGTTTTTTGTACCTTAAAATAATGTTTCCAAAATCGTTTCAGTGGTTCATCAACTCGTAACAGGGTGAACGGCACTTTCTGCATTCGCTTCGCGGCCCTCTATCGGCTATTACCGCACTATGTAAGTTTGCTGCATCGGGTAGCGGATCTGTAGTTCGATGGAATGAGACATGAGAAACTACAAATTTGACTTGCATCTGATGTCGCAATACATCGTACTTTCATAAAATCATGCAACTTATTCTACCTTGTCTGTGGACATTGTTATTTGCAAAGCCGGTGCTCGATAAACAAATAGTGCTTGCGACAGATGAAAAGTTCTTTGGTGTTGCTTTTAACTTTGCCTGTGTCAACTAAAACGCACAGGGGGTTCTTGTGAATGATTTCAGTCAGAGTAACAATAAACACTGTCAGTTGGTTATGAGATGATGAACAATGTATAAATCAGAATGCATCTAAGACTTAATCAAACTATAGCATTGACAACCGTATCTTCCGTCTACCAGCATTAAAGGAAGACGCGCACCAAACAATAAATCAGATCGCGCACAGTAAAGCGCTTTATATTTTCACACCTGAAATGACCCACGCAACCCCAAATTATTTCAATATCCTTTTTTTTTCAGTCCCGAAAATGAACCTAAAAGTCCAAACTAAATGAAAAATATCCTGTCCTTTGCCAGGACGCCCACAAGAGTCTGTATAATCCAAACAAGTAAAAAAAGAAGGCCGCTGCAAATTGTCCTGCGACTTAGCAACAACAAAAAATGTAGTCCACAAAAAAGGGAAGAAATGCGATGGTTGGCTTGGACCACGCAAATAGGAAAAAGAGAAAAAACAATCACTCTCACCAACTCCGTTGAATAAATCCAGCCAGCCGACTTCGAAGGCTTTCTTGATGCGTCCTCTCTTTGGTAACGCGCTGGTCTTCCACACCCTACGAGCGGCCTTTAACTTATATGAAGTCCGTTTCCCCCGTAGGGATACTTTCTTTCTATTTACCCCTCAAAAGAAACAGTTTACAGCACTGAGTACTGGCGCCACACTTTCAAAAATCTCACACACGCTTGCTACTCTCTTCAGACCGCCCCCGTCATCTAGCTAGCGCGCTCAACTATATAAGTTTTGGTGCGCGGTGATAGGCGTATCGGCCGACAGTGCCCACATACAAATCACCCACATCCCATCACACAGTGGAAATACACATGATAAATACATATAAATAAGTACATATTCATATCACACAGATATTATATGAGACCTACAGACATAATAATACTTAAACTCCTTGATGAATTTTAAGTAATGGCACCTAAACTAATGTGGCAGTGTCACAAGCTAAAGCACCTATTTTGTAAGTTAATGATAAACACAGAGGTTGA
>NW_027468871.1:167500-183759 GCF_046254945.1 Alosa pseudoharengus
ATAACACTTTCACTCTATTAAACACTTTCACTCATTCTCTTTAACACTTTCACTCTCACTCAGGGCCAGATGTACTAACGCTTTTGCGCCCACTTCAGGCGTATTTGTTTCGCAATGTGCGTGTAAAATCATTGTGAGGTACAAACAGGCCGCAATGATGTAAAAGCGCAAACTGCCTGTCCCGGGAGCTGAGAGTGGCAGATTGCGTTTGTCATGTCATGCATATGCATTCATGGGAGGATCCAGGGGAAAGTGGGAGTTTAGCGTAAAAAGATGGGAGGGGAAGAGTAAAGAGCGCCTAGTTATGTATTCCGCGGTATGTACAAAGACTGCTCCTGAAAGCGCACGTCTATTCTGCACTTAAATACTTCCACCTTGTTAAAGCAGGTGTTAATCCAAATTGCAGTTCAATGCGTCAATAAGAGAATCTTTCAAAGACAACAGAATTGCTATTTAGAGCACCAGTTTTTGTGGTGAAAGTATTTGTACTACCAAAAGCAACCTTAACTTTCGTTGGCCTTTCGAATGTCTTACTTTGACTTTCACGTCATTCACTTAAACTTTCCTACTTGCTAAATTTGACCAATCTTCCATAGCCTACGTGCACAAGTAGTTTGAGTAGAACTACTGATCTTCATTATCTCCCTGCTTGTTTACATCTTATCATCATTATTTCATGATCGCTAAACGTTTGATTCTTTTTAATGTTGTCATCAGTTAACTTCATTCAACTGCACTTGTATGTAGGCGCTGCCATTCAGTTGTGGACGTTCGTAAATTGCGTTTATGGGCGGACTTCTTTAACTCTCACTCTCTCACTTTCACTCTGTAACTCTCTTAAACACTTCCACTCTGTAACTCTCTTTAACTCTTACTCTCTTTAACACTTTCACTCTGTTACTCTCTTTAACACTGACTCTCTTTAACACTTCCACTCTGTAACTATCTTTAACTCTTACTCTCTTTAACACTTTCACTCTGTAACTCTCTTTAACACTGACTCTCTTTAACACTTCCACTCTGTAACTATCTTTAACTCTTACTCTCTTTAACACTTTCACTCTGTAACTCTCTTTAACACTTCCACTCTGTAACTATCTGTAACACTTCCACTCTGTAACTATCTGTAACACTTCCACTCTGTAACTCTCTTTAACACTTCCACTCTGTAACTCTCTTTAACACTTCCACTCTGTAACACTTCCACAGCTGCACCACAGCGTCCCCTCGTCTTCTTTGTCTTGTTCTATTTCAACTCTCTCCTTCCTTCTCCTCTTTATTTTCTACTCCTTTTTCTGTCCGCTATTCAATCTGTCTCTTCCTCACACCATCATGCGTCCTCTTTTAGTGCTCCTTTCCATTTTACCTCTCCTCCCCTCCCCCTCCTCTCCTCCCCCTCCTCTCCTCCCCCTCCTCTCTTCTCCTCCTCCCCCTCCTCTCCTCCCTCTTTTCCTCCCCCTCCTCTCTTCTCCTCCTCCCCCTCCTCTCCTCCCCCTCCTCTCTTCTCCTCCTCCCCCTCCTCTCCTCCCTCTTTTCCTCCCCCTCCTCTCTTCTCCTCCTCCCCCTCCTCCTCCTCTCTTCCCTCTCTCCCCTCCTCTCTTCTCCTCCTCCCCCTCCTCCTCCTCTCTTCCCTCTCTCCTCCCCCCTCTTCTCCTCCTCTCCTCTCATCCTCCTCCCTCTTTTCCTCTCCCCCCTTCTCCTCTCCTCCCCCTCCTCCTCCCCTCTCTCCCCTCCTCTCCTCCCCTCCTCTTCTCTTTCCTCCCTCTCTCCTCTCCGTGTCGGTCCTTCATCACCACTTCAGCATGCCACTGTTTGAGATATGACACTCTTCCTCAGGGGCCTGCAAAGATGACTGCTGGTAGGTGTGCAGACTTTGTGTTCTGTGAATACCACATGTTGAGTTAAAATATTAGCATATTTTGTTTCTGACATATCAGGTTTTGACAAAAGCGTGGAATGAAATGTGTTCTTGTTATGGAATATTATGGAATATTTTGAATGTGACAATTCCTCAAGTGCAATACTTACCCTCCCTAACTCAACCCCAAACCCCCAACATCTAACACTCACACACATACACACACATATCGAAACAGTTGCACACACTCGTGTCTTTCAAACATGTTTTTGCATAGCAAACAACTTGACAGCCAACTCCACTTTAAAAAAAGATGAAAAAAAGAAAAGAGAAACTTGTGTCTCCTTGTCGAGGGAGCGAGTCCAGAGCTCCTGAAGACCAAATGAAGAAAAATGATTTCAATTCTGCGGCTTTGTCTCCTCGTACTTCCCAGCGGGTCGAGAGACAATTATGGCCTCGCAGGCTGCCGCCACATTGCATGCTGGGACGGGAGCGTGCAGGGCAGCTTAGCGCAGAGCTCCCATTTGGGACGTAATGCAATAAAAAAGATGAAGTCTGTGGGGAAAACAAGCCCTGCCGCTCCATGCCATTACAGGGAGCATCCCGTCCCGCCTGACAGAACACATTACGATGGAATCCAGTTTCAGCGAGGAGAGCAGCGGGGCAGGCACGGGGGGGGGGGCAGGCAGGGGGGGGGGGAGGGGGGGCAGGCAGGGGCGGGGGGGCAGGGGGGGGCCCAGGGGTCCTTTAGCAGAGCGTAGCGCAGCCACCACCGACCCCCGGGGGGGGGGGGCAGGCAGGGGGGGGCCCAGGGGGGGGGGCAGGCAGGGGGGGGCCCAGGGGTCCTTTAGCAGAGCGGAGCGCAGCCACCACCGACCCCCGGGGGGGGGGGGGGGGGGGGAGGTGGGGCAGGCAGGGGGGTCCACGAGAGGAGCTGAAACTTCTGACATCCTCCCCAAAATTACCCCCGCCCACCCCATCCCACCCCCCCCGGCCCCTGACATCCTGAGCTCGTCGCCTGGGCGACCAGGACCCATGGCCCACAGATTTCGCCGGAACGAATGGAGGACACACAAACAGCAGAGGTGGTGTTTATGGATGGAGGACACACAAACAGGTGGTGTTTACGGTCAGGAGGGCGGACGGAATCAAGTGTCCACCGGGTCGGGGGGGGGGGGGGGGGGCATGAACAACACAGGACCCTGAGAGAAGCGTAGCAGAATGTGTGTGTGTGTGCGTTGGGGCCGCAGCCCTGTGCGTAACAGAATGTGTGTGTGTGTGTGTGTGTGTGTGTTGGGGCCGCAGCCCTGTGCGTAACAGAATGTGTGTGTGTGTGTGTGCGTGTGTGTGTGTTGGGGCCGCATCCCTGTGCATAACAGAATGTGTGTGTGTGTGTTGGGGCCGCATCCCTGTGCGTAACAGAATGTGTGTGTGTGTGTGTGTGTGTGTGCGTTGGGGCCGCAGCCCTGTGCGTAACAGAATGTGTGTGTGTGTGTGTGTGTGTGTGTGTGTGTGTTGGGGCCGCAGCCCTGTGCGTAACAGAATGTGTGTGTGTGTGTGTGTGTGTGTGCGTGTGTGTGTGTTGGGGCCGCATCCCTGTGCATAACAGAATGTGTGTGTGTGTGTTGGGGCCGCATCCCTGTGCGTAACAGAATGTGTGTGTGTGTGTGTGTGTGTGTGCGTGTGTGTGTGTTGGGGCCGCATCCCTGTGCATAACAGAATGTGTGTGTGTGTGTTGGGGCCGCATCCCTGTGCGTAACAGAATGTGTGTGTGTGTGTGTGTGTGTTGGGGCCGCATCCCTGTGCGTAACAGAATGTGTGTGTGTGTGTGTGTGTGTGGGGCCACATCCCTGTGCGTAACAGAATGTGTGTTCGTGCGTGTGTGTGTGTGTGTGTGTGTGTGTGTGTGTTCGTGCGTGTGTGTGTGTGTGTGTGTGTTCGTGCATGTGTGTGTGTGTGTGTGTGTGTGTGTGTGTGTGTGTGTGGGGCCACATCCCTGTGCTCCCTGTAATCCTGTGTGTGCTCCCATCACAAGGCATCACATGGACTTTATTACCACAGAGGAGGGTTGAACAAGTTACCCAAACAAAGCCACAGACCTCGCAACATGGCCTTCTGCCTTAAGACTATATTTGTACTTAACATGTGTGTGTGTGTAGGGGGGATTGTCTGCTGAACCTGTGCGTCCACATCTGGGCCAGTGTGTGTGTGTGTGTGTGCGTGCGTGTGTGTGTGCTGGTAGGAGAGGCCTGGTGTAATCTTGCACATGTGGGAAAGGCCAGTGTGAACATTAGTTCTGTCAGGTCCATTAAGTCAAGAACAACACAGGCAAAAAAAAATCTTTAGGACATTTTATTGAATATATTACAAATTAAATTTGGCGGTATGGCTCTGTTCAGAGGGGTCCCCAGACCTTTCATGAGCACCACGAAAGAGCAGTGAGCCTGGGGACAGCAGCAGCATTAGGGGGCGCTCACACAGTTTAACACTGAGCGAGCTAAACTATTCCCCCCAAACAGACCATATCTGGCAATCCTCTTGTGACCAATCAACACAAGATCATGGAATTAAGTAGCCTTTAAGCACAGGGGAGCAGAGCTCATAGGGCAAGAAGCAGATCAGGGAGCAGAGCACATAGGGCAAGAAGCAGATCAGGGAGCAGAGCTCATAGGGCAAGAAGCAGATCAGGGAGCAGAGCACATAGGGCAAGAAGCAGATCAGGGAGCAGAGCAGGGAGCAGAGCTCATAGCTTTCTAAACGTCATGAATGGCGCGGACGTCAGGACGAAGGTAACGTTCGTATGCAGTAGACGTCCATCGGCCCACATGTGGCTTTTAGGGTTGAAACAGGAGCAGATGCCGCCGCAGTAGTTGCGGCCCCTATGCGCAGAGAATGGGCTGTATAACGGTCTGGAGGCAGTCTGCAGAATTGGCAGAGGAGGCGTAGATGAGATGCAAACCAGGCTCTGGACATTGGTTTCCCCTCCTGAGTGACAAACAGCGGCTCCTGCGGACCAGCACGAGGACGGCTCCTCAAGTAGGTCAGCATGGATGATAGAGGACAAAAGACAGTATTAGACTCTGATATATAAACAACTACACCTTCACTATTACTATCTGATTTGGAGTGTTTGAGAAACAAGGTGAAATGGTGATCATTAATCGAAACATCAGAAATGGTGAGAGCGTGATTTGGGGCAAAGAACCACGTGCGTGAAGAGATTTCGCCACCCCTTAGGAACCCAAAGAAAGCTGTGAGAATGACTGTCTCTAACATTTGATCTGTGTAAGGCCCAAAACACCCTTCCCTCAAACGTGATATAATTGTATTAACTAAAGGTAATGAGACGTTTATCATTGCCTCGGGGTGACTCCTTATTGAGGCCGTTCAGCAGGAGGCGTATGGATGGGTTTTCCAGAATGCTGGTAACGGATGGATCCAGGCAGCGTAGATGGAATTGGATGCCAGCGACAGTACTTTTGATGGAAGAAGGCTGGATTTTTCAAGACTCAAAGCAATGGACTATAAATGCACTAACACAGGATATATTCACAGGCAGAGCGGCTACAGATAAAGTAGCACAAAATGTGGTGAAATAAGACCAAGCTGAGTCGTACGCTTTTAATGTAGATTTAGACAGACCTCCACGCATGTACAGCAGCGCGCTCATAAGACTGCAGCGGATAATTTCATCTAAAATGGTTTGGCTGAACGGGGGGCATTCCAGGCTTGACTGGGCTGCTTCTGGACACAGGCGATGGAATTTCTGTAAATTAAATCGAGAGAGAGAATCGGCCACTTGATTATTTAAACCAGGGATATGAGCTGCGCGAAAGGTATAATTGCCCAAAATTGACAGCCATGTAAGACGTCTCAAGAATCTATTAATGATTGGAATAGATGAGCGCATCTTGTTAATGATGTTAACAGTTGCCTCGTTGTCGCAGAAAAACAGAATTTGTTTCCTAGCCCAATGTTTACCCCAGAGAATGCAAGCTACAACAATAGGATACAACTCTGGTAGGGCTGTTGAGGATTCATTGGCAGGCAAGTTGACTAATTCTTTCGGCCAAGCGCTTGCAAACCATTCGTTATTGAAGACACCCCCTAAACCCTACGGAGGGCACAGCATCCGTATACAGATTGAAGACCCCCCTAAACCCTACGGATGGCACAGCATCCGTACACAGATTGAGCGCTTGAGACGGATCCAGAAAATCATTATGAAAAAATGAAATGCCATTCCAATTTTTCAAGAGCAAAGACCAACATTTTAGCTCTGATTTACATCCTGCGTCTAAAGAAACAACGTCATTGAGATCTTAAACTGATTTGGTCAAGAAGCCTGGATATGAATGACCTGCCTTGAGGAATAACTCTCATCGCGAAATTAAGATGGCCTAGAAGGATGGCGGCAGACAAATGGCCAGTGAATGAAAATCTGTCGGTGGCGGTAACTATGTCACACACTTAGGCAATTTGAGCAAAGTTAGAAGCGGTCCTGCGCTTATCCTGGACACCGGTATGTTTTGCACAAAGGCACGGGACATCACGTAGGCCTATCGTTCTCATGTTGGCCACAAACTTGTCTGTAATCCTGTGTGCCTCCACTGCACCGATTGCTCTTTTCTGCAGCTGTGCATAGAGCACATCTACACTCTAACTGAGATTATATCAAAATCTCCAGATGTTTCAATTATTTCGAAACACTCCAAAATAAGCTTTTAAATCTTTTCGGAGATCTTGTGAAAAAAGCGGAGAAACCATAAAAATGTGAGAAGACACCCACTGAGGATGCTGCTGACGCAGCCTTTCCCATCACCAGGTTCAATTGATGTGCATAGCAATTACACGCAGCCTTCTCCATCACCAGGTTCAATTGATGTGCATAGCAAGGGCCTACACGTCTTGCACTTTCTTACACACTCCACCAGATGCTCCTCTCATGACACTAGCCCCATCACATGTCTGTGCAATCAGCCTTACTTTATCTGTGTCACTCTCAGGTGAACAAACTCGTAGACCTACACGATTTCGCACTTCCGCAAGCCCTCATCGAGTTGTGCTGCAATATTAGCTTTCCCCAGCATGGCTAATTTGCACAACTCAGATGCTAGCCTCATGTTTTTTGCCTTCTCTGAAAAATGTTTCATGTCACACACACCTACACTAGCCTACTCCAAACATCCCCTTGTCCCCCAGAAGATCGGAAAAGCAGGCATGGAAAACAGAACATTTTATTGCGTTCAGGACAACCAGAGCTTCTTATCAGACATGGCCTACCACGAACGTGAAAATGTCCGATTAAATGACCGACTCTTGTCCTTTGTTTGTTGGTATACGATGTTAATGTCGGGCTGATCAGGTCCTAGGTATTTGATAGCTAATTTAACTCCAACTTAACTTCTTTAAGAGAAACTCCACACTATTGCACACTCGCTGTTCACTCGCCATTTTTCAACTGTCTGTCTGTCTGACCTCACAAACTTTGTGCGGACTAATACAGTAGGCATAGGCTACTACAGTACAGTAGGCAGTAAGTTCTGACGTCGTATAGGGTGGGCAGTGGCATGATCTGCCCACCTGACCTTCTACTAACCGCGCTCTAGCTGCAGTTCCATTATCGGTCGACAGATTTACATAGACAAACAGCAGGCGCTGTTCAATTTCTTCACCAGAAATGAAATGTAACGTTACAGTAGGCCTACAACAACTAAGGATATGATCAACGAGATCTTTGCGATCTTTGCGAAATTTCTTTGCAAATCATACAAAAATGTAACATGATTGAGTACTTTGCCACTGATTACAATAATAAACAAACATTTTATTTTTAAAAAATATTTTGTGGATCTACTTTTCTAGTGGATGAATCTTTAGTAGGGCTCTGCCCCTCCTGCCCAAGTGAACGAGCCGCGTCTTAGAGAGAGCAGTTCCCTTTTGGAGAATGACTTTGAATCTTGAGCTGCATGCATAACCTGTCTTATGCGGGACAATTTCTCGAGGGAAAGCGAGGCTTGCATTAGGTCGGAATTCAGGGTGATGCCTAGAAACTCTAGAACCTTAACGGGACCTAGGGTCTTCTCCTTTGAGAGAGGAACACCCAAATCTGAAAAAGTTCGCTTGAGTGCCGAGATGGAAAAATCTGTCTTGGCTGATGGGAAGTCTACCAGAAGAAAATCATCTAAAAGATGAAGTACGAACGGTAATTTGTCGTTATTGAGGAGAATCCAGCACAAGGCTTCGGATAAGGTATCGAAAATTTTTGGACTACTACGACATCCAAAAGTGAGTCTAACCGAGAAATAGGTTTTGCCTCTCCATTTAACGCCAAACTGATGCCACTGAGAAGGATGCAATGGCATCACTTTAAAAGCGTCGGAAATATCCGCCTTAGCAAGCCAAGCTCCTCGTCCTGCCTTTTTGATGAACTTGATAGCATCGTCGACGGTGCTATAGAATAGGGAGAAAGGGGCTAAAGGAATGAGGCTATTGATGCTATCAGCCAAATTGTTATGGGGAGACAAAAGGTCAATGATCAATCGTTTTTTTGGGCCTAGGGACGTTGACAGGCGTTGATGCCCGACCCAGCCTAGGGACGTTGACAGGCGTTGATGCCCGACCCAGCCTAGGGACGTTGACAGTCGTTGATGCCCGACCCAGCCTAGGGACGTTGACAGGCGTTGATGCCCGACCCAGCTTAGGGACGTTGGCAATGCCCGACCCAGCCTAGGGACGTTGACAGGCGTTGATGCCCGACCCAGCTTAGGGACGTTGACAGGCGTTGATGCCCGACCCAGCTTAGGGACGTTGACAGGCTTTGATGGTTTTATTTCTTTCGCTCTGCTTTCATGAGACCTTCTGGGAATGAACTCTGGAGCGACGTCATCACGCTGAGGCTGGTGCTGGAGGTGATGCAGTTCAGGTGCGGTGGAGACTCCTGATGCGGAAATGACGGTCGGTGAAGACGAAGGTCTGATGGAGTCGCTTTCCAGCGTGGAAATCCTGGCCGTCATGTCAAGGAGTGAAGCTTGGATGTTAGACAGCGCCGCAATCACTGGGTCATTGGCTGGAGGTGCGCTTGGACCCGGACGAACTTGGCCACCGGCCCGTTTGTGTGCATTACCGGCTGGCTCGATATGTTTCCTTTTTTGAGTTTGCTTTCTTCCGGATGTTTGGGGAGGAGGAAGCCCAGGCAGGATGTCGGCAGCCGGTGGGATGTCCTGGGAGTCGCAGAGGAGGACAAATAGATCCTCATGAGAGGCGCCGATCGGAGGCTGGATGTTATTCTGAAACAAGGTCTCCAGAATCCTGGACACCGGCCAGTCGCCGATGTTAATGGCACTCGGGGTTCTATTCGCCAACCGGGAGCTTCGACGGACGGTGTTGTTGTCATCCTCGCCCTGGCCTGGTTGAATCTGCGATGGCTGGGTGTCGTTGATGACTTCGAGTAAGGTTAGATCCTCGTCGACAGTGGTGGAAGTCATGGCCGTCAGAAAGGTGAGTAAGACCACACAGATTCTAGATAATGACAGTAGCATGAGCTTGGTATGCATTAACGAGTTGAGTTGCATAAATGCGAGCAGCAAAGCAGTTAGGAATAACTAAAGCAGCTTTAAATAAGGCGCCCTGTTTGGATGTAGCCATTTAGAAGCAGCAAGCAGTTAGGAATAACTAAAGCAGCTTTAAATAAGGCGCCCTGTTTGGATGTAGTCATTTAGAAGCGAGGGGAGTGCGAAGGGAGTTGACAGCTGATAAGCTGACGCCCATAGCGGTTAGCAGCGCCTTGACTACTTGGCCAGCCAGAACTGACGCTGACGCTCAATTAACGCTTCTAACACAAACAGCATTGCATGTGTGTGTGTGTGTGTGTGCATTGTGTGCTGCAGGTCTCCACATCCAGGCCAGAGCAACAGGAGAAAACTGGAAGCAAAACAAACACTCTCCTTTCTCAGCCCAATCAGGTTTCTTAAGGTCCTCAACAGCACAACAGTGTGTGTGTATGTATGGATGTGTATGTGTGTGTGTGTTTGTGTATTAGGGTATGTGTTTTAGTATGTACTGTATGTCTGTGGGACATATGTGTGTGTGTGTGTGTGTGTGTGTGTGTGTGTGTGTGTGTGTGTGTTTGTGTGTGTGCGTGTGTGTGTGTGCGTACGTGCGTGTGTGTGAGTGTGTGTGTGTGTGATATCCTGTGTTGAGTATGGTGTATACCTGGCTTGGCATGGCTCTTAGAGAGAGATGGAGAGATGGCTGAGCCTCCTCTAGTTGGACACGTTTCCCATGCAGACACGCTCCATATGGAATCTTCTGGAATGTTACAGTGATCTGGCCCAGGAGTGTGTGGCTGTGTGAGAACTAATTCCTCACACACACACACAGACACACACACTCACACACACTCTGGGTTTCATTTAAACTGGGGGGAGGCACTGGAGCCTCCTGGTTCCTGTGTGATGTGCTTCCCCCTCGGGATGAAACACTTCTGGAAAATTCCACAGCACATGATCACACACACACACACACACAAACACACACACACACACACACACACCACAGTCGTGGGCTTATAGTACATGAGCTGCTATTTGTGTGGGTGGGTCTTGCTATACCCAGTGTTTTCTTTTTCATATTTAATAAGGCCTCCCCAATATGACCAAAGAGCAGGAGTCAGACGCCAGGCCTGGTAGTCAACATCATTCCCCTCTTATCATCTGGGTGTGCTTTGTCTTTTTTGGCCCTTCATGGCCACTGTAGCTGCTGTCTGTCTGTCTTTTGTATTGGCTGGGCTTAGATCAGCCTGGGATGGTCATCTCCATAATGAATGAACAAAGCTCCTTCAAAGGCATCAGAAGGAAACATGCCTTCACACTACAGTTAGCTGCCAGGGCCTCGCATTTGAACCCAAACACACACACACACACACACACACAAGGCCTTGCATTTGAACGCACGCACACACACACACACACACACACACACACACACACACGGCCTTGCATTTTAACGCACACAGACACACACACACACACACACACACACACACAAGGCCTTGCATTTTAACGCACACACACACACACACACACACACACTCACACACAAGGCCTTCCATTTGGACGCCATCCAGGGCCCCTTTCCCACACGGAGAGCAACAGCAGCCAACTCGTTTCTTTTTTAGTGTGCATTTGTCTTCAACGTTAGGGTGATGATAATCTTTTGGCTGCAGCTAAGGTAATTACTGGGCGTTCAGTAAAGACACTGTTTGGAACAGAAGCAAGAGAGAAAAAGAGAGAGAGAAAAAGAGAGAGAGAAAAAGAGAGAGAGAAAAAGAGAGAGAGAGAAAAAGAGAAGAGAAGAAAGAAGAGAAGAGAAGACATGAAGAGAAGACATGAAGAGAAGACATGAAGAGAAGACATGAAGAAAGGAAGGACTTTGCTCACAGAACGCTTAACAAAACAAATGACTAAGCCTCGATAGTCCATTCCATTCAGGGCACCCAAACATGTTTAGTTTTGTTTTGTTTTTTACTTTGGCCAACTTTCTGGAACAACTGCATGTTGTGAAAAGTCGTTTTCCCCATCATGAAAATCTCTTGAGTTATGTAGCCAACAAAAGTAATGACATTAAACGTTGTGATGTGAAAACTATTCCCTCCACATCTCACACTGAGATGGCAATTTATTATCCTTCTCCTTTGTACACCGCATCACAATTTCATCAATCCCACTCTGTTCCAGCAAACAGGCAGAATAGTAGTCATCTCTCATTTCACACACACACACACACACAGAGAGAGAGAGAGAGAGATCTGCCACTCTCATCCTCTCGCACTCAAGTAATCAACGAAATTGGAAATGAGTTCTTCCTTTGAAAGTCTTCCTTCCATTTTGTGCGCATTCAGAATAATCAATAGCATCGTAAATATATCAGGATTGGAGTTGGGGGGGCACCATGATGATATTCCGCCGGAGTGCATCTCTCCTGGGGAGGACGGGTGGCTCAGAACAACGTTAAAAGGCATCCTAAGAACTCAACTAAAAGCAGCAATCAATATGGCACTGTGTGCCGGCACGGGGGAGAGAGAGAGAAAGGGAGAGAGAGAGAGAGAGAGAGAGAGAGAGAGAGAGAGAGAGAGAGAGAGAGAGAGAGAGAGCACCCGGGAGCAGAGACGTGACCTAACTCTTTTATACAGAGCACAGATGTGTTTCATACACACACACACACACACACACTCACACACAAACACACACACACACACACACACACACACACACACACACCAGGTCCCCGAGCACTGATGCAAAGAAGGCCCTATTATATGATGCTCCCCAATTGCATTACAAAGGCAGAGCTGGATCAGGAGCTGAGCGTTTCCAGACTGTTTAGTATGGAGAGAAACAGCAACCCCCCCCCCCCCCAGCCTGCCTGCCTGCCCCCTCCAAACCCCTCCCAGCCTGTCTGCCCCCTCCAAACCCCCCCCAGTCCTCTCACACGCTCGTGTCCTCGCCACTCCACCGCCAGAGACCGCGCGGTGTTCTCAAACCGGGCCGTCAGGAGGAGACCTGCGAACGCCATGGCAACATCTCCGGCACGTCCCCCTGCACCAGCGTTTGTGTCACATTGTGTCACATGATGTGAGCACAACACGCGTGTGTGTGTGTGACATGGAGGTAAGGGCTGCGCACGTGTGCTGCTTTGCTGCCACACACACCAGCCATCTTTGTCTGTGTGTGAGAAAGGCGCTCCGAGTATGCCGAGATTCCTCCCACCGTGCCAAACCGGAGCAGGAATCAGGCTAATGGGATTGAGCTAATTGAGGAATTGAATTCCTCACATTCCCCAGCAGGCCGACCGCTCCATCGGAACTCATCTCATTCCGAGAACCAACTGAAAATCACTTCAGTTCATCAAAAATCATCTGAGCCTGCCATACCAATATCGACTAAATGAAGAATACAATTTATATCCTATAATACATTTATATCCTAATAATAATAATAATAATAATAATAATAATAAATATCCTCTCCCTATTCAACAGAAATTAGTAATAATAATAATAATAATAATAATAATAATAAAAAATGTATTTTATTTATAGCGCTTTTCTAGACACTCAAAGATGCTTTACAGTTTTGTTACATAGGTACAAAAAACAGTGCCTTGACAAAGCAGAGGCCAAGCTAGAGGGGTGAAGCTTGAAAGGTGAAGCTAGAGGGGTGAAGCTAGAGAGGTGAAGCTAGAGAGGTGATGCTAGAAGCTAGAGAGGTGAAGCTAGAGAGGTGAAGCTAGAGAGGTGAAGCTAGAAAGCTAGAGAGGTGAAGCTAGAGAGGTGAAGCTAGAAGCTAGAGAGGTGAAGCTAGAGAGTTGAAGCTAGAAAGCTAGAGAGGTGAAGCTAGAGAGGTGATGCTAGAAGCTAGAGAGGTGAAGCTAGAAAGCTAGAGAGGTGAAGCTAGAGAGGTGATGCTAGAAGCTAGAGAGGTGAAGCTAGAGAGGTGAAGCTAGAAGCTAGAGAGGTGAAGCTAGAGAGGTGAAGCTAGAGAGGTGAAGCTAGAAGCTAGAAAGGTGAAGCTAGAGAGGTGAAGCTAGAGAGGTGAAGCTAGAGAGGTGATGCTAGAAGCTAGAGAGGTGAAGCTAGAGAGGTGAAGCTAGAAGCTAGAGAGGTGAAGCTAGAAGCTAGAGAGGTGAAGCTAGAGAGGTGAAGCTAGAAGCTAGAGAGGTGAAGCTAGAAGCTAGAGAGGTGAAGCTAGAGAGGTGAAGCTAGAAGCTAGAGAGGTGAAGCTAGAGAGGTGAAGCTAGAGAGGTGAAGCTAGAAGCTAGAGGGGTGAAGCTAGAGGGGTGAAGCTAGAGAGGTGAAGCTAGAGAGGTGAAGCTAGAAGCTAGAGAGGTGAAGCTAGAGAGGTGAAGCTAGAGGGGTGAAGCTAGAGAGGTGAAGCTAGAGAGGTGAAGCTAGAAGCTAGAGGGGTGAAGCTAGAGGGGTGAAGCTAAAGAGGTGAAGCTGGGAAAGCCTGTTAACTGGGAAAAGCAAGTTTGAAGAGGTGAGTTTTTGAGGGCCTGGCTGAAGGATGGTGAGGTGCTTGACTGAGGGCGTTCCAGAGGGAGGGGACAGCAGCTGAGAAGGCCAGGTTGCCCCAGGACCGGAGCTTAGTCCTGATGGTCTTGAGTGTGTTTGCATCAACAGACCTGAGGAGCTTAGTCCTGATGGTCTTGAGTGTGTTTGCATCAACAGACCTGAGGAGCTTAGTCCTGATGGTCTTGAGTGTGTTTGCATCAACAGACCTGAGGAGCTTAGTCCTGATGGTCTTGAGTGTGTTTGCATCAACAGACCTGAGGAGCTTAGTCCTGATGGTCTTGAGTGTGTTTGCATCAACAGACCTGAGGAGAGGTGTGGAGGGGCAAGGGGGTTATTGAGAGGTGTGGAGGGGCAAGGAGGGGCAAGGGGGTTATTGAGAGGTATGGAGGGGCAAGGAGGGGCAAGGGGGTTATTGAGAGGTGTGGAGGGGCAAGGGGGTTATTGAGAGGTATGGAGGGGCAAGGAGGGGCAAGGGGGTTATTGAGAGGTGTGGAGAGGTGTGGAGGGGCAAGGGGGTTATTGAGAGGTGTGGAGGGGCAAGGGGGTTATTAGTAGTATCCCCTGGGGATCAATAAAGTATCTATCTATCTATCAATCTATCTATCTATTGAGTGCTCTGTATGTGAGGAGAAGTATTTTGAAGTTGATCCTGTGTTTGACTGGGAGCCAGTGGAGGTTGAAGAGGACAGGGCTGATGAGGTCACGGCAGCAGGTGGAGGTGAGAAGGTGGGCAATATCTCACTGCACTCTTCTTCTTAAATATCTCACTGCACTCTTCTTCTTTAATATCTCACTGCACTCTTCTTCTTAAATATTGTAATGACGTCACTCGTCAGGACCAATGAGGGAACTGGGAGTGGTCGAAGGAAATCGTGAAGCTGTCCGCACGCTGTTGGAAATAATAATTGATTATAGAACCCCTGTTAACCTAATGATTCTGACCCCGCTAGATATGGAGAAGTTTCAGTCAAAGTAATATTACTATCCATAGTAGGCCAATGTAGGCCTACCCACGATACTGTTACAAGAATGCCTTCTAGCTATTTAATTAGACTCAACTTTCCCCAAGAATAGTGTGCGAGGCCCTCCTCGGCCGACTAATTCGGGAGGCGCCTTCAACTGAGTAATAATCCTAGTGTGAAAGTTGGTCAGAGGCTATAGTGCTGGCCTGGACCACTATACTCATCTGGACAGAACATCTTACCGAAGCTACAGAGGGTTCAGGGTGTGCTAAGGTTAGCTGTCTAATTCCAGACTACTAATAAAATCAGTGACCCACCACAATACAATACGATGGCCAGTTCTCCTGATAGCGTGCCTACTTTCACTGAGTTAGCCCCACGGCCCTAGGGACTAATCATAGCCCTTCCCCCTGGCACATCTAAAACTTTGAGGGATATCTAAAGAAACTCTAGAAAACTATGCGGGTCAAAGCATAACAATTTATTTGTCAGGCACAAGCTATTCATCCAATACATTATAGAAGGTACATCTAAATGAATAATGTGAAAGATACGAAAACAGGTTAAAGGAACATTTAGGAAACCATACGAAGCAATCAGAGAATGAACCAGCTCAGAGGATTATGGCTACACACCAGAGTGGTGCGGGAGATTCTGACTACAGAATGGCTCCCAGAATGCTCTGTGAACATCACTTAAATACTACCTAGTTTGTGGTTAGTTACATTGATATGGATCGATCACATGATTGGAGGTCAGCTGATTTGGGATCACATGGTTGGAGGTCATCTGATTTGAGAGTACTTTGATGAGACTTGAGACCATTGTAGTGAGAGTGCATTAATCAAGACATGACAAGGTACACATTAATTACATTTCCTGCTTCCTAGTTAGTTTCTCCTGTGAAAAAGGCAAAGGTTAGAGATATAATCAAAAGTTGTTGTAGCAGCAATATGTGACAATGGGCCCACAATAGGCCCACACTTAGTAGTTGATCAAGAGTCAATATATGACTGAAAAGATTATCATCAGCCTGGTAATTAGGATCCTTACAGAATCTCACTGCACTCTTCTTCTTAAATATCTCACTGCACTCTTCTTAAATATCTTACTGCACATCTCCCTGAATCAAAGTCACAAGCACTTTAATTTTTCAATAAACCCTCTTTGCAACATAAATGTCATAAATGTCCCCTCTGTCTGTCTGATGAGATGATGGTGTGGTGGGCAGTATGATGGTGTGGTGGGCAGTATGATGGTGTGGTGGGCAGTGGGGTATGATGGTGTGGTGGGCAGTATGATGGTGTGGTGGGCAGTATGATGGTGTGGTGGGCAGTATGATGGTGTGGTGGGCAGTGGCGTATGA
>NW_027468872.1:0-2500 GCF_046254945.1 Alosa pseudoharengus
AGAAACAGGATACAAGGAAACGTGCTACACACACACACACACACACACACACACACACACAGACACAGACACACACACACACACACACACACACACACACACACACACACACACACACACACACACACACACACACACACACACACACACAGAAACTGACAAAGACAAATTCCTTTTTCCAGAAAAAAAACCCTCAGAAGATTTTCATGACAACCAATAGTTCACCTTATACAGTATGATCAATACATCTAATCAATCACGTACTACTCCTGACCAATCAGCACCAGCACAAATCAAACACAAACAACTGACATCACAAACCTCCATTGTGACACTGTGAAGCTCTGTGTTTGTGACAGATTGACATGGGCTTGTCGAGGCCGTCTGGTGGGCGCTAGCATCTGTGCTGCTAGCGATGCCCCCTGCACCGTGTGGGCATTGTGTCACGTTTTCACGTTCTCACCAATTGGGCGCTGTAGAGCACAAAACCACAGCTATGGTGCCAGGGCTCACACCAAGGCACTCGTGTTGCTGCCTCCAACCTCACACCCATATCACCCATATCTGAACTCCCCCTATTACCGCCGGTCCCGTATTTCCGCCGTCTTGCATGTACAGTATGTGTCACTTAATATCCATTTCTATACAAACCAAGACGGCGGACCCCGGTAAGAACCAAAAACTATTATTGGTTAACTTTATTCAAAAACTACTGGCCCAAGTAACCCTAAGGAGGAAAGGTGCAGTGTGGACTAGGAAATAATCTGTTATGTTCTGTAGCAGACCCAACTCATGGGGTGCCTGCATGACTCATGGGGTGCCTGCATTTAGGTTTAGCTTTTTCTAACGTTGTGAGATATGACTGCCATTATAGTTTGGTAATGTGAAACGATTTGAAATAAGCTAGAGCTGTGTGTGTATGTGTGTGTGTGTGTGTGTGTGTGTGTGTGTGTGTGTGTGTGTGTGTGTGTGTGTATGTGCGTGGGTGCGTGGGCGTGTGTGAGTGTGTATAAGTTGGATGGGCAGAAAGGAAGAAAGGGTGAAGGAGGAAGAGAGAAATAGAGAAACAGAGAGAGAGAGCGAGAGAGAGAGAGTTGTAAATTGAGAATTGAGAATCGTGAGAGTGATTGAGAGTATGTCTTCGTCTTTGTCCTTAACTTCATCACACCTGATTAATTTAAGTCAAGTGTAATTACAGCTCTTGTTCAGCTCAATGAGGTGGGTTCTGCTAATCAAGACAGCCCTTCGGCAGCTAAGTAGTATGCTGAGTAGAATGCTTAAGTAGTATGCTTGAGAGGTGTGGGTGTGGTAAACCAGTTGTGGTGATGCTGTCTGAAAATCAGCCGTGCTCGGGTTCCACTCCCAAGCCCGCCATTGCAGGACCGTGCCACTTTGGGATAAAAACTTGTTCTAAATAACAGTCCCTTTAATTTGCTTTACTGCACCTTTAAGTGTGAGAAACAGGGGAAGGGGGAAGAGGAGAGGACCAAGCACAGGAGAGAGGTTGAGAACTGAGAACGCTTGATGTGAGCGCTTCCAATCGAGCTGGCTGGAGGATGCGCAGGTGTTGAGACCCTGACACCTTCTGCCGTGTCTTCCAGTGAATCTCACGCTTTGGGGCGAGAGACTCAAGCTCACAGGCACAGTCTCACGCTCTCGCACGCACACACACACACACACACACACACACACACACACACACACACACAATCTGACACACACACACATTCTCTCTCTCTCTCTCTCTCTCTCTCTCACACACACACACACACACACACACACACACACACACACACACACACACACAGACACAGACACACACACGCACACACACACACACACACACACACACACACACACGCACATACTCACATACACACCAGCCAAATCCATTCCATCTCAAACAGAATGCAAAGAAAGAGGACACTCGCCAGCCTGTTAAATGACTCTCTCATGCAATGATAAATAGGAATTATAATCTTCTGAAGGAGGCTCAACCCAATGTAACTCTGTTTCATTGTAAAGTGTCTGACTCCATGTCATATTAACATATCATCTTAATCTGCTGTCCTTTGGGTTCTACTTCATTTAAATTACACTTCAAAAGTGTCACAAGTGTCCGGTGAAGAAATAGAGGAAAATGTACATTGAACCCCTCAAAGTCATCTCATGCCGCGAACAATGAAGACAGACACAAGCCTGCTTGTTAGACAAGTCTGATGGGTATTAATAAATAGGGATTGTAATCCTCGGAAGGAACATCAATCCACTTAAATCTGTAATTTATTGTAATGTGTCAGAAATCAGATAATCTCCATCTCATACGAATACATCTTCTTAATCTGCCATTCCTTGAGTTGTAATCTCACCTCACTTGAATGTTGCCATGGCTACAAGCATCGGCCAGATGAATAAATGTAAAATGTAATCCTTATTATCAAAGCACAAGGTTAATACTGATTACTAGTGAGTGTATGATCTGTGTTAAGTCCACAATCAG
>NW_027468872.1:7500-10000 GCF_046254945.1 Alosa pseudoharengus
TGTTTTCATCACAATATCTCTGGCTGACAAGGTCAAAACTGCACGAAATTAAAAGTGTAGGATGATTATCACACCCTCCGAATGCATGCCAAGTTTTGTGTACTTTCGTTCATGGGGGGCCTTACAATAAAATAATTTATGTGTACATTTAGTGACGTACACCAACAAGGATTCCCGGGACACTGAAAGACCAGGGTACACAAAACTTGGTGGGCATGTACCCCCACATGGATAGCATGGAACCGTCATTTTTCGTTTTGATCTGTAGCCCCCCCGCTGGACTGGACCCCCCGAAAGGAGGGTAGGGCAGACACAGTTCTCTGTGAATATCTTGAGAACTGTAGGGCCTAGGATGACCATTTTTTTCCGTATGTTTGCCTCCAGGGGTCATGTTAACCCATTTCATGTGCACACATGTGCACAAACAGATACACACACACACACACACATACATTCACAGTAATCATACGTATGACACATACTCACACAGTAGACATATGTACGCTTGCATGCACAGGCACATACGCAGGCACACACACAAGCACGCACACACACACACACACACCCACACACACACCCACACACACACACACACATAACATAAACATAACACAAACAATCAAGAATTTCTCAGAATTATGAACAGGCAAGATGGAGGTGGGGTTGTATAAAATTAATTTTACATGTGAAATCTATGAACTAATCATGTTTTGGTACTTGTTGTCTAGCAGATACCAAGAATTGAGTGTGGATCATGCAATTTAGTGAGACAGTTAGAATCATATAGGCCTTTCAGCGTGATTTCTTTTTGTGGAAAAAATGTGCTGGACTGGGCGGCGGTCATATTTTGTACCACTCTGCGGTACATCTAGTTTCAATTCTTCTCTGCATCACATTCTCCCTCTCACTGTATTGATACACAAACCCATGCAGATGGAGCTTAGCATACACATACTTTACACAGACAAACAGGCAGATAGACATTTTAAGCCCCCTTCCACACACACACACACACACACACACACACACACACACACACACACACACACACACACACACACACACATACACACACACGCACACGCACACGCACACGCACACGCACGCACACACACACACACACACACACACACACACACACACACACACACGCACACACACAAGCGCACACGTGCAAAGTCGCACGCACGCATGCACACACACACACACACACAATGTAGTTTTGATCCCATTCTTTTTTCATTTGAATAATTGGCAGTACAATGTGTTCTGTAACAAAAAGTTGTAGGATAGCTATACATAGTGCTATGTGTCTTCTTGTGTGTTTGTGTGTGTGTGTGTGTGCGTATACACATGTCACTCTGTTCCGGAGTGTCAAGCATCCGTCTGGAGGCACAGCGAGCTTCCCAGATGGAGAAGCAGATTAATCATCTTATCAGACAACATCATCCCTGCCGACTCCAGGACAATTACTACAGAAAACAAAGCCGACAGCCCCAAGAGGATGCCCATCCATCCATCCATCCATCCATAGATACATACATACAGTAGCTCTTGATTTATGTATACTTCTCATTAGGGGGGCGCTTGCGACGGCTGACCCCGGCCTCCCCGGATGGAGGTGAGGGTAAATGACTGTGACGTGCGAATCAATAAGTTGAGTTCTCTTTGTCCTCTTCCTGTCAGAGAGCTCTACCAAGGGCTTTAATTGATGAGGTCAGACAGAGAGAGAGAGAGAGAGAGAGAGAGAGAGAGAGAGAGAGAAGGTGTATGTGTGTGTGTGTGTGTGTGTGTGTGTGTGTGTGTGTGTGTGTGTGTGTGTTTGCGTGTTTGTTAGGAGGTGTCTGTTTGATTGGACATGGTGGCAAAAAACACCTGTGTTTGTGTGTGTGTGTGTGTGTGTGTGTGTGTGTGTGTGTGTGTGTGTGTGTGTGTGTGTGTGTGTGCGTGTGTACTGTACTGTATGTGTGTGTATGTGTGTGTGCATGTGTGTGTGGAGGCAACATCTACAGCAACTGTATGCAACAACTAAGGATGAGAATTATAAGACTGAAACACACACACACACACACACACACACACACACACACACACACACACAGAGATTTTTGAAGCTTACAATGATGCTTGGGATGCCATGCCTGGAAAACAGTAGATGGGACTTGTCAACTGAATGTGCCCAGTAAAGCACATTAGAGAGCAAAGCAGTTATTAGACTCTCATTACCTATTTAGACATGTCTCTTTTGAGTTGAGGTAAAGGCACACAAGATCAATGTGCTGTAGATATGCTGTAAATGAATGAAGGTGCTTTCAGATGAAAACACTGAATAATAGCAGTGAAGAATAATATGATTGAATAATAGCCTGAGAGGGGGGGGGGGTAGATGTGTTGGATGAGGGATCTTATGTAAGGACACTTCACAGTCCATATGGAAGGGCTCTCATGCAGTGTGAGTTTTGGCGCTTGTCGGGCAGACCCGCTTCCTGATTCTCATGCT
>NW_027468872.1:17500-20000 GCF_046254945.1 Alosa pseudoharengus
AAGGACCTGAGTGTGAATAGAACAAGAAAGAAAGTAAAGAAAGGGGAGAGTGAACCTCTGTCCTCCTGTCTTTGAATGTTGCCTGCACAAAAATGTCACTCTTTGAAGGAGAGAGTTTCACACAGAAAAGAAGTCACAGGAGCCCCCGCTCAACAATGTGAAGAATCCATGTAGCGTCCTTTAATGCTATGTGCTTACACAGAACGCCTAGGTCAAGCTCTTTGTGTTGGTCTTTTGTATGCAGACACACCATTGTGTTCAGACACAAGGTCGACTGTCAGGGCTGTGATCCTTTGATCCCTGGTCTTAGACCCAAGGTCTGCAGGCACAAAGGACCAGGGCAGAAAAGTTGTGTAATTTCGCTGTGTGACATGCAGATTCCCATGTTCATAATTACATGATTGTAACCTTACAAGCACATCACGACCCTCACTGTATTACACGATCATTACACTTGCATGCTGGCATTAAGAACACACTCAGCCACCAAGCTGTTTCCACTACCACTACTTTCAATGTTGGCTGTCTTGTATTATCAGCCTTGCATGTTTCTTGAATATGTAAGGAGTGATGTTTGTATATGTCAAGTATACAGTATACGACACCGATGTTTATCCTGATGCATGCATGAATTATTTTAAATGCTTCGGATTCTGTCCTCTCCTCCCTCCCTAAAATTGAATTGAGTTGAATGGAATGATGTAAACACGCAAATCGAGGTGGCCAGCCTTGGCTGGTTATTGTACCACGGCCAGCGCATTGTTCAGCAGAGGTAAATGCCAGCTATTCAACTCTCGAGTCAAACCCCATTGCTTTCACTTGGCCTTTATCCTCTATACCACAAGGTTGAATACTGTAGCAGATGAGAAAAATAAAATAGAAGTGGAAGAATTGGAATATTATTTTGTTTGTTAATGTGTGTGTGTGTGTGTGTGTGTGTGTGTGTGTGTGTGTGTGTGTGTGTGTGTGTGTGTGTGTGTGTGTGCACGCGCGCATTATTATACTGCAAGGCCATGTTGAGACCAAAGGTCATTTAAAGAGATTCAGAGAGAGATACAACAAATGAGCTAATACATACAAAGACACTATGCATTACATTTGTATGCCCTTTATGGGATTTTTGTCCAATCACAGAACACTCCTCTCCTCAAAACTGGATTTCATACCAATCACATTGCTCCTTGGGGTGTATTTGGAGTCCTTCTGTAACATAAAAAGGGGAGCTCATTGGCTTAATGTGTAGTGAGTAGGTTTATTTAGAATGACCCTGAGAAACATGGAGATAAAAGCTTTCATTCCCGCGTAATCAATAAAGCTATCAGCCACTCACATGCCAGCCAACATACAGTACACTTTAAAAAGTAGATGGTCATCTTCCACCCACACACACAACCGCACCCACATCCTCCTACCCATGCTTTCTCTCTCACACTCTGTGTGTGTGTGTGTGTGTGTGTGTGTGCTTGTTTGTGTGCTGTGGCCTATGTATAATGTGATTAAAAACAGGAGGGGGAGGTGGGCAGCAGTAGGCTAGTGTGCCGAGGGAGCTTTTATTACTGCAGATAACACAAGGCTTCTCAGCAGGAGGCTGATCCAGATTGACCTGCGTGCGCACACACACACACACACACACACACACACACACACATACAGGGGTGTGCGATATTCTCAATAAATTAAATCTTAATATTTGTCGATGACGATCATGAGACAACATTTTGAATTCTTAAAAATAATTGTTTTTTCTCATATTATAGTAGCATCGTACTCATGCATAAATTATTACCTTCTAACTGGACCATTCAAATTAAACAAATAGGAAATCTGTCCATACTGTAGGTCCTGTGATAAATGTCACTTTTTTGTATGACAGTGAGAGAGAGTAGAGGATATTACATGGCTGTTTACTGCCTCGTACTGTCTTGTCCAGTGGGCATGTTTTGGCTCTGAACAACAGGAGACGTCTTTCACCTAATTGCTTCTTTGTGGCCTTCTGGTTCTTTAGCTGTACCTGCGCAGAGGAATTGACCGGCTGTTGATTTTCCTGTCCAGACTTAGTGTTCTACCCACACACACACACACACACACACACACACACACACACACTCACACACACACTCACATGTCTTATGTCACCATCTTTTGCCCCTCCAAGGATTTTCTAGTGACCCGCAGTCCTTATCATTTCAATCGTGATAGTTCAAGGGTCATTCCAGGTCATGATGAATTGCATGTTGTGTATTGACAAACTAGTGTTGTGGCAGTGAAATGGGAAAATCTGAACAAGAATGTAAAATAAAAATGTCCGTCAGGGCTATATTTGAAGCCATAACACACACACACACACACACACACACACACACACACACACACACACACACACACACACACAGAGACACACACAGAACTGGTGATGACTTGTGACTAATATCTCTGACCTGACATGATTAAAGTTTTTTTTTTTTTTTATACAAGTTCAGTCCCTGTCAAACTGTCCTCA
>NW_027468872.1:30000-32500 GCF_046254945.1 Alosa pseudoharengus
GACCACGATCACTGTATACATGTACTCTATTGGTAGAGACTTAATAATGGTGCAGCTGTGGCCCCTGATTCAGGCTGATGTCTTCTAAGAGCAGGAGTCTCCTTCGCTCAGGAGTCCTTGGGCTTTATGTGTCTCCTGTGCGTCTATGTCCCTGCCACTTCTGCTCGCACAGTGTTTTGGATATAATGATGATTGAATGTCTGAAGCAACACACACACACAAACACATACACACACACACTACCCTGGTATTTCTTAGTTCTCTTTTTTAACATCTTTGTTTTTTTTCTTGCATGTTAATTAAATTGCAATCAATTACATTTCGTCATCTGTCCTTAACGCCGGCCCTAGACGCACAAACAAGACACTAAGGGCCAGATGTACGTACATTTGCGAACGTAACGTTATCAGCGCCATGGACACGCCGCAGACTGCGAACGCTGACGGACCCAAGTTTCCGTCGTATTTATCAATCGTTCAATCCTTGGTGTAAACTGCGCCTTTCTCTGCCTCTCTCCGCCCATAAACGCAATTTACGAACGTCCACAACTGAATGGCAGAGCCTACAAGCGCAGTTGAATGAAGTTAACTGATGACAACATTAAAAAGAATCAAACGTTTAGCGATCATGAAATAATACCATAGATGATAAGATGTCAACGAGCAGGGAGATAATGAAGATCAGTAGTTCTAGTCAAACTACTTGTGAACGTAGGCTATGGAAAATTGGTCAAATCTAGCAAGTAGGAAAGTTTAAGTGAATGACGTGAAAGTGAAAGTAAGACATTCGAAAGGCCAACAAAAGTTAATGTTGCTTTTGATAGTAGCCTACAAAGACTTGCAAAACTGGTGCTCTAAATAGCGATTCTGTTGTTATTGAAAGGTTCTCTTATTGAAGCATTGAACTTCAATTTGGATTAACACCTGCTTTTACAAGGCGCAAGTATTTAGGCGCAGAATAGACGTGCGCTTTCAGGAGCAGTCTTTGTACATACTGCGGAATACATAATTAGGCGCTCTTTACTCTTCCCCTCCCATCTTTTTACGCTAAACTCCCACTTTCCCCTGGATCCTCCCATGAATGCATATGCATGACACGAAAAGCGCAATTAGACATTTTCAGCTCCCGCGACAGGCAGATTGCGCTTTTACCTCATTGCGGCCTGTTTGTACATACTGTACCTCGCAATGATTTTAAACGCAAGTTGCGAAACAAATACGCCTGAAGTGGGTGCAAAAGCGTTAGTACATCTGGCCCTGAGCGCGCTCCATCACCGCCTCCATCTCCCACAGACATGGGGCGTCCTTGGGAAGTGCAGTGGAGAGGCTGTGTGTGTGTGTGTGTGTGTGTGTGTGTGTGTGTGTTTGTGTGTGTGAGTGAATGTGTGTGTGTGTGTGTGTGTGTGTGTGTGTGTGTGTGTGTGTGTGTGTGTGTGTGTGTGTGTTGTGTGAATATGTGTAGAGAGAGAGAGAGAGAGAGAGAGAGAGAGAGAGAGAGAGAGAGAGAGAGAGAGACGTTGGTGCTGGTGTCACTGGGAGCAGAGATACAGGGGATGGGGGAGGGATGGTGTTGGGGGGGGGGGTGTTCATCCACAGGTGGCTCAGCCTCACACACACCACTCTCTGTCTCTCAGTTTCTCTGTGCAGGGGGATGGAGGTTGATTGTGTGTGCACCTGCCTGTGTGCGCATGTAGGAGATCTAGTCTATACTGTGTGTGTGTGTGTGTGTGTGTGTGTGATCTCTCCATCTCCCACTGTGCTGTCTTCCCTGTTAATCTGTCCGTGTAAACATCAATACCTTAGTCAGCGTAATCTCTCCGAAATGGAGCTTTTGGTATTCCCAGCTAGTGCAGCTATTCCCAAATGGATTGACATCCAGCTTGGCTCATCTTCATTCACCCCAACTAAACTGGCACATAACTTGAGTGTCACAATGACAACAACATCTCTCTTTGCTTGTAGCCTCAGTCACAAAGTCAGTTTATACTGTCAGTCATGTCAGTTTATGCTGTATACTATTAGGGAGATCTGACACAATATGCCACACACTCTTATGCAGGCCATGGTTCTTTCCAGACTTGATTGTCGTGGTGCATTGCTAACTGGCCTGCCTGCTTGTGTAGTGAGACCATTACAGATGATTCAAAACACAGCAGCACATCTGGTCTTTAATCAGCCAAAGAAGACACATGTAAATCCTCTATTAGTTACTCCTCTATTAGTTTCTCTGTTAGTTAATATTCTATTAGTTACTAAACTAGGTTTAGTCAGATTTTTTTTTTTCTTTTTCGCATGCCCAAATTTCCGTCAAGGATTCCCGGGACACTGAAAGACCGGGGTACACAAAACTTGGTGGGCATGTAACCCCACATGGATAGCATGGAACCGTCGTTTTTCGTTTTGATCTGTAGCCCCCCCGCTGGACTGGACCCCCCGAAAGGAGGGTAGGGCAGACACAGTTCTCTGTGAATATCTTGAGAACTGTAGGGACTAGGATGACC
>NW_027468872.1:37500-40000 GCF_046254945.1 Alosa pseudoharengus
CCAGGATTCTGTATCCGATGGTATCCACTGGTATACGATGGTGCTAACAGTAATAACGTTGTGGTCAGACGATTACAAACCCGCTGTCTCTATAATGGGTCAGTAAAGAAAAGGAAACTAAAAAATGAGACACATGTAGGACCCTCTTCCTTGTATGATGATGTGAAGTAAATCAGGCCAGTGGTTTGTATTACCCGATTACTTTCTCCCTAAAGAGACTGAGGTTTTAACTGACTCCAGACCTCCTGCTCAGAGGTGAGACCCCTTTCAGTCTCAGTAGCTCCCCCTTTGGCCACCCATGGTACTGGACAATGACAACTCCATCATTGTATAAGTATAAGTATATACTCTTTTGATCCCGTGAGGGAAATTTGGTCTCTGCATTTAAGCCATCCGTGAATTAGTGAAACACACACAGCACGGTGAAGCACACACTAATCCCGGCGCAGTGAGCTGCCTGCTACAACAGCGGCGCTCGGGGAGCAGTGAGGGGTTAGGTGCCTTGCTCAAGGGCACTTCAGCCGTGGCCCACTGGTCGGGGCTCGAACCGGCAACCCTCCGGTTACAAGTGCAGAGTGCTAACCAGTGGGCCACGGCTGCCACAACTAACTTGTCTAACTGCTCTCCCAAACAAGAGCTTGAGCAATGTCTTTCTACTTCTGTCCTTCCTGTAGAAACTTGAGAATGGCTTCACCCCATATCCTGGTAATAACGTCAGCATTTTATCCCTGTCTTTATAGATAACCTGAGCGTCAGAATGAGACCTTGTTGGGGCGGTCATTGTTATGGTCATTATCATGGTTATTGCCATGGTAATTGTCATGGTAATTGGCATTTTTTTGCATTGATTCTGCATCAGATTGTTGTTTGATGATATACAGTATTCCTTTACTATACTGACATGTGAGCAAACAAAGCATACAAGGTTTATCATTTACTGCTGTCATATACTGCTCTTTCTTTCTTGAAATACCCTACCTGCTTTGTTAGTTTTTCTTTTTTTCACCTGCATAGAGAGTATAATGGCTATGTCAACATAATGTAATTGTAAGTGCAGCAAACTGCATCATCCTTTCTAAGGATGGTTAGTATTTTGGGGTTTGATTAGTTTATCATATCATAGACATAGGATTATTACACATAGTTGATGAAAACTGGAATATCTACTTTTTGTTGAAACTCGTATGAAACCTGCTGGCGGGCCGAATCTGACTTTCTGGGCCATATCTTCGACACACCTTCGGCACCATTCACTCTCTTTCCCAACACCAACATCCGTATGTGAAAGTGGCAGCGGCACATCCACCTCCAGTGATGCCTTTTTACTTAAGCCAGATCCGTCGGTTCGGTGCAAAGACCAAAGGCTTCCCGGGTGATCAGGCTCGGCTGCTGTGTCTCCGTCCCCGAGGCTAATAGTCTGTCTTTGGGAATGCCGAGGACCTTGAACACGAGTAACGCTCCGTTCTTCTAAGACGGAGACGGAACCTCACCTGGTACTCCAGGTGGGGACCCCAGCTGACGTCTGACACATGCATTCAGAACTCGCCATTTATGCTTTTTCTGCCTTCCTCCAGACGTCATGGCTGTAACCCTAATCACCTCTCTTTGTAGAATCCCACAGAATGCACCGGATATTGGATTCTATTGAGGATGTGTATGACATGGTGAAGGTTTAGGGGGAATAAAAGCTTATTCCCTTTCATTTTACTTTTATAAATCACAGCTGTGTCCCTGGCTGGTATCGTCGTTTTTTTTTTTTTTTTCTGTTTCTTGACATCCCCTCCTCCTTCTCCTCCTCTCCTCCTCTCCTCCTCCTTCTCCTCCTCTCCTCCTCCTTCTCCTCCTCTCCTCCTCTCCTCCTCCTTCTCCTCCTCTCCTCCTCCTCTCCTCCTCTCCTCCTCCTTCTCCTCCTCTCCTCCTCCTTCTCCTCCCCTCCTCCTTCTCCTCCTCTCCTCCTCCTTCTCCTCCTCTCCTCCTCCTTCTCCTCCTCTCCTCCTCCTTCTCCTCCTCTCCTCCTCTCCTCCTCCTTCTCCTCCTCTCCTCCTCCTTCTCCTCCTCTCCTCCTCCTTCTCCTCCTCTCCTCCTCTCCTCCTCCTTCTCCTCCTCTCCTCCTCCTTCTCCTCCTCTCCTCCTCCTCTCCTCCTCCTCTCCTCCTCTCCTCCTCCTTCTCCTCCTCTCCTCCTCCTTCTCCTCCTCTCCTCCTCCTCCTCCTCCTCTCCTCCTCTCCTCCTCCTTCTCCTCCTCCTTCTCCTCCTCTCCTCCTCCTTCTCCTCCTCTCCTCCTCCTTCTCCTCCTTCTCCTCCTCTCCTCCTCCGCGCTCTTTTCTTCTCCTCTTTTCTCTCTGTGAGGTCATTTCTGTAACAGTAGGCTGTCACTTCAAAGGTGGCTGTTAATAATTTTTACAGGTTGTTATTTGCTGCTCGGTCCTGGAGGCCCCTGGCTTTCATGGCGGCAAAAGATGGACAATTCCACGCCTCCATCCATCTCTCTCTCTCTCTCT
>NW_027468872.1:65000-70000 GCF_046254945.1 Alosa pseudoharengus
TGGACTGGTCAGACTGGCACCTGTAAGGTGTGGTGTAGGCACACATGGTGGTTAGGAGTTGGGAGAGTTGATGGCTCGGGTCTGGTTTGCATCCTCTCAATGTGGATCTGGGAAATGACTGTTATATGGTGCTTATAGATGGTGTGTCAGTCAACTAATACCACAAACTAATACCGCATTAGTCTTAAGTACTCTCTTTGTTCCTCAAGGTGATGATGTATGGGTTTCTGAGCAAGTTTTTGAGCAATGTTGCTGACCAATCACATGACTGGTTCCATTGGTGTTCTGATTGGATGATTGTGACAATTTGCGTACTGATGATTATCGTTCTGCAGATTAACAAAGATAAAGTTGCTCAGAACTTATGGCAATTTACCCAAACAACACTACCCAGTAACATTGCTCAATAATTTCCCTTGTGTATCATCACCATTAGTTCTCAAGAACTCATTAGTATCCCTAGCCACAAACCAACCATGACGCACACACACACACCGTTTAGAATGTTAAATACTCTGTCCTTTAAAGGCCTCTGGGATGAGGAGGTGGTAGACTCTGGTGATGTCTGGTGGGACTAGTGACTCTCTAGTGTAGATATCTACAAACCAGTGGAGTTGGCCATTAGGATCTGCTCCAATGAAACACATGAACTCAACTTCCCTGCCCCACAATGACGTACTTTCTTAGTAACTTAACGCACACGCACACACGGACACACACTCAGCCACACATGTTATTCTCTTTCTAGTCGCTTTGGATACATACACACACTCACACAAGTGCGTGCACACACACAAGCATGCATCCACATCATTGGATGAGAGAGGAGAGGGATATTTTAAGAAAGGGGTACACGTGAAATACCGGCATTCGCTGCAGTGTTCTAGCCTGTGTCTATCCATACTTGAAAAGACATATCTCAGCAGCCAAATGAGATATCAGGCTGACATTTTCTTATGACAGTCATAACACACGGGGGACCAATTGGATAAAACATGAGACCAAATCTGAGACCATGGTGTCAAGGCTGTTTGAACCAATGTGGAATGACCCATAAGACCATATATATCAAGATATATTTCTTTCCCTCATCTTTCTCTGTATATGTGTAAATTATATATTTTTTTTAAAATGATTTATTGTTTTTTTACTACCAACTATTTAAAGGCCTTCAAAACATTTGGCTAAAGTTATTTCCTTGAAAAGTTAGGTGAACTGTTGTCAGCAATTTGTATAGAGTGGCTGTCTTATTAGATCAGGGGATCTCTACTTGCATATACTCTACATTCACAAAACAGATATGCCAAGGAACTAATAGCCCTGCTTCATTTCATACTTAAATAAAGTACATAAAATAGAGTAATTGAAAGATTAAAGACACAAAGTCAAATATTTAAAAGACAGATTACATACCAACTTTCTATTACTGGAACATAGTCAACAACTTTATGCTTCATCACAGTCATGATGTTGATCTAAATGTAGTTCTAGACCAGTTAAACCAACAAAGCCCCAAAAATCATTGACCATCATGCAGTCTCTTGACAGGTTATTATTTCTGTGACAAAACCTCTGTCTGTCTTTGATTATCTATGAGTACCAGAAAACTCCTTGGCCATCAGACTTTTTCTTGACAGGTTATTAATACTCTGACAAAACCTCTGATCTGCTATGGACACACAGCAAGACAGTTTTTCCTCTCCAACGTCATTAGAAGAATGTTTCTGAAAATATGTTTCTGTGTAAATATTAACAACTCTGTGTTTTTTTTTTATTGTTAATAGTTAAGAGACCCCCCCCTCCTCCACACACACACACACACACACACACACACACACACTTAGCATCTGAACTTCTCCCAACCAATAAATACAATAAATGCCAGAGTTTGCATTTTTTTAAAGTAAAATGAATCAAATTAGGCTGAACATATCTTCTCAATTACTGACCCAACATTCTGGACCCATCGTCTACAAAGAGAGGCTTACTCAACTTGATGTCAAAAACTGTACAGAATCTCATGTGTGGCTTACATCCGAGCTACACTGGGCCCGCAACTGAAGTGCTCTGTTTGCTACTTCCTAGAAAGACCAACAAACAGTTTCAGGCGATACAAAATCAGCAGCCATGGTTCTTATGAAAACAAAAACTGATCACATTACTTCAAGACGCAGGTCCTGCACTGGCCTCCTGTAGGCAACATAATTGACTTTAAAGCACTACTGCTTGTTTATAAATCACTAAATGGATGTGGACCTAATTACCTGGTTTGCTTCAACAGCACACAACTTTCAGACCTCTCAGGTCACAGGAGAAATATGTGTAAGTAAAATATGCTGTCAGAACTAAACTTTTAAGCTTTAAAAGCTTTTTAAAGCTTTTAGCTCAGACATGGGCAGCATTGGGGCCAATGGCCCGTGGGCCGGATACGGCCCGCATAGTGCTTCAATCCGGCCCGCACGATCCCTTTGCAATTTGAAAATAAAGAAAGAAAGAAATGATCTGACTCGTGATCATACTGCTATGATACATGCAGTGCGACCCTACTCTCAAGGAGAAATTCTCTTCATATTCACTGGACAAGTTCTATGGTGCATTGAACGAGGGTCAGTTTTCAGGTGGAGGCATGCACAAAAGATGATCGTTTTATTCAGTTCCACATACAGTATGTGTGCGAACAGACTTTCTCTGTGATGAACTATAACAAGTCCCGCTACAGATCACAGCTAACCAGTGGTGGACGAAGTACACAAATCCTGGGTTACACTTTATAATAACTACACACAATTCATCATTAATTAAGCCTTTGTTACTTATTAGTTCAGTGTTTTTCAACCACTGTGCCGGGGCACACTAGTGTGCTGTGTGAGATCATCAGGTGTGCCGCAGAAAATTACCCAAATGTCAGTCACTGGTCCAGAAAAGCAACTGTTGCATCAAAGAATTTATAACCATATGCTCTCATTGATTGTATGATTGCACTATTTGTGGTATGCAGGCATTGTACAACGGGGGCCCCATATCCAGTATTCACAGAATCATCACATATCCAGTTCATAACAACAATTAAATTAGATATAGTCACCTACAAATGAAACAGAGGGCTCTTGTTTTATTGAGCAGGTCTTGCATAGAAGCCATAATAAGGCCATATCTGTGTTTTATTTATCATTTTAGGCTATGGTATGTTTTTTTTTTCTTCACACAGGATGTTAGTGTGCCGTGGGACATTTTAAGTGTCAAAAGTGTGCCGTGGCACAAAAAAGGTTGAAAAACACTGTATTAGTTAATGGTTTGTTCATCATTAGTAATTTCTAATTTATCATCTGTAAAGCATTTGTTCACACAGTTATAAATAGTTTGTTCATACTAAATAAGCCTATATCTTAAATATGTTTATACATTATTGTTAATACTTAATAAATGATGCAATAATATGTTTTTGATTAAGTAATATTTCCATTATTTAACAGTTGTTACATACACATGCACTAATGATTAGTTAGGGTGAGGATACATATTTTATAAACCACTTCCTAATACTATAATTCATAATTAACTCAGGAGTTACAAGTGGTTAGTTAATGATATTTTGTGAGCTCATCTAAAGTGAGGACGTTTTATGCCTTGCAACACATTTACAAAGTAAAAGTAGAAGTCCTCCTTTAGTCCTTTTACATTTCCACTTGAGTGGAAGTACAAAAGTACTTGCCTTCAAATGTACTTAAGTATCAAAAGTAAAAGTCCTGAAATGTATTTAGACTAACAGTTAAAATGATTTGTCACAGACATAGGCATTCCTTGAGCCTTTCTCTTTCATTCAAGGATAAAATCAACTAAGAATTGTTGTATGTAAAAATAACTAAAAACAAACTATGTGATATCTTATCTTAGATAACCACCTTTTGCTTTTAATGCTTTACACTTTCGGACCAAATCAAGACATTCCCTTTGTGTTTGATAATGTCAGATTGTCTGTCATTGTATATATAATTGTCTATCATCATTTGCTTGATGGCGTCATGAGGCTATTTATGGTCAAAGGGTCAGTAACTAGTGGATATAACAATAACATAGGTTAGGCAACACCATTATTTAAAGCCTAGCTCACTTAATAGAAAATACACATGTAAGTACACATGCATTTGGACAGTCATTTTTCCAAAAGGAACTTTAGCTGTACTTCAGCTGTCACAAAATGTAGTCGAGTAAAAAGTAAGATATTTGGCCTAGAAATTTAAATGTTTGTAAAATGTTTAACAAAATTTAAATACTCAAGTAAAGTACAGATATCTAGTACAGACTTCGATGATCTAGTAAAGAGAGGCAACCGCCTTAATTGTTTACAGTATGTTGAGTTACATAAGGCTGATGAAAAGCTTGTCATCTAGTCCTCACAGTTACATAGGCCTACAGTTTTCAAAAGTCAGTGGCAACACAGATCAGTTCACCATGATTGAGTTATTTTCATGATCATTCTTCCTGTTGTTGCATATCAGGTTGGCGTTTTTTTAATACCAACATAGATGGAGATCATTTTTAATACCAACGTAGACAGTGATAATACAGCTAAATCAAATTTCGAGTTGTAGCCATTTTATATATCATATCTTTGAGACTAACATAAATGCCATGAAGTTGAACTGTGCTTAAATTTTATTCTATTTCATAATATATTGAAATAAAAAATATATAAAATATGAAACACATGTTAAATATAAGGTAAATATCTGTAAATGACAAACTTAAATCAGCTGGATATATAGACAATGTATGTATTTTTCATTCAGTGATGAAGGTCTCCCTGTGGTAGCCTACTGTAAATTTGATAATTCCAATCATACCAGTCAATCTGCCTCAAGTCTGAATGTTAATGTAACCTGCATCATCCTGCACACATACATTTGCAGTTTTGTTAATATCTGTCTTGAAGAGCTACAGTTGGTATGAATGACAGTTGAACAAGATGCAGGGTAATGTAGTAAAGTCAATACATTCAG
>NW_027468872.1:85000-90000 GCF_046254945.1 Alosa pseudoharengus
TGTGTGTGTGTGTTTTATGGACAGCAGGGAAGGGAAATGACACACATACGCTCACACACACACATACGCACACACACACATACGCACAAGAGAGTCTCCTTCAGTGCGTCTGTAAATAAGACGACCACAAAATATGTCTTTTCCACTAAATGTTATGTTTGAATGCCCTAAATGTATTAATTAATGTGGGATAAATGCTGTGCTCACTGTAATATGCTCTCGAGGTTGATATTTGATTTGTAGAGTGTTTAGAATAATATAGATGTTGAATTTCAAGTTTTTATTGATTTGATTGGGGGGAAGTGTGCATTTGTTTAAAGTTTAAAGTTTATTTATTTTTACATGTGATTCCCAGTTACATTCATAGTCATATTATCATTACAATTGATCCATGCGTTTGTGAGATATTTTTGTCTTTCTTTTTATTTCGGTTTGAAATTAACCAAATTGTCGCTGTCATCTGGATTGTTTCTGTTGGTGAACAGAATAGACATAAACAAAATTTGAAAAATATATATATATATTTGTATATATTATGAGTTATAAATAATTTTGAATAATACTAGGTTTGATTATGAAACAGAAAATAGCGAGGGTTATGGTCTTAGTTGGAATGTAGCTCTGAGAGAGGTGTGTAAAGGCAAGCGGAGCGGTGAGAGTGTGTCTATGTGTGTGTGTTTGTGTGTGTGTGTGTGTGAATGTGTATGTGTGTATGAGAGAGAGAGAGACTGATGGGGTTTGTCCAGCCTGTGGACAGAGCGGGGACCCGGGGCCTTCTGTGGTCAAACTGATACATTCCTCAGGAGCGACCGGAGGAAGAGTGTGAGAATGAGGCTTTAACACTTAGACATTTGTCTCGTCCTCCTCCACTTCACACACTCGCGCTCTTTCTCTCTCTCTCTCTCTCTCTCTCTCTCTCTCTATCTCTCTCTCTATCTCTGGCTCTTATTCTCTCTCTCTCTCTCTCTATCTCTCTGGCTGTTATTCTCTCTCTCTCTATCTCTGGCTCTTATTCTATCTCTCTCTCTCTCTATCTCTCTGGCTGTTATTCTCTCTCTCTCTCTCTCTGGCTGTTATTCTCTCTCTCTCTCTCTCTGGCTGTTATTCTCTCTCTCTGTCTTTCTCCCTGCTGACCTCTTTATCTTTCTCACTCCTTTCTTTTTCATCTTATTTCCCACCCACTCCTTCATCCCCTCTCTCTGTTCCCCCCTCTCTCTCTCTCTCTCTCTCTCTCTCTCTCTCTCTCTCTGTTCCCCTCTCTCTCTCTCTCTATCTCTCTCTCTCTCTCTCTCTCTCTCTCTCTCTCTGTTCCCCTCTCTCTCTCTCTCTCTCTCTCTTTTCCCCTCTCTCTTTCTCACTCTATATAATGTTGACCTGTTCATTGGGGTTTCCTCTGTTCCTCTGTTTATTTTGGTCTTGTGTGTTGTCCAGAGAGGGTTCAAATGTAATTGATGAAGTGCTTTTTGATTTTTAATCTAACCGCAGCTTCTGTTTGAATTCTGTCGTGTATTCATGTGATGTGAAATAAAGTTTATGTAAACATGAAAGATTATTAACATTAGGCAACTGTTAAAACTCATGTCCAATTTTTACTCAGTCATTTGCGGTAGCTATTAGTCGTGATAATTAGATGGCTGTGTTGTTAACCATGCAGGGCGTAGTGTGTACATGTCTGTGTGTGTCTGTGCGAGTGTGTGTGTGTGTGTGTGTGTGTGTGTGTGTGTGTGTGTGTGTGTGTGTGTGTGTGTGTGTGTGTGTGTGTGTGTGTGTGTGTGTGTGTGTGTGTGTCAGTGAGAGTGTGTTAAAAGCAGCGCGGCTCTTTCAGACAACCCTGGTGGATAACGTCAGTGTGTTCTCTCTCCGTGGTCTGAACACTGATGATGGGGACCGAGAGCTTAGTCCCTGTTGTGTCCTCCCTCCCTCTCTCTCTCCCTCTCTCTCTCTCTCTCTCTCTCTCTCTCTCTCTGAGAGTTTCTCTCCATTTTTTTCATTCTCTCCCTCCGTCTCTCCGTCTCTCTTGTGCGCTCGCGCTTATTCACTGGGACCTTTCAGAGTAGACTGGCCCATTGTCTGGGGCATATTGTGAGTCTTCACGGCAGCTTGATAACCGTGTCTCCACGCAGGGGGAGAGAAAGAGGGAGGGATCGCCGAGAACAGAAGAATACCAGAACAGAATGCTTAAGTGCTCCCTCTCTCCCTTCTCTCCCCTCTCTCCCCTCTCTCCCTTCTCTCCCTCTTTCCCTCTTTCCCCTCCTCCCCCTCCTCTTCTTCTCTTCTTCTTCTTTTTTCGACCCCTACCACACACCCCCCCCCCCCCCCGACCCCCCCGACCCCCCCAAGACCTCCCTGGTGTGGTCAGCTGACTGCTATAGCAGCCAATGTGAGGAGTGGGGAGTTGGGACGGAATGGGGTGGGTGGGGGTGTGGGGGGTATTTTGGTTGTTTTGGAGGTTAAAGAGCAGAGGGGGTGGGGGGGGGGGGGGGCTCAGCACTGGGAGTTAACACAGGCTTTTTTCCCATAAACATCCGCAATGCTAGAGGGAAGAGAGAAAGAGAGATAGAGGGAGAGAGAGAGAGAGAGGGAGGGGGGATAGAGATAGGGAGGAATGGCAAAACTGGAAGATAACGAAAGAACGCTAGCGATGGAGAGAAAGGAAAGAGAAAGAGAAAAGAGAGCTAGACAGCGACAGAGTGAAGGAATGAAGGTGTGCGGAAGAGGGGGATAGAGAAAGAGAGGGGGGAGAAGAGAGGAGGAGGAAGTACTAATAAGAGTAGAAGTCATATGACAGCAGGTCAGGGGTGGCGGGCGAGAGGTCAGGGCAGAGTGTTGCATCATGGGCCGGCAGGGAAAATAAAAATGGATGACCGCTCTTGCAGAGCTGCCTAAATGACTCCTGTTATCCAACAGTCTTTGATTGTGTGTGTGTGGACATCTGGTTGTGTGCTCGTGTGTGTGTGTGTGTCCACTCACCTCTGAGTGTGAATGTGTGTGTGTGTTCCTGTCTCTTAACCACACAATGGCACCACTGTTTCCCAGGTAGAGACAGGCAGCAGAGTGCAGGGCTAGTTGGTCTGGACAGAGACAGAGAAGGGTTAGAGGCGGAGAGACCAACAGAGCCAGGCTTAGGTCAGGGATGTGTTTCTTTTTTAATGCTTCTCCACCACTCCTTTAACACTTTCATGCACTTCCATCTTGCTTTCTTTCTTTCTTTCTTTCTTTCTTTCTTTCTTTCTTATTCACTTCCATGCATCCCTTGGTCTGTCTATCTGTTGATCTGTCTGTTCGTTTCCGCAAAGAGATGAAAAGTCAGATTTCTCAGCTTATGCTTATGTTTGTCTCTCAGTACGTTACATTGATATAAAAAAAACATTTATGTGTTTTTAAAAAATAAATATGTGTGTATAGCACACACTTTGGACTGAGGGGAGGCGAGTGTTTGAGGACTGAGTGTTTTAGTGTGTGTGTGTGTGTTTGTGTGTTTATGTTTTTGGGAGGGGGAGTGTGAGTGTGTTAGTGTGAATGTTTTTTTTGGGGGGGAGTGTGTTTTAGAGCGGGAGTGAATGTGTGATGTGTTTATGATGTCAGTGTGTATATGTGTGTGTGTATGTTGGGAAGCATAAGTCTGTTTTAGTGTGTGTGTGTGTGTGTGTGTGTGTTTGTGTGTGTTTAGGGGAGTCACACCTGGCAGGTACGTGTCCCTCTCTGGCTGGCGTCTCAGTGGGGGGGAGGTGTGTGTGTGTGGGGGGGGGGCTGTTTACTGAGTGGCCAAATGGCAGCGTTTGTGATGGCCCACTGGACAAATGGAGTCCTAACCGCTGCGTCACAATGGAAACGCAGCGCTCGTCTGTCAATAAACATCACTCCTCCGCCACACATAACACACACACACACCACACACACACACCACATACACCACACACCACACACCACACACCACACACACACACCACACACACCACACACTCCACATCATACCGCTTTCCTGCCTGTCTGCACAGGTTTCACACTGAAGCCAAGGAGAGACAGAGACAGAGAGAGAAAGAGAACGATGGAATGAAATAAATAGTAAAATAAATATGGGAATAACGAATTAGGGAAGGAGAAGAGAGAAAGAAAGAAAGAAAGAAAGAAAGAAAGAAAGAAAGAAAGAAAGAAAGAGAAAGAAAGAAAGAGTGGAAAAGGGCTTTAGGGGAAGTGAGTGTTTGTTTGCTGTTTGTTTTTATTATAAAATAAAACAGGGGTCATTTCGGTCTCTCTCGCCCTGGTCCTTAGCTGGGCTAGCAGGGCCTCTTGCTCATATCCTCCTCCCCCCACCCTCTGTCTGTAGTGCAACATGGAGGCTCTCCAAGGTAAAATGTCACAGAAAATAACAGCATGGTGACTCAGTGGCAACAAATAAATAAATAAATAAACAAACAAATAAATAAGAAAATAAGTTACAAGCAAAAGAGGCGAGGGAGGTGACAGAAGCCACAGTGTGTTAACGCGTGAGGTAATGCTGGTGATGAAAGCACCCAGGCCTCACCTCAGGGTTCTAACCCTCTGCCCTGCCCAACGGCTGTGTGTGTGTGTGTGTGTGTGTGTGTGTGTGTGTGTGTGTGTAGATGCTAATGGATGACACTAGATGCTGCGTGTCTTTTAAGAGACAGGACAGGAAACCGCTGGCCCTTTTAGCCTTGGAGTCAGAGGCAAATAAAAACAGAGACAGCTTTGTGTGTGTGTGTGTGTGTGTGTGTGTGTGTGGGTGTGTGTATGAGAGAGAGAGGGGGCGTGGGAGGGGAAGAGGGAGAGAGAGAGTGTGAGAGAGAGAGTGACGAGGGTGTTTGTGTAAGGGTATGAGAAAAAAAAGAAGGAAATTCATACAAAAAATGTATTTTGTGTTTTTCCGAGTGAAATGTGCGGATAATAAAGATAATTCTCCCTGTCTGCACACACACACATCGATGCGTATAAGAGCAAGTCTGCCTCTGGTACCAATGGCAGTTCTGGAGTCTGGACCA
>NW_027468872.1:95000-100000 GCF_046254945.1 Alosa pseudoharengus
GACAGAGCTTCACTAACGTCAGCCAACTAAAGCAAGATGGCACAGGGAGCCTGTAACTGTTTCTAGAAGAAACTGACCGCAACGTAAACTGTAGCAGCTACTCTGACCCCAAACAGAATCTTTTCCTTAATCGTTGCTTGTTTTACAAGCTGCAAAACTTGAAATAAAATGTAAAGCTGGTTTAATGAACTTTTAAATGTGATTAATTGACCTGACTCCAGTGTTGACCATGCAGGGCAAACACCTAAGGATCTGGTGTATTTTATCCCTAACGAGTTTAACTCTATCAAGTTAACTCACTCACTCACTTTGAGCTCAAAGTCAAAGTGTGACACTGCCAAGTGAATTCTGGACAAGACTGATTTAATAAGAGTGTTTTGCCAGTGCAATTCATTTTACCATGTGTGTGTGTTTTTTTTTTTTTTTGGGGGGGGGGGCTGCAGTATCGGTGTGCTCTCTTTCTGGCAGTCCTTTCCTGTGTCACGCTGTTAACCCTCCCCCCATCCCCTTGTTGGCCCTAAACGAAGGTTCCTGATTACCCAGGGTCATAGTACCAGTGGCTTCAAATCTGGTGAGAGCCCCTGAAAGCACTTAGGAAGTGCTGTGAACCAGATTAAACCCCATTATTCAGGCAAACTCATTCTTCTCTCCCATATTCAACCGCAGGAAAAATGTATTTGCTGAAAAGGAAAGAGCGAGCGAGCGAGTGAGTGAGGGAGGGAGGGAGGGAGGGAGAGAGGGACGGAGAGAGGGAGGTAGGGAGAGCAAGAGAGAAAGAGGAGTGGTGAAAAAGAGAGAGGACAGAGAAAGGCCTCCTTTAATAGATGCAACCCCCTCCCTTGCTCTCCATCTTTTTCTTCGTGATTTTTTCTTTCTCAAGGTAACAGTTCTAGTGGACTCCTTTCTTTTTTCTGGGGCTATTTTCCTCCTCTGTTTTGTTCGCACAAGGTTTTCATGCACCTATTGTCAATAGTATGGCTCATGAGTACATTGTCAGCTTTCTAGCCTTTCTCTCTCTCTCTCTCTCTCTCTCTCTCTTTCTCCTCTCTAGCTCTCTCTCCTTCTCTCTCTCTCTCTCCCTCTCTCTTACACTCACTCACTCCCTCACTCACTCCCTCACACAAACAAACTCAGTCAGCCCCACTAGTCTATCAGGCCCATTGTTGGAGCCATGTCTTTTGATTTACGCAGGCGATGAGGGCTTGCCCTCTGGACGCTTAATGGACTGGCGGCGCTGTGCATCTCCCCTGACTCAGACACTGACAGGAGATGTAGGGGAGGATAAATAGATGCTTGATAGCGCACGGAGACCCTTTTGTCAAGACGGGGGAACAAGGCTGCAAGACTGATGGCTTTGATTGCTATGGTGATAGCATGGCTTGTTATCTTGCTCGGTTATTACGGTGTCAGCGTGATGGGAGTGTGTGTGTCCGTCATGTCAGACATACTGGGCAGACTTATGTGTCTGTATGTGTGTGTGTGTGTGTGTGTGTGTGTGTGTGTGTATGCGTGTGTATGATGGTGTTTACTGAATGCTTGTTGTGTGTCTGTGTCTGTGTGTGAAAAGAGAGAGAGAGACCAGGAAATGAAAGACATTGTGGGAGACCCACTGTCATACATATAAAGCCATGATGTGTGTCAGTCATGATTAAAGAGCAGCAATGTCTCTATCACTCTCTCTCTCTCTCTCTCTCTCTCTCTCTCTCTCTCTCTCTTTCTCTCTCTTTCTCTCTCGTTCCCTCTCTCTCTCTCTTTTTCTATCCTTTACTTTTGCCGTCCTCCAGAAGACCGTTCATTCATTCTCTCTCCCTCTCTTCTCTCCTTTTTTTTTCTAGGATGTCTTCCAAGCGACCAGCCTCTCCATATGGGGGAACAGATGGAGAGGTAGCCATGGCGACCAGCAGACAGCGCATGGATGATGGCGAGAGTGACGGACACCCTGTCATTCACTTACCCCTCAACTCCTACTGCAGCAAGGTGTCCCCTCGTTCACCACGGGCCCCCGACAGCCCCCCAACTCTACACAGCTCCATGGTAAGGCATGCGCTCCCTGCTAATCCTTCTTTTTACTCTCTCTCTCTCTCTCTCTCTCTCTCTCTCTCTCTCTCTCTGTCCAGCTCTCTGGACCTTTCTCTCTATCTCTTTATTTTCCTTTAATTCTGTTTTTTTTTTAATCTTTTCCCTTCCACTTCCTCAAACTTCCAAGAAGAACAGGTCTATGTTTCTCTCCCTTGTGGTGTCCTGTCCTGGGTCTTGCTTCAGACAGTAGGCCCATTGCTCCTTTGTTTTGACTTCGTTCAGACATTGATTAACTGACATTGATTAACTGACGTTTCTCCCACATTGATTAACTGACAGTCTGGGTGGCCAATCAGGCCCACGTCTGTATACTTGTACCATATAGCTGCACCAAGCCCCTCCCACAATTATGTTGTTGCTGTCATAAGCTCCACCCACGCATCAGGCTCGTGGCCACCAGTGGCTTTGCTGCCCACCGACAGGCACATCAATCACTCTCGCCTCTTCCCACACTTTGTCTTCGCTCTATATTTAGACGATGTCCCACAATGCCGTCTTCTCTCTCTCTCTCTCTCTCTCTCTTTCTCTCTCTCTGTCTCCCTCTCTTTCTCTCTCTCTCCCTCTCTCTCTCTCTCACTCTCCTGATGGTCATGTGTAAGTATCCGCCACTGACTCATGGTGGCAGCCAGACAGGCCCACCCGTTTGGTCGGCCACTCAGTTGGTCGTTCGCTAGTTTGCCCGTCTGCTTGCTTGCTCATTCGCTTCGCTCCACCAAGAGGGAAAGGAGATGACTCATACCTGTGTTTGGCAGAGAGAGAGATACATAGAGAGAGCATGATAGAGAGAGAGAGAGAGAGAGAGAGAGATCAGCCAGAACAAAATCCCCCCTGCATATGTCATGATGGTGTGCCTGTGTGTAAACCTATGCCTGGGACAACCTTAGATTGATGGGCCCCCCATCCTGAGCTAGGCTGCGCTCCTGGAGTCTCTTGTTCCTCCTATACATGGGATCAGATCTTGTCACAGAAGAGACACTGGAGCCCCCCCCCCCCCCCCCCCAAAAAAAAAAAAAAAAAAAAAAAATACTGAACTGATTAGAATTGGATTGAGTTGAACTGATCTAAAATCAGAATAACCCCATCGTGTTCCTTATCGCATGCAGACTGACCCCAACCTGCCTGTTTTTTAGTCAATGCCCCTAAACTGTGCACACAGGAAACAGATAAATGTCTATCTCATGTTATCATTATGTAGTGTGCCTGCTTTATCTGTGGACACATTATCTGCTATCTGTACACATGGAGAGTGTGTTTTTGTGTGGATTTGTGGGAATGTTGGCTTTTGTACGTGCGCGTATGTGTGTGTGTGTGTGTGTGTGTGTACTCTCTGACCCCCAAGCATGGCCCTTGTCACGTTGATCACCGCCTGAGCACAAGCAGTTCTGCCCTTTCCCCTCTCCCCTCTGCTCTTTCTCTCTCTCTCTTTCTCTCTCTCTCTCGCTCTCTCGCTCTCTCTCTCTGCTATCTCTCTGATAAACCAAAGCCGAGACAGTAGACTTTGAGAATCGATGTGGCACAGTAAAACAATGAACCAGAGCTTATGGGATTGTAATGGTAAGCTAATTCCATAATTAACAAGCTGATTATGAGACACGGTTGGACTCTGCCATTGGGAAAATAGTTGCTCGGTCATAAAGCAAAGTCCTCTTCATCTCTCTGTTGTTGCAGGCTGTTCTAATTGGAATTTTATGATGTTTGTTTATGGTTCCTGGCTGTGTGCTGGATCACATTGTTATTCACTTAAATTTCATGTTTCTGAATCGACAGACACGATTTAACTGATAAACATTTTAACAGCTCAGTGGTTTGAGACATAACAAGCAAAAGCTAACCTGAAAAATAAATAAAGTATTGCTAATTATTATTATTATTATTATTCATTGCTGTCGCCGTTGATTTGGCGGGCTTAGATGTGTATGGGCGGGTGGGGTTTAGTCATGATGTGGGGTGACTATTTGATGTGGATCATTAATCCGCAGCCATCTCGCGGATGTGCGGATTTTGAGGCGCGCTCTGGCAGCATGTGTGAGATGTGGAGTTTGCTGCAGCTTTAGTGCCCAATCCGCCTCGCGCTGACTGGCAGCAGAGTTGAGTGAGGGAGAGATTTACACGCGAGGACTCGGAAGGGGCTTTGTCACGGCAATTGTATAAAGTGATATGGAGTGTAAATCGACTCTCGGTGTCCCTGGGTAGCGCGCTGGTTTACAGGCGCGAGCGAGGGGAGATTACGGCTTTATCTTGTCATACTAAATTAACACGGCGGGCGCACACTTCGCCGCCACTGACCTCTTCATCCCCACGCGCTGCTGAGTCCGAGTTGAAAGGGAGGAAGAGAGTGTCCCCACCAGTCTCAAGTTTTTTTTTTTGTCTTCTTTACGCGCAAAGGAGGGGGGGAAACAGGGAAAAAATCCTGCTTTTCTCTAGCGGTTCCCCTGGGTTTTCTTTTTAACTGTGAATAACATTCTGAAGTTTAAATAAAACACAGAAGGTGGTAAATCCTTTACATGCAGGTGATAATAGCGAGGTCGTAATTAATGCCGTTTTGTTCGCCTAATGAGCTCCGCGCTCCAGATCTTTATCCGCCCGCCTTATATTTCTGGTCCAACTTCGGGTGCTTTCACTCCAACGCTGTTTGCGTTCATCCTCACGGCGGCCAAATTCTCCAGTAAATCCCTCATGTGGTGCTCTACTTGTGCACAGTGCCGGTACCTCATCTCGTCTGCTAGTGTTGTAATAGAAAACATGCTCAAGTTTGTCTGTCGCGCTATATTTGCCACAAGGAAAAAAATGAATAAATGTAATATATTTATATATATTTAATGTCGATTTCTTAAAAAGCCTAAGCGAGATATCTTAAAGAAAACACCTCCAAAATATTTTTTTTTCAGCTGAATGTCTATAGCTTTGATGATCAGTGTCTG
>NW_027468872.1:112500-115000 GCF_046254945.1 Alosa pseudoharengus
TCTATTTGCGTTGATGTGTGGTTGAAGGTTGGGTGGTAGATTCTGATCCTAGATCAGATGTTAATAACAGGTAGATCAGAGCCAGATCAAGTCTCTAGGCTGCCAGCAGGCTGGTGTATTACCTGAGGGTTCGGTTGTAGCCCTGATTCTGGGTCAGGTTTTGAATCCTTTGAGGAACAAGTTCTTTTTAGAATTCTAGAATCAGACAGTGTAGTTCTACAATTTGCATGAACTGGAACTGCCATGTGAAATGGTGGCTTGAGTTCATTATTACATGATCAAATCGAACTGTCTCTTAGCAACACTGTAATTTGAGGAGAACTTTGTAGTTATAGCATGTACTTTGACTACTATGTAAAATAGTGGCGTGAGTTCATTACATTATCAAATACAACCCACACTTAGCAACATTCTTATATATTTGTGGTTGTGTTCCTCAAGTCTTGGTTGGTTGGTGGTGGGCTGCTTGACTACCAGGGCCTCAACGGAGCAGTTGCTGCTCTTTCTCTTTTTTTTAAAGGGCGGAAATGGCTGTTCCCAGGTCAGTGAGGTGCCGGATGCTCGTGTTGATTTTACAGTTGCAGGTCAGGCCCCAGGTCAGTGGCAGCAGGGCCTTTATAGTCCATGTCCTGACTCCAGGGAAGGGGTTTATGGCGCGGAATACTGACCCCCACTACAGGGGGATGGGGGTTTAGGAAGGTTTCTTGCACACACAACACACACACACACACACACACACACACACACACACACACTCACACACACACACACACACACACACATGTAGAAACACACACACATGCATGCAGACACATTCACTCACTCACACCTACAGAACAAGACAGACACACACACACACACACACACACACACACACACACACACACACACACAGGTCTGGTGAAGTGGTTAGAGGTTCACACAGGAAGTCCATCATTCCTTCACGCTTGTTGCCAGTGTAAATAGCCCCAACATCTTCAGTGGTCTCAACACACATCTCTCCCCCATACTCTCAGCCCCATCAGGTTAGGTGTGTGTGTGTGTGTGTGTGTGTGTGTGTGTGTGTGTGTGTGGGTGTGTGTGTGTGTGTGTGTGTGTGTGTGTGTGTGTGTGTATTAATGTCTCTGTGTGTCTGTGTAAGAGAGAAGCTGTGTTTTTTTGCATATGCTTATTAGTAAGGGGGACTGTGTGTGTGTGTATGTGTGTGTGTGTGTGTGTGTGTGTGTGTGTGTGTGTGTGTGTGTGTGTGTGTGTGTGTCTGTGTGTCTGTGTGTGTGTGTGTGTCCTCGCTCCAGAGGAAAATAAAGCCACATTGGGAACCAGTGGGGCATTTTATAGGACAGGCACTTAGGAGAAGCCATTGTGGCCGGAGAGCACACACTCGCAAAGGCCTCCATCACGCTTGCATACACCCCAATAGCTGACAATAGGATGGGCGGATACGGACTTGGGAGGAGGGGAGGAGGGGGGGATGAAGAGACAGAGACAGACAGACAGAGAGAGAGGGAGAAAGACAGAGAGGGAGAGAGAGAGAGAGATGAAAGAGGGAGGTCTTGAGAAGTCTTGTGGTTTTGTGTCTCGCGGATCAGTCAGAGCACTGAGCTAGTTAATCCTCCAGCAGCCGCGGCTGTCATCGGTAGACCTGTCACACGCAGAGGTGTGTGAGCTTGGCACACATACACACACACACACACACACACACACACACACACACACAGACACACTCTTACAATTAGCATAGGCAAATACAGCCTATCTAACACTAGTAAAACATGCCCCAAGCCGTTTTCATGAGACAGAATCAGCAGCATGTTCATAATGCAAATATGTTGCACCTACAGTATAGCACCTATAGTCATAAATGTAGACACAAGGAGAGGGTTAACACACACACACACACACACACACACACACACACACACACACATATGGACAGGCCCGGAGTGGGTAATCGGGAGAATCGGGAGAATTCCCGGTGGGCCGCTTCACTTCTGGGCCGGTCGACGGAAAAATATTGACATTTGCCAGTATTTGCCACGTTAATCTATCTTCTCTTAAAATAGGCTACACACGTTCGCATTCTATGCCTAACACCGCAGCCTCTGCATGGGTTGTTCTCCCCTCCCAAGAAGAGTTAATTGGTTGGGTCCATATAGCCCGTCTTTTCTAAAAAGTTTTCTCAGATACCAGCCGGGCCGGCCCTACCGTAGTGATAAGCGTCAGGGAGGATGGATGGTAGAAAGAGGCCACGAGGGACTGAAAAGGCCAGGTAAATAAGACGAAAAGTATTGGAGGAAAATGCTGCCAAATATGCCAAGCTTCCAGATTTTTTTTTAAAGAAGAAGACAGACATAATAGTGGCAACTGGTAAAGAGAGATAGCCATGATTATAGCGGCGTAATTATTGGGCTAATACTGGACGTTGTAGCGTTGTCAACCTATTCGCAAGCAACATATTAAATGAATTAAAATATTAGCCTTTTTGTATCATCCAATATGG
>NW_027468872.1:120000-127844 GCF_046254945.1 Alosa pseudoharengus
CCAGATGGTGTTCATACAGACAAGCACACACACACACACACACACAGATACACACACACTCTTTTTTTCTTTCTTTTTCTCCCTCACATTCACACACACAATCCCAGATAGTATCTGAGGCCGTGGCCACAGCCCACATGTGTCAGGGGTCAGCATCACACAGTGGCTACAGAGAAGCAGGGAAAACCCAAAAGCTCTACTGCCGCCAACACAGCACACACACACACACACACACACACACACACACACACACACACACACACACACACACACACACACACACACACCTCCTAACACACTTGTTTACACCCTGTTCCACATTCCACACTCACACACACACACATACACACACACACACATATATACACACACACACACACACACACACACCTCCTAACACACTTGTTTACACCCTGTTCCACATTCCACACGCACACATACACACATACACACACTCAAATATGCCCCCCCCCCAAGAGCCAGGCGTTTTGGGACAGGGATGCTGCTGAGCTCTGACACCCCCCTCCCCCTCGCCTGCCCTGCCCCCCACCCCCTCTATGGCATCAGCTCTTCTCTCGTCCCTTGATGCCCCACATCCGTTTTCCTCTTCAGCTCCATTTACACCCCCCCCTCTCCTCTCTCTCTTTCTTTTTCAATCTTCATTTCCCCCTCTCTGTCTATCTCTTACCCAGCATATTGTTCTCCCTGCACTAATCTATTATTTCTGTCCCTGCCCTCCCCCCCCCTCTCTCTTTCCGCCTCTCTTCACACACACATACACACACATACACACACACACACACACACACACATACACACACACACACACACACACACACACACACACACACACACACACACACAACCACCTTCCTACCTCTGTGCCTTCCTCCCTCTCCCTGCTGCTCTGTGTGTGTGTGTGTGTGTGTGTGTGTGTGTGTGTGTGTGTGTGTGTGTGTGTGTGTGTGTGTGTGTGTGTGTGTGCAGCCCCGGGAAGATGGAACAGGTGTTGCACACTTTTTGATTTCAGTGCATTTGAATTAATGCTGTCAGCTCAGCTGTTAAAACAACTGTCACCTCCAGCTGCTAGTCATTTTACCCAGCGCCCGAGCTGTCAGGGACTGCCATCCTCAGGAGTCACACACACACACACACACACACACACACACACACACACACACACACAGACACACACACACACACACACACACAGACACACAGACACACATACACATACACACACAAACACTCGTACACACATCAACAACACATACACACATAAAAAAAACAACTAAACTCTTATCTCTAATTGAATAACATAAAGAACAGATAAGATAAGATGTATGCATTTTTGCAATGAGCAACAGCAGTGTGTGTGTGGGTGTGGGTGTGGGTGTGGGTGTGGTGGGCAATGGGTAACCTTTTTGTGTATGTAATCTGCGTACTGTGCAACAAAAGAGCAGTCAGACTTTGAAACTGATGTGTTTACTTTGTGAAGTTGAACACCTCCAATTTAGCACATTTACCTACAACACCTTATACACAGCATAAACCTTGCCCCCCCCACACACACATACATGCACACACACACACACACACACACACACACACACACACACACACACACACACACACGCACATCGAGGAGACGTATAGCATGTATGCGCCTCCTGTGAGAAACTGATGGCGTGACTCTCACTCCTCTTCCTTCATGGCGTGCAAACCGCAAACTCAATTATCTGTGTGAATCGCAAAGTTTCACTCATCTCTTTTTCTCTCTCTCTCTCTCTCCCTCTCTCCATCTCTCTGTCTCTCTCACTCTTTACATTCTTCTGAATAAGTGAGTGATTGCTCTTTTTTTTGGGGGCTGTTTGTTAATTTATCTTGGAAATCTTTCAACTGTTTCTTCATCGCGCTCCTCTTCCTCTCTTGGTTGCTTCACGTATCCTGAGGGAAGGTTGCACCTTCAGAGCGGAAGCGACTTTAATCGTCTTTTTGTTTGCTGCGGGTTGGGAGGGGGTTACTTACTGTATAATTATCAGCCAATATGATTATGTCTAATTGCTAATTGGAGCTCTGCTGAAGTGTTTGGGGGTGTTTTGATGCTGTTCGGCAGAACCCGCACTTGGAGTCAGACTGAGGAATCAGACTGTTTTTGTTAGTGTTTCTGTGTGTGTGTGTGTGTGTGTGTGTGTGTGTGTGTTAGTATGTTTGTCTCTCTCTCTCTCTCGTTTTCTCTCTGTGTGTTCCGTGTGTGTGGTGTGTGTGTGTGTTAGGGTGGGTACGGGGGAAAAGTACACAAGGGTGTGTATGGAGCGTCACACACACCCTGTTCCAGTACCTATGAAAGAGAGGCCTGTGGAAAAAGAAAAGAGAGAGAGAGAGGGAGGGAGGGAGAAAAGAATATAATTTATCAATAAAAAATATACATAATATTTTATATTTACATCTTTCTGTGATGTTGAAACTCTGTATGTATAGATTTTGTGATTGTGTTGTGTTTGTGTATATGTGACCTGTATGTTTTTATGTATGGAAGGACTTAATGTATAATGTGGATACTGTAACCACATACGCATATACACACAGAGACCTACTATACAACAATACATACATTTGTGCTTAGAATCCCGTAACTGGCGCATATCCAAAGCCACTATTTTTAGACAGCTAACCGTATTCCGACAGTAACGAATCCAGCATTCCGGCAGGATTAAATTCCTTAACCAGGTTAAAGCGGCTTCTGTACCATGTTTTGCCGATCACAAGCGAGGTAACCAAATTACAACAATTAGGTAGCGGCGAATGAGCCGTGATTGGTGCGAGTGATTGAGTCTGAGAGCGGCAGGGTCTGATGTACACACACACACACACACACACACACACACACACACACACACACACAACGCTTGGCCCCCTTTTCTTATTTTTTTCTCTTTTTTTTTCTCCGGGTGGCAAACATCACCAGAAAATGCAATCTAGCTCCACAAGTGCACTTTTACTCCCATGACCAACCTTATCAACTCATCAGAGCTGTAACTTAAAAGCATGTGAATTTCTCAGAGAAAGAGAGAGAGAGAGAGAGAGAGAGAGAGACAGAGAGAACAACAGCCAGGGAGCGAAAGAGAGAGGGAAGGAGAGTGAAAGAGAGGGGGAAGAGGAAAATGTGAGAAAATGTAACAGAGGGAGATGCCTTTTCTTTTCAAATATGTTTGTTTGTTTACTGAGGGTTGCTTTATGGACTGTTGTGAGACCAAATATGAATGTCTAAAGAACCCCCCCATCTCTCTCTCTCTCTCTCTCTCTCTCCATCCCTATTTTACTCTATGTATTATTTTCTTGTGCTCCTGGTGGAACTTGCCAGTGGTATTTCAGCGTTGTTAATAATCGTGTAATGGCTCTCACATGGACTCCAGGATCTGCCGAACGCGCTGCGCCAACAATAAGCACTATTCTTCAAGAACCCAGAGTGCATTTGAAATGCTCACGGCACACTGAGAAAGAGAACACACACACACACACACACACACACACACACACACACACACACATACACACACACAAGCACACGCACACACATACACAATGCATCAGACATGGTGAAAGAGAAGCTGTCTAAGTGCATGTTTCAAACAGACCCAAATTATTTGCTTACATACATGTTATCCCTTGGAGGGTTAAACACACACACACACACACACACACACACACACACACAAACAAAGCACATACATAAAGACATATGACACCCACTTCGGCATGTGGCAGGATAATGACATTAATGATAAAAGGGGGCCGTGAATGCCATCAGAAACAGTGGAGGAAGGCAAACAATGTGTAGCTGCCACCGCTGGCGTGGGCCGCCCGCGAGATCTTAATAACACGGGATGGCAGTAATAACAGGATTGGCCTGTGACAAGCCCAGAACCCAGGCGGAGGTTAAAGACAGTAGCCAGGAGAAAGGGAGAGAGAGAAAGATAGAGAGAGAGAGAGAGAGAGATGGGGAGAGAAGGGAGAGAGGTTGGGTGGTTGGGAGTGGGGGGTGGGTTGGGAGCACAGCTTGTTGTTTGATTTGACTCCAAAATGCAAAACAGTATTTTGTGTGTATGAGTGTGTGTGTGTGTGTGTGTGTGTGTGTATGTGTGTGTGGGGGGGGGGGTCTGTGTGTTTTTGGCTTGGTGCGTGTCGGTTTGTCTCTCTGGGTGACAAGGCTTTGACAGGCGCCTTCACAAACGACAAGACGTGGCCATCAACATGACACCAAGCAATTGTGATTGTAAGATGAAGCCTGCCCTCATTCAAGAGAGAGTATGTGTGTATGTGTGTGTGTGTGTGTGTGGGGGGGGGGGGGATACATGTTTTTATTTCGATTTTCTGCGTTCCTATGGGCAAATAAATCAAATTTTCTATAGATACACTGTTTGTGTGTGTGAGAGAGAATGCGCTCCTGTTTGTCTGAATTCAAATAGTTTGTGTGAGTGGCCATGTACATTTTGCAAGGATGCACTGGACTGATTACAATTCCAATTTGTTTACACGTGTAAAGTTAACCTCTTTGAGGGTGTGTGTGTGTGTGTGTGTATGTGTGTGTGTGTGTGTGTGTGTGTGTGTGTGTGTGTGTGTGTGTGTGTGTGTATGTGTGTGTGTGTGTGTGTGGCCAGGCCGAGCTGCAGTTAATGCATCAGGGGCAGGGTGAGTGTGTGTGTGTGTGTGTGTGTGTGTGTGTGTGTGTGTGTGTGTGTGTGTGTGGCCAGGCCGAGCTGCAGTTAATGCATCAGGGGCAGGGTGAGTGTGACGAGGTCTTTTGTTGTCATGGCACAGTGATGTAATGAAAGCGGGTGACGGCCGAGCCTTGGGGCAGGGGACAGCTCTGTGGTCGCTTGGGCGATGGTGTGTGTGTGTGTGTGTGTGTGTGTCTGTGTGTGTGTGTGTCTGTGTGTGTGTGGTGTGTGTGGTGTGTGTGTGTGTGTGTGTGTCTGTGTGTGTGTGGTGTGTGTGGTGTGTGTGTGTGTGGTGTGTGTGGTGTGTGTGTGTGTGTGTGTGTGTGTGTGTGTGTGTGTGTGTGTGTGTCTGTGTGTGTGTGGTGTGTGTGGTGTGTGTGTGTGTGTGTGGGGGTGGGGGGGTTATTGCCACGAGACAGATTGGAAGTGTCATTTTCCATTATGGCGCACAGTCAGGAAGCACAAATATGCCTTGGCCTACTTTAAATGGAAGGCTTTTGACAAGAGAGAGAAGTATGCATGCATGCACATATGTGTGTGTGTGTGTGCGTTTAAGTTAGTGTGCCTATGTGTCTGTGTGTGAAGAAAATGGATAGATACAAAGAGGAGAAAGAGAGAGAGAGAGAAATAAAGAAATGGACACAAAGAGAATGACCAAGCAACTATCACTATACAATTGTTACCTGTTAAAACACTGTGAACTTTGAATATTTCTCACTGGCATTCTCTGTGTGTGTGCATGTGTCCATGCATGTACAGACATACATAGCTTCAGTGTGGTCACTAATGTCCCCGTGGCCTGCATTGCTTCTTATCTAGTCAAAGCGCTCACTCTCGACCCAAAAGCGTTCCCGAACAAGCACCTTCCACCACACGTGTGTGATATTTCTTGGGTAATTGATACATTGTACTCTGGACAATAAAAGCCTCTGTAAATGTAACGTGTAATGCGGCCCTTATCTCGCCAGCCTCTCGCACTGGGCTCGACAGATAGCGTATCGGAACGGTGGAAATTAACCAAGCCAGGAATTCAAATAGGTCAGCTGATCAGGCTCGGAGTGGAGTGATGTCATTGGTAATTAAGCAGCAAAGGTGAGCCTGGAAACACTAATCTTTATGTGGCTAGGGAAATTACTTGTGCTATCGGGGATGCTGTGGCATTTTTTTTTTCTCTTTCTCTTTTTTTTGCTCTCTCTTTAAGAGCACTGGCAAGCTACGTTCTTTAGTTCATGTAAAGCTGTGTGTGTTTGTGTGTGTGTGTGTGTGTGTTTGTGTGCGTATCTTAACATGATCGCTCTCAAGATGAATTCTTAAGTAATTAACACTGAACTAGTCTGTTTCATTTCAATGTGTTTCATTTTATTTTAACTTTATTTATATTTGTAATTTTCCCTGCTACTTTCTCGAATGTCATCGTGGCTCGCACACACACTTTCCTTCTCGCAATGTCGTGCCCTCCACACGCCGCGTGCGCAGTCTGCCAGTGTAAATTTGGCGGTGCCCGCTTTGTGCCAGAGCATATTTGGCAGCGATTTTGGTTCAAATCAAATTGGACGTAAGCACCCCCAACACCATCTGTTATCAAAAAAATAAATAAATAAGTAAATAAATATAATAATGAATATGAAAAAAAAAAACAACAATGTGAAGGGCAAAATAATTCTGTTTTAGATAAATAGATTTTCAATTTATTGGAACACTATACACACACACACACCGCTTATTCAATGTAAAAAATTATCAATTGCCGGTGGTGTGTGTGTGTGTGTGAGTCCAACTTTACAGAAGTGTCACTTTTGCGCACTGTGTAAAACGCGGTCTGAACCTCAGGCGAAATGTTGTTTGTGAATTTCAATATCCTTTCATTCTGAAGAAAACACTATTTAAATTAAGGTTTGCTCAAGCTAAATATATTTATTGTGATGATGAAAATGTTGCCTCTAAGTCACGTTAAGCCTTGTTGATTTAGAGTGATAGATTACCTTAAACATTTTCATTTGCTCATCAGGAAAAATCTAAACAATGAGCCTAAAATTGATTTGAAAACATGATAGAATACTTTTTCTCCTCTTCTAACAAAGAGTGGGTTCGTCTTTTCTGTTTTGTCTTTCTTCCCGTTGCTTTTTATATAATGTTTTTATTGACATTTTGTTGTTATAATGTTTTTATTGACATTTCATTATGGTGTTTTTGGTCATGTCATGCTGTATTTATGGTTTCCGTGGAAACAGGTCCTGAACTCATACCATGTTTGACATTCTGACCGTGTGTGTGTGTGTGTGTGTGTGTGTGTGTGTGTGTGTATGTGTGTGTGTGTGTGTGTGTGTGTCAGAACTGAACTGAGACAGTCAGAACACACCAACACACACACACACACACACACACACACACACACACACACACACACACACACACACACACACACACACACACACAGACATACACACTTTTATGCCATATGGTTGCATGTCAGTAGTTCCATTTCACCGCACCACCATATGAAGAGATCTCGTTTACTCTTTCATTTTTCTGAAGGACAGAAAAACTAAACACACACACACACACACACACACACACACACACACACACACACACACACACACACACACACACACACACACACACACACATACACACACATACACACACACACACACACACACACACACACACACATACACACACACACACACATCTCCATAAGCACAAACAGAGTTCTGTCCTTATAACCTGAGAATTATCCCCACACAGCAGCGTGTTCTTTTTTTCGTTTTCTTTTCAGGCGTGTTTGTCGTTCTTTAATTTCCCCCTCTTTACCCATTATGAATTGAACACTCCCTCCATCGCAATGGCCCTCATGTCCGTGGGTTATTAATAACTACATTTGGACCTACATCTGAGCACTGTGTGTGCTTGTGTGTGCGTGGGTGTGCAAGTGTATCCATGTGCGTTTGTGTGCTTCTGTGAGGATTGAGGAGAGAGTGTCCACAGAGAGAAGGGAACACACATACACATACATACACACACAAACAGACAGACACACACACACACACACACACACACACACACACACACATACACACACACACACACATACTTCTCCCAACTGTTGCCAAGCGTCAT
>NW_027468872.1:140544-143044 GCF_046254945.1 Alosa pseudoharengus
TGTGTGAGCTTGTTTGTGATTTTCAGTGTCTGTGTATCCAGGTCTGTTTGTGAGCATGTGTTCTTCATTATGTGTGTTAGGTATGTACGTATATGTGTGTGAGATCATGTGATTGTGTACGTGTGTGTGTGTACTGATGTCACATGGAGATGTATTTGTCCTTGTTTAGAGGTCTTCTGATCATCTCAGAGAATCTAATATTCATGTCCAGGTCAACTCAATAATGTCACCTCCTCTTTCTCATTCTCTCTCTCTCTCTCACACACACACACACACACACACACACACACACACACACACACACACACACACACACACACACACACACCTCAATCAGTACTTGCCCCTTCTCTTGCCCCCATTTAAGCACGCTCAATAACATGCTTGAAACAGAGACATGTCTATATCCAGTCACAGACTCACCTTTTCTTTTCTTTTTTTCTCTCTCTCTCTCTCTCTTTCTCTCTCTCTCTGTCTCTCTCTCTCTCTCTCTCTCTCTCTCTCTCTCTCTCTGTATCCAGCAGGTCCAGGGTCAGCTCCCTCCTCTCATGATTCCCGTTTTCCCGCCAGACCAGAGGACCCTGGCCGCGGCCGCGGCCCAACAGGGATTCCTGCTCCCGCCCGGATTCAGCTACAAACCTGGCTGCAGTGAGTACTCACACACACACACACACACACCCATATGCACACACACACACACACACACACACACACACACACACACAGACACACACACATTGACAATACACATGAACATGCTCAAACTCACCCACTTAAACACTCATACAAACACATGTAAATGAAATGTAATGTAAGAATGTGCGAGGTTTTTATGTGGTAGACTCCTCAGGCAGCTAGACTAGTACCAGAAGCCACATGCACAATACATTGACAACAGGGAATAGAGACAAAAAGAAAAGAAGAATTAGATGCAAATTAGATGCTTTTTAGTTGGAAGATAAAATTCCAAAAATTGTTTTATTTCAGTCTAGAAGAGATTCCTTGAGCTCATTGCAGACAAGTAAAAAGTTCCAACAGCTTCCCACATCCATCTGGCATTTGCGCCTGCCTAAAATACCATATTAACAAGGAATTTGGCTTCTCCACTGTTGACCCTTATCAAACACTCAATCTCAATCGTAAGAGATTTCAGACAAACATTTTGACCAATTGATGAAATGTAGTCTAAAATGGACTACTGATCCTGGAATAGTATAGGCGTAAATAGGCTTATTTAAAAAGGTTGCAAAATAACTGTTCCGTGTACAGTAAGTGGGGAGAGGCCCGTACATGGTGTTGCAGAAGAGGAGACCAAATTTGATCTTGAAACAGTTGGGAAACACATAGTTCATATCCGGCTGTAGGCCAGAGGGCAAACTGAGAATGATCCAGAACCACCAGGGTGTGTGTGTGTGTGTGTGTGTGTGTGTGTGTGTGTGTGTGTGTGTGTGTGTGTGTGTGTGTGTGTGTTTGTGTGTGTGTGTGTGTGTGTGTATGTGTGTGTGTGTGTGTGTGTGCGTGTTTGGGCTTCACGGACAGACTGGCCAGGTGTTCGTCAGACAGCAGTGATCTGACATTCTGCTGTGGCCTACGGAGGGAGCTTGTGCCAATGCCAACCGTCTGCCTGGCATCTCTGTCTGATGGGCTCATACACACACACACACACACACACACACACACACACACACACACACACACACACACACACACACATACACACACACACATGCTCAAGCACCCACATGTACACCCACACACAAAACAAAATTACACACACACACACACACACAAACAGATACTCAACAGACTGGCATTCCTCCCTTGCTCACTACCATGTTGCATCTTTGAAATCTTTTGTCTCTTGTCAACTTTTTGTTCTCCTTTTGTCCGAAAGCAGAAAAAAGTTACAAATATTAAAGAGGAAATGATATGAAAAACAAACCGAGAGCGAATCCTTGGGGATTGGGTTTTTAGTTTTTTTCTCTTCCTGGCCCTAGCAGTCCAACTGTGAGGCAATGTGTTGTTTACTGCTAGAGACAGTAATGCGCCAGAACTGGAGAGGGGAGGGAGGGGGCCGGTGAAGACAATGAGTATGCTGGTGTGTGTGTGTGTGTGTGTGTGCGGAGGGAGTTAGGTTCATCGTCTGTAGCATCATCAGTGCAAACACACACACACACACACACACACACACACACACATGTATGCAGGTCTGCCTATGTGCATCGCCAACTTCACAGCTTCCCAATCAACCACACACACACACACACACACACACACACACACACACACACACACACACACACACACACACACACACACACACACAGCAATACACCTCGCCACACACATTTCAATTACCACAGTCTTACTAGTCTTACGGTTCTACTGCCCCCCCCTCCTCCTCCATCTCCTTTCCTCCATCTCCTCGGCTCCCTAATTTCTGTTTTAATTAACCCACGTCTTTTCGCCACTCACTCCCACTGGCACTCTTTAAGCACAT
>NW_027468872.1:145544-148044 GCF_046254945.1 Alosa pseudoharengus
GTGTGTGTGTTGTGTTGAGGTCCTGATCAGAGAATCCCAGACTGGCACTGAGGCCTCCATATTGTTCACCCTCGAGACAAGAACTCCATGGAAACACCATGTTTTTTTTTAGCCTGGAAGGGGTTCCAGGGTTGTGTGTGTGTGTGTGTGGGGCGGGGGTATGGCTGCAGTAACAGAGGACAAACAGAATTCCTCTCTTCTCTCAGAGGGGCCATTGAAGGAGCTGAAGGATGCTTGTTCTGGACGTGTTGGGATAAGAGTGCGGTCCTGCTTTGGGGGTGGGCCGAGGCGAGGGAAGGAGTAGGAGAAGAGGGAGGGGGGGGGCAATCCCATGATGCATCAGTATGTCCAATATGCCCGCTTCCTGGTTCTGTCCAACCTGTTTGAGCCCTCTCCTTCTGTCTCTCTCTCCCTCGCTCTCTGCCTTTTGTTTCACACCACTTCTGTTCGTTTCTCTCTCTTTTCTCTCCTTTCTCCTCTCTCACTCCTTTATCTCCATCTCTTCTCAATGTATCTCATTCTGTTCATTTTTACCTTCTCTGTTATCCTTCTTCTTCTGTCGCTCTTGTGGTCTGGCCGTATAACTGAAGCTTTAGTGTCTGTGTGTGTGTGTGTGTGTGCATGTGTGTGTGTGTGTGTGTGTGTTTACTCTGAGAGTCAGCCATAAATCTGCAGCTCCTGGGGAAGCAGCCCAACATCTGTTCCTCCACTCTGCTCAGAACAGGCTATCTTTCGGCCTGTGCAGCACACACACGTACACACACACACACACTCACACACACACACACAGTCACAGTGTCTCACATTTATACACAGTTGCTTACTCTTATACACCACCCTGGCACACTTATCACCACACACACACACACACACACACACACACACACACACACACACACACATACACACACACACAGCATCTGGTAATGCATCCAGGGTTGCTGTAGGTTAAGAGTCCGCTTGTCAGGAAAGCATTAACCCTGAGGCCTCGAAGCTGTAGAGGGTCCCCTGCACTATTCTCTCTCTGTCGTACATTAGCAGAGACACACAAGACACACAAACAGACACACACACACACACACACACACACACACACACACACACACACACACACACACACACACACACACACACACATATATACACACTCACACACACACTCAAATGTTTTAGCACAAGCAGGTGTGACACTGATTAGCTAGTCACAGCTGTCCATGGCTATGCTAGTGTCTGAATGGTGATAAAAGCTGCAGCCATTAGGACACTCTCACACACTTAACACTCACTTCCCTCAGAGTCAGATACGCATACTCAGACTGCTTACACACACGCACACACACACACACACACACACACACACACACACACACACACACACACACACACACACACACACACACACACACACACATGCACACACCATTCACAAAGTGACTGCACCCATGCTAATACTGTCACACATACTTACCAAGATTTGCAAAGACTCGCACAGCCTAATAACAAACAAGAATGCATACATGACATACTGTACATACATACACACCCATATTCTTTCACACACACATACATCACACACACACACACACACACACACACACACACACACACACACACACACACACACACACACACACACACACAAACACACACTGTGTGGGGAGCTTGCATCAGTGTGTTGAGTATGATTGCATTACAGAGCAGCTCTAGGCTGCAACATGTCCTTTGTGATTTTATCACTGGGAGATCACTACTCCATATGTTCTCTCATGTTAAGATTCAGACGAAATCCTGATTGAACAGCTTTGTCAAGCACAATTGGATTTTGCCAGGGAAAAAAAAAGAAACACACATACACACATAGACACACACACACAGAGACACACACACACAAACACACACACAACAACAACAAGTGAAAAAAACAACTAACCTTCATTTCCACTGTTCTCTGCTGCGTTCTTAAATCCCTTAGAAAAGGGGAGGATGAGAGAGAGAGAGGGAGAGAGAGAGGGAAAAAAGAAAAGAGATTAAGGCTTTGTCACCAAGAAAATCATTTACTCAAGCTAACCCAAATACAGATGTCTCAGCGTGTGGAATTTCCTTTGGGAGCCTCTCCGCATTCAATTGTCACAAAAACACACACACACACACACACACACTCACACTCGTGCGCATGCACACACACACAAACACACACAAGTTCACACCCATGCACACACACATACATACGTACAGCAGCAACAACAACAATTACCTGCCCTAGGGTGACACGACCAAGCTAGGAAACAATCCACAATGTCTCAGAGACAAAAGAAAAATACAATCATGTACAAAAGTATGACACAAACATTGACGTGTGGCACAATGGAATGTGTGCATCTTTAGGCGTGATTGTCTGCAAAACACGTCAAATAAATACAATACAAGGGCATACATGAACGCAGGGATTACCGCAACGTACACATGCCCACAAAGTATTCATGGGCTTACTTATACAATG
>NW_027468872.1:150544-153044 GCF_046254945.1 Alosa pseudoharengus
TGAAGTGGAGGAACGCTAATCTGACTAAAGCAGGATTACTGCTTCCCCACTCTGGCTAGCTGTCTGCTGTAGCACTTCAGAGAGCATCACCCTGTCACACACACACACACACACACACACACACACACACACACATACAGAGTCGCCTGTCTATTAGGGAGCGTGTGTGTGTGTTTGTGTGTGTGTGTGGGGGGGGGGGGTGGCTTAGAAGAACATAGGCTTTGTGAATGAAAGTGCTGCTAGTGCTGATGCTATCGCTAACCTTACACACCCGCAAACACACATAAATACACTTGGGCACTCCAGTGCAGGGCATTTGTTAGGGCGTATCTATCAGTCAAATGGAGCAGACATGAGAGAGAGGGATGAGAGAGATGCGGAGAGATGAGAGATAGAGTGACGGACTGATGGAGTGATGGATAAATAGAGTAAATAAATTCACAACTGTTAGGGACAGGAGTGTCACTGTGGTGTGTGTGTGTGTGTGTGTGTGTGTGTGTGTGTGTGTGTGTGTGTATTTAAGATGCTTTCAGATGTGTCAGGAACACGTGTCTATCAGAGGGCAACACACAACTGGTACACACACACACACACACACAAATCTCACTTTCCATGTCTCCCTTTCTGTTTCCTTAGACTCTCCCAATCTCCCAGTCTTCCTCTCTTCCCATTTCTTTTTTTCCATTTCTTTCTTTCTTTCTTCTTTTTTTTCTTTCGCATCTCTGTCTGTCTTGCCTCTCCCATTGTGACATTTGAATCAGTGCCCCACACATCTTCCAATAGCCCTCTGTGTGTGTGTGTGTGTGTGTGTGTGTGTGTGTGTGTGTGATTCAGGGTGGCCCAGAGGTCTGCTGCTGTCACTTTCTGTCTCCTCATGCACGGCAGCGTTTGGCACCATGTCGTCCGCGGCAACGCTTGGGGCTCTCTCCGTCGGCAGAGCCAGTCTGTGTGTCTGTGTGTGTGTGTGTGTGTGTGTGTGTGTGTGTGTGTGTGTGTGTGTGTGTGTGTGTGTGTAAAGTGGCCTGTCACTGCCTTGCTGGCCTATTGCGCACAGTGTGAGTGATGGGAGCTGGCCCTGTAATAGAACTCAATTTGAAGACACGTCCCAGAGACCTCCGTGACCGTGCCATCAGAGATGTGTGTGTGTGTGTGTGTGTGTGTGTGTGTCTGTATCTGCGCGTGTGTTCGTGTGTGCATGTGTGTGTTTGTGTGTTTATATATGTGTGTGCATGTGTGTATGTTTTTCTATGTGTGTGTGTGTGTGTGTGTGTGTGTGTGTGTGTGTGTGTGTGTGTGTGTGTGTGTGTGTGTGTGTGTGTGTGTGTGTGTGTGTGTCTGTTTGCCTCATGGCTCACCACACATACATCCACTAAGAGTCATGGTGGGGGTAATTGAACAGAAATGACCAACAAGACCTTTATTTTATAATGTTATTCCTGGCCGAATGTGTGTTTGATGTACAAAAATAGAGAAAAAGAGGAAGAGATAGAGAGAGAGAGAGAGAGAGAGAGAGAGGGATAGAGATGACTAGAAATAAAAATATGCAGTTGAGTTTCTGTGCGTTGCTGTGCTGTGGATTTTGAAGCATGTGTATGTAATTGTAAGAGCAATCTCATTTATTTGTGTGTCTGGAATAGAGAGAAAGTTGATCTTATCTCAGATACAAAGCAAGTTTTTTTGACTCACACACACATCCATGCTGTGCTTTTGCATGTTTATTTTTGCGTGTGTGTGTGTGTCTGTGTGTGTGTGTGTGTGTGTGTGTGTGTGTGTGTGTGTGTGTGTGTGTGTGTGTGTGTGTGTGTGTGTGTGTCTGTGTGTGTGTGTGTGTGTGTATGTTTGTGACTGTGCTTGAGCTCCCAGCAGTGAAATGCACTTAAGTGTGCAACATATTGGCCAAGCAGGTGTGAGTCGGTGTAGTTACGAGTGAGTTTTTATTAAAACTGTATCAGGAAACATGGTGCTAAGGACTGAGGAGGGGAAAAGAGAGATGAAGAGATGGAGAGAGAGAGAGAGAGAGAGAGAAAGAGAGAGAGAGAGAGAGGTGGAGAGAGAGAGATGCCATTTGCATAAACCAGTCTTTGTTTGGAGCTGTGGCGAGGAGCCAGCGCCGAACAGAAGGACGGAAGTTTCGCTCGCAAACAACCCTCCGCTTCCAAAAAATCTTACAGAGAAAAATACTCCGTGCTCAGATGCCGCCAGTTCTGCTCTCATAAAACACACAGACACACACACACACACACACACACACACACACTCAGAAACTCCTTCCCTCATGTCACTAAAAGAAAATGAGCGTTTATACACACACACTAACACACACACACACAGACACACACACACACACACACACACACACACACACACACACACTCGTTGGGAAATTAGAGGAGAAAAAAAACAGCACAGCCTTTGCATGAAAGCTCTCAAAGCTGTATGTGCAGCGTGAAGAACCAAGAACAAACACACACATAAACACACAAACATCTCAAGGAGGTGT
>NW_027468873.1:2500-15000 GCF_046254945.1 Alosa pseudoharengus
GTGTGTGTGTGTGTAGCCTGCTACATAACCCTGAGAAGAAGGACAGTGGTCAGGTGTGTGTGTGTGTGTGTAGCCTGCTACATAACCCTGAGGAGAAGGACAGTGGTCAGGTGTGTGTGTGTGTGTGTAGCCTGCTACATAACCCTGAGAAACAGGACAGTGGTCAGGTGTGTGTGTGTGTGTGTAGCCTGCTACATAACCCTGAGAAGAAGGACAGTGGTCAGGTGTGTGTGTGTGTAGCCTACTACATAACCCTGAGGAGAAGGACAGTGGTCAGGTGTGTGTGTGTGTGTAGCCTGCTACATAACCCTGAGAAACAGGACAGTGGTCAGGTGTGTGTGTGTGTGTGTGTGTGTAGCCTGCTACATAACCCTGAGGAGAAGGACAGTGGTCAGGTGTGTGTGTGTGTGTGTAGCCTGCTACATAACCCTGAGGAACAGGACAGTGGTCAGGTGTGTGTGTGTGTGTGTGTGTAGCCTGCTACATAACCCTGAGGAGAAGGACAGTGGTCAGGTGTGTGTGTGTGTGTGTAGCCTGCTACATAACCCTGAGAAACAGGACAGTGGTCAGGTGTGTGTGTGTGTGTAGCCTGCTACATAACCCTGAGGAGAAGGACAGTAGTCAGGTGTGTGTGTGTGTGTGTAGCCTGCTACATAACCCTGAGGAACAGGACAGTGGTCAGGTGTGTGTGTGTGTGTGTGTGTAGCCTGCTACATAACCCTGAGGAGAAGGACAGTGGTCAGGTGTGTGTGTGTGTGTGTAGCCTGCTACATAACCCTGAGAAACAGGACAGTGGTCAGGTGTGTGTGTGTGTGTGTAGCCTGCTACATAACCCTGAGGAGAAGGACAGTGGTCAGGTGTGTGTGTGTGTGTGTAGCCTGCTACATAACCCTGAGGAACAGGACAGTGGTCAGGTGTGTGTGTGTAGCCTGCTACATAACCCTGAGGAGAAGGACAGTGGTCAGGTGTGTGTGTGTGTGTGTAGCCTGCTACATAACCCTGAGGAGAAGGACAGTGGTCAGGTGTGTGTGTGTGTGTGTAGCCTGCTACATAACCCTGAGGAGAAGGACAGTGGTCAGGTGTGTGTGTGTGTGTGTAGCCTGCTACATAATCCTGAGGAACATGTGTGAATACATGTGTGCATGCATAATCATCACTACACACACACACACATCCTGTGCAGTGATAAGGAGTTTGGTCTTGGCCTTCTGGATCCACTGTCTCTCACACACACACACACACACACACACACCTGTGTGACGCTGAGGAGTTTGGTCTTGGCCTTCTGGATCCACTCGGTGAGCAGCAGCAGGTCAGCAGCAACCTGGACATCAGCAGCCAACTCTGGATGCCTCAGCATGCTGTCACTGAAATAACACACACACACACACACACACACACACACACACACACATTCAAACATGCACACACAATATTACAGTAATATCAGCTGCCAGTCTTAGATGCTGCACAGGTGTGTGTGTGTATGTGTGTGTGTATGTGTGTGTGTGTGTTTGTGTGTGCATGCGTGTGTGTGTGTGTGTGCGTGCATGCATTTGTGTGTGTGTGTGTATTTGTGTGTGTGTGTGTGTGCACGTGCATGTGTGTGTGGGTGTGCGTGCATGCATGTGTGTGCGTGCATGCGTGTGTCTGTGTGTGTGTTTGTGTGTGCATGCATGTGTGTGTGTGTCAGGGTATATGCAGGAATCATAGAGTTGAATTTACTACTTTTTACTACCTTTTTTACTACCTCCACAATATTTTTTACTACCAACACGACATCAAGCAGCAGCCCTTTTTTTGGGGGGGGGGGGGGTGGTATGCAAAGCACCACTTAGCCTACTACTTGCTATAAGGTATAAATCAATATTAGGTACACTAACAATTTCTAATTGTGATCATTAAGTATGGTCATTGTCAATGACAATGTTTTTTTGTAGTGTCGAGTTCAGTTTCAGTTGTCCTTACCTTAACCCTAGCCCTTGAGTTATCCTAACCAGCCCTTAGCCCTAATAAGGTGAATGATAACCTTGGCACAAATGACGCTAAAACACCAAACATGTGTGGTGAAAAATGAAGAACAAACACCGACTACCCCGCCCCCCCCCAAAAAAAAAAAAAACAACTCCAGTCTAAGGATAGGCCCAGAAATCTATTTATATGGATAAAGCCATTATTATTGGTATGGTATTGTTGTTGCACATTTGACACAAAGCAGTCCGTGAAAACATGCACATCAGTGGACTGCTTTACTGATGCAAAATTGAAAACTATTATTTCATTGCATTACTCAGCATGGATGCACGATGCTTGCATGATAAATACTTCCCAAAACAACAGTTAGGTAGGTAGGTAAGGATGCCATTTAGGAGTGTAAATCAAGTTTAATCACAATTTGATAAAATATAGATTCTTTAAGCCATTGATTTGATTCTTTTCAATACTTCAAAATGTGTAGCAATGCGATTCGATGCATTACTGGTCTGTTGTCGATAGGAAATTATAGATTTTGGTTAGTTTTCATGGATTCAAATGCCAATATTATAGGCTAAATTATAGGCCAAATACTGAACATTGACTGTGGAATCAAGTAGGTTACAGAGTTTCTTTCCCCCCCTAAAACCTCCTGTCACTAGCTAGATGCTTTCAAATTTAACATGGTTTTAAACTCATATGTTGCAGTTTTCTGTCACTGCAATAAAACTAGCCTATTTGGAATATTTTGTAGGCCTGCTGCTCCTTTTATGAGAACAATTTAACTGATCGATCAAGTTTTCATAGGCTATTGAATGATTTAAATGTGAATGCCATAAACTTAATTCGCCATCAACTTTAGCGTGGTTCTTCACGCAGTTGTCATCTAAATGCAGTGTTTTGTAGGCTATTCAAAGAATTTCACGTTCATCACTCAGTTGTGGTGTAGGTCTGTCTTGAGTGATCGCTGTCCCTTTAAATGTCTGGGACTTTAAATAACGGGACTTTTAAACTGCATGCTGTTTTTGTTGATGCACCGTCTTTGATTCAGTTTTCTACCGTTTTAATAAATGATACGCGCACTTGCGTGGTTAAAACTAAGGAATTGTTTTCACTCGTTTTCTTGCAATTACGTAACATTAGATACTAGGTCTAGGTTACGTTAAAAAAATGTTGTCGGTTACAATGTCAGTGACTAGTTCGAACTTTGTTACTGATGGGATAGGTGGAATTTTATTGCACGGTTCTGGATGATCACAGTCAGATGGCAGCGCTACCGTCAGCTGAACGAAAGCTTACACTAGTCAAGTCCACAGTTGTTAAAACTTCCAGCTGAAGTAGCCTAGTGTAAACTGAGAGAGTTGCCTCCTAACGGAGTGAGTGTAGCCTATATTTTTTTAGCTGCTATCAGAGTGATAGGCTAGCCTAGGCCTACACCTACCGCTCCTTTGCTACATGAACAAATATTATTAGACGAGGCTGAACTTGGCACCACTTTCGTTTCCGCGGGGGAAGACCACTTTCAGTTCGCGGGGGAGTTAAGTTTCCGTTCCACCTTAAATAATGCAATTTTCTACCTCGTCCACAAGGGGCCAGTGTTGACCGCAAATCCGCGATAACACAGGCATGTGCCTGTTGCAGATGAACAGGCATTGTTCACAGACGTTCAAAAGCCTGTATATCTTTTTTCTGTTGACTCCACTGCCGAATGTTTTGAGAAATGTTGCCTTTTGTGTTCTATTAAATAATTTGGTAATTTAGAGGGGGGGGGGTTATGTAGAGGGTGGCAGATTATGTAGTTTTTTCTTTATTTTCTGTGCTGGATCTTTTGATGTGTTATGTTTTTTTCTATTAAATAATTTTGTTCATTTTACACTGGGGGGGGGGGGGGGGTAGCAGATTTTGAAGTTTTTCTACAGTAAATGTATTCCCTACGGCCTACATGTCATTTTGCATCGGACTTTTCAACACATTCTGAAACTACACTCTCTCCTCTTTCCAATGACACCCCACTTGTGAAATTCTATGGTTGAAAATGCCCTTTTTTGCCCCTCTGAATATACAGTATATATTTTGTGAAATTGCAGAATTTCAGCACTTGAACAGGGACAGATAGCCTATGAAGGATTTTGCAAGGGATATTTCACCACATTCTATAACTACACTTCCTCCCCTTTCCAATGACACCCCACTTGTGAAATTCTATGGTAGAAAATGCCCTTTTTTGCCCCTCTGAAAATACAGTATATATTTGTGAAATTGCAGATTTTCAGCACTAGAACCGCGACAGATAGCCCATGAAGGATTTTGCAAGGGATGTTTCACCACATTCTGAAACTACACCTCCTCCCCTTTCCAATGACACCCCACTTGTGAAATTCTATGGTGGAAAATTGGATATTTATCCCCTCTGAAAATATAATATGTATTTGTGAAATTGCAGAATTTCAACACTTGAACAGGGACAGGTATCCCATGAAGGATTTTGCAAGGGATATTTCACCACATTCTATATCTACACTTCCTCCCCTTTCCAATTACACCCCACTTGTGAAATTCTATGGTGGAAAATTGGATATTTAGCCCCTCTAAAAACAGTATATATTTGGTGAAATTGCAGAATTTCAGCACTAGAACAGCGACTGATGTCCCATGAAGGATTTTGCAAGGGATCTTTCACCACATTCTGAAACTACACTTCCTCCCCTTTCCAATGACACCCCACTTGTGAAATTCTATGGTGGAAAATTGGATATTTAGCCCCTCTAAAAACAGTATATATTTTGTGAATTTGCAGAATTTCAGCACTTGAACAGGGACAGATAGCCCATGAAGGATTTTGCAAGGGATATTTCACCACATTCTATAACTACACTTCCTCCCCTTTCCAATGACACCCCACTTGTGAAATTCTATGGTAGAAAATGCCCTTTTTTGCCCCTCTGAAAATACAGTATATATTTGTGAAATTGCAGAATTTCAACACTAGAACAGGGACAGATAGCCCATGAAGGATTTTGCAAGGGATGTTTCACCACATTCTGAAACTACACCTCCTCCCCTTTCCAATGACACCCCACTTGTGAAATTCTATGGTGGAAAACTGGATATTTAGCCCCTCTAAAAACAGTATATATTTTGTGAAATTGCAGAATTTCAACACTAGAACAGAGACAGATAGCCCATGAAGGATTTTGCAAGGGATATTTCACCACATTCTATAACTACACTTCCTCCCCTTTCCAATGACACCCCACTTGTGAAATTCTATGGTGGAAAATTGCATATTTAGCCCCTCTGAAAATATAATATGTATTTGTGAAATTGCAGAAATTCACCACTTGAACAGCCATACTCATCTCAGGAAGGATTTTGCAAGGGATGTTTCACCACATTCTGAAACTACACCCTCTCCTCTTTCCAATGTCACCCCCTATATGAAATTCTATCGTTAAAAATGGCCCTTGAAAATAAAATGTATTTGAGAAATTGATTATTTTCAGCACTAGATTTGGTCTAGACTTCCCATTTGTCATGGGAAATTTATTTTGGCCTATTTTTCTGATTATACATTTTCAGCACTACATTTGGTCCCTATCACTTAAAAGTCATTTGCCACATTTCTGTCATTTTTGGGGCCATTAGTGTTTCTACCTTGTCTTATTGGGGGGCAAGCATTGAAGCTGCGTAGTAGGGACCCTATAGGGCTAGTAGGATTTGTTATTATGCTTCTTTCTAGTGCCATGGGAGTCCATGGCAGCACATACAAATGTACATAGTAAAATGCTCAAACTTTGCACACTTATTCTACTCTGGCCACTTATTCACTTCAGGCCACTTTTCACACCTATATGTATCTCCACAATTTGAGATACATATAGGAAGAAACCTTGAGTGGATACAAGACTCAAGGGCCTGACCTATCTGCCTAGGGTCAGTTACAGGGCAGTAAGGTCTATACTGTATACATAATAAATTAATAGGTTAGTTAGGTGTACAGAATAGAACACAACAACCTGAGGTATGTTACAAAGAGGTAAAATGGTTACATAACCAGTACGATGTATGCATGAATCCTATTTAGTGTCAGGAAATTCAAATAGTCCAATGTAGGGCATGTATTGTCCATAGGGATTAGGAATTGTCATATGTCAAGTACTGGGTAGCTAGGCTGCACGGGCCAGGAATCCAGACAAGGGGACTGCAATAGGCAATGGTAAGTGTTACGGCCAGCTCGTTCCCAGACCGAAACATAAAGAGGGACACGGACAACAAGGTTCAAACCAAATATATTAATTTATTAAAGTAAAGCACAAGGTTACCAATAGCAAAATGTCTAGGGGGAAATGAATGGGAGTGGTGGCGTGCGTGTATGAGTGTATGGATGTATGGATGCAAAGAAGCTAGTGAAGTAGGCCTAAAGACAAAGAAAGAGAAAGAGATGTAGAGTTAGAAATGAGGGGAGAGAGCAAAGTGTGAGAGAATCAAAGTGAGTGCCTGCAAGAAGTAAGAAAAATGCCTAATCAGAAAGATAGGGAACCCCTAATATAGCCCCACCCTAACCATAGGTGTAATCAATGAGGGTATTAGCCCAACCAGGCCCAGCCCTGCCCGTGCACTGACAGGAGAAGGCCTGAAGGGGCACAGGGTCATCACATAGGGCAGTCATAGGGATGGGACTTCAGGTGCGATGAGGGCCAAACACAAGGATGGCTGATGACTGGTAATAGTTTATCTCACAAGTGAGGTAAGAGGGAAGAAAGAGAGATAAATAGTAGGTATTACTATAAGTCATGATGGTTATGAAGTATATCAATGGTATTATATAGTGTTATACTATAGAGACAAAAGGCAAGAGAGGGAGAGAAGAGGGAGTTGAACTTGCCTAGGAGAGAAGAGGGAGTTGAATGGCAAGACAAAGACAAGAGGTAAGAGGGGGAGTTGAGAGAGAGAAAGAAGCAGAGTTGTACGGCGTGACACATGAAAAGTCCATGACAGTGCTATGCTACAGCAGCATACCTAAGGCATGGTGAAGGGTAGTCAGTTGCCACCATGACACGCATGACTAGGGCGCCAGTCACATGAGGACACAGCAGAGGTGGTCCATTCCAATAAAAACCCGGAAGTTCCACACTACACCATACCTAACTATGGGAGGCACTAAAGATGTATGTTTTAAGTCTAGACTTGGAAATAGGGAGGGTGTCTGCTTATAAAATTGATGGAGAGAGTTATTTCCAGAGGAGGGGTGCGCTGTAGCAGAAAGCTCTGCCTCTACTGTTGGGATTACAAAAAGTCTAGTATTCTGTGATCGTAGCAGTCTAGGTGGGTAATATGGTACTAAAATATCTTTAATATAGGTGCCCAGCCATGTTTGTATGTTAGAAGTAATATTTTTAAGTCAATGAGACTTTTAACAGGTAACCAGTGTAAAGATGCTAGGATGGGGGAATTGTGTTCATATTTTTTGTGAGGGATTCAGTGTTGACTGACCAGTCCAGTGTATTGTACAGATGTATCCCCAGATACTTGTAAGTGCTTACCACCTCCACATTGACCCCCTCAATGGTAACTGGGAGCAGAGCGGGCTTAGACCTCCGGACATTGCACAAAGTCCTTCACCAGGCTCCTATATTCCTCCTCCTGCCCATCCCTGATACACCCCACAATTGCAGTATCGTCTGAAAATTTCTGCATGTGGCATGACTCTGTGTTGTAGCAGAAGTCAGACATGTACAGGTTGAAAAGGACTGAAGAGAGCACTGCTCCCTGTGGAGCTCCAGTGCTGTTGATCACGGTGTCGGAGAGGCAGTTCTTCAGTCTGACGAATTGTGGCCGCTCTATCAGGTAGTCTGCAATCCACCGTGCACAGTGATCTTGGGCCTGATTAGTAACAACAATGAACAGCTCTACTTGGATCAGGTTGATGAGGTGGCACAGTGGTGTCAATCTAACAGCTTGACACTGAATATCAATAAAACCAAGGAAATGGTAGTGGATTACAGAAGGCAGCAGCAGAACTACAGTTACACCCCACTAATGATCAGCGGGCAACCTGTAGAGAGAGTCACAAGTTTTAAATACCTTGGTGTCCACATTACTGAAGACTTAACATGGACTGTTAACACTCAATATGTTCTGAAGAAGTCCAGACAACGACTCTACTTCCTTCGTCAGCTAAGGAAATTCAAAGTTTCTACATCCATCATGAAGGCCTTCTACACTTCAGCGGTTGAGAGTGTTCTAACTGGTAGCATCATCACCTGGTATGGGAACTCCACAGTTAAAGATTGTAGTACTCTGCAGAGAGTAGTGCGCTCAGCTGAACGTACTATAAGAACTCAACTCCCTGCTCTACAAGATATCTATTCCAGAAGAGTACTCCTAAGAGCCCAAAAGATTCTGAAGGACTCTTCTCATCCTAACAATGGATTATTCCTACCACTGAAATCAAGAAGACGCCTATGTAGTCACAAAGCCAGAACTGAGAGACTTAGGAGAAGTTTTTATCCCCAGGCCATCCGAACTCTGAACTCACACTATACTGACTTTGCACACATTCACTCCTCAGCACTCTCAAACATTTCCCAGCTCTGAACTCACACTATACTGACTTTGCACTCATTCACTACTCAGCACTCATGACCCCCCCCCCCCCCCCACCCACACACACACACACCTACAAGACTTTTAGCACTTTTACATCCCTCTCCCTATGCTACAGACCTTTTATTTATTTTATTTATTTTACAAACACACACACACACACACACACACTTTTGCATATCTCCATGGAACTTTTTATTTATTATTTTTGATTTCTCCTCCACCTACCCATGTCCTTGATTGCCTAGCCTTTCTGCCCCCCCCCCCACTCCCCACCCCACCCCCATCCCCAACACACACACTTACATCATCACTGTCATCACTTCACATACATACAGCACACTGCTTGCTACAGTAAGCCTCCTCTACATACTTGCCGCACACTGCCCCCCCCCCCCCACACACAAACACACCTACAAGACTTTTAGCACTTTTACATCCCTCTCCCTATGCTACAGACCTTTTATTTATTTTCTTATTTCATCACACGTCAGAACACACACACACACACACACACACACACATATCTGACTTTCTCCAACTTTTGCACATCTCCATAGAACTTTTTATTTATTATTTTTGATTTCTCCTCCATCTACCCATGTCCTTGATTGCCTAACCTTCTGCCCCTGAACTCCCATCTCCCCTGTCATCCCCCCAGAAGGTTTAGCCTTCTGCCCCACACACCCCCCCACCCCACCCCCATCCCCAACACACACACTTCACTGTCATCACTTCACATACATACAGCACACTGCTTGCTACAGTAAGCCTCCTCTACATACTTGCTGCACACTGCCCCCCCCCCCCCCCTACATACACAGCACATTGTCTTCAGGATCTTCTCCAACACACATCCTCTACATACTTACAGCACACTGCCCCCACCTACCCACACACACACTACACACACACACACACACACAGTCACTGCTCCACTCCCCTCCCGCCCACACACACATCTTCACTGTCATCACTCACATACATCATACATACAGTACTCTGCTTGCAATAGTAAGTCCCTGCCCCCCCCCCCCTACATACACAGCACATTATTTCATCAGGAAGCTTCTCCAACACACATCCCCAACATACTTACAGCACACTGCCCACACACACACTACACACACACACACACACAGTCACTGCTCCACTCCCCTCCCGCCCACACACACATCTTCACTGTCATCACTCACATACATCATACGTACAGGACTCTGCTTGCAATAGTAAGTCCCACATCCCCAACATACTTACAGCACACTGCCCCCCCCCCCCCCAATACACAGCACATTGTCTCATGAGGAAGCTTCTCCAACACACATATTGCACACTGCCCTCTCCCCACATACACAGCACACTATCCCATCTCCCCTGTCATCCCCCCAACACACACACCAAGACCCCTGGAAGTTGGGTTAGCCCCTTGAGCCGTGGATCTTCCCAAGGTTTCTTCCTTGGTAAGGGAGTTTTTCCTTGCCCCTGTTGCTCTTGGGTGCTCCTTGTTGGTGCCCCCCACCCAATCCCAATCCTCCCCCACCTTTTTTTATGCAGCCCTTGCCACTTAATCTACTAAACCCCTCTTCTACTGCACTTTTTACCCCCCCCCCATTAATGCACAAATAGGCTGACACCAGACATAATTTCACTGCATTTCTTACTTCCAGTAACTATATGCATGTGACAATAAACTTCCTTGTATCCTTGTATCCTTGTATCCAGGATACCAGATGAGCATCCACAATCATCTGCAGGAGTTTTTCACCCAGTCTGAGGGGTTGGATGGTGTTAAAAGCACTGGAGAAGTCAAGGAACATGATACTCACAGCACTCTTCCCCTTGTCCAGAGAAGGGGGGGTGGGGGGATGAGGGGTATTTGGTGGCTGTAGACTGGTGGCTTGTGAACAGCGTTAGTGTAGTCGCATTGTTCATGAACATGTTGTGGGGGAGGGGTGCATCAGCCTTTGATGGTGGAGGTGCATGTTGCACTGAGAGTGAGGGGTGAAGTGTGAACCGGCAGGCAAGCAAGCAAGAGCAGTGTCTGAATTTAGTTGACTTTGTACTCTGCACAATGACAATAAAGTTGAGTCCAATCTAATCTAATCTATCCCTAGTGACCAAACATCACCAACATTATTGTGTGGCGAATCCATGACCCAAGTCTGGTTTCGGTACGAGAAAGCATTGCCAAGATATGAGCTCATTTCCTGTAACTTTAGTACCTCCTAGTGGTCCAAGGTCACCAAATATATTGTGTGTCCTCGGGATGGGGTCTTAAGTCCATATACCAAGTTGTGTTTCGGTACGCGAAAGCATTACTGATATATCAGCCTACATCCTGTGATTATAGCGCCCCCACAGTGGTAAAAAGACTCCACATTTATTGTGTGTTCTTAGGATGGGAAAACATATAACCACACAGTGGGTGCCTTGCAGCTTTGATGCTTGGCCCCCAATAAAAGGAAAATGTACAAACACAATGGGTGCCTACACTACTTGGTCCCGAATAATAGGAAAGCGTAAATATACAATTGGGCTTTGCTACTGGCCCCCAATAAGAAAAGCTAGAAACAGTAATGATGCTTCGCAGCTTCACTGCTTGGCCCCCAAAATGACCAAAATGTGCCAAATGACTTGAGTGATAGGGAGAAAATGTAGTGTTGAAAGCCACAATCAGAATAATAGCTTGAGGATTTTGAAATTAAAAAAGCCTATTTTCTTGGATGGAATTGCTCATGAAGGAAGTCATTGGAAGAGGACACACTCAACTATTCATATACGGTGGAATTGTTTGCAACAAATCAGTCTTGACCAATAGGGACCAATTTTAGTGTATAAAAACTGCAATGAGAGAAATAGGCAATGGGAGTTCTAATCGAAAACAAAGCCATTTTATGCGATGGGGGTTTCACGTGGGGGGTTGTCATTGGAAAGAAGAGCGAGTGTAGTTTCGGAATGTGTTGAAACAGCCGATGCAAAGGACATTATGGGATGTGTGTAGCTGTTCAAGTGCTGAAATTCTGCAATTTCACAAATACATATTATATTTTCAAAGGGCCAAAAAGGCCATTTTCCACCATAGAATTTCACAAGTGGGGTGTCATTGGAAAGGGGAGGAAGTGTAGTTTCAGAATGTGGTGAAAGATCCCTTGCAAAATCCTTCATGGGACATCAGTCGCTGTTCTAGTGTTGAAATTCTGCAATTTCACAAAATATATACTGTTTTTAGAGGGGCTAAATATCCAATTTTCCACCATAGAATTTCACAATTGAGGTGTCATTGGAAAGGGGGGGAGGTGTAGTTTCAGAATGTGGTGAAACATTCCTTGCAAAATCCTTCATGGGCTATCTGTCGCGGTTCTAGTGCGGAAAATCTGCAAATTCACAAATACATATTATATTTTCAGAGGGGCTAAATATCCAATTTTCCACCATAGAATTTCACAAGTGGGGTGTCATTGGAAAGAGGAGGAGGTGTAGTTTCAGAATGTGGTGAAACATCCCTTGCAAAATCTTTCATGGGCTATCTGTCGCGGTTCTAGTGTTGAAATTCTGCAATTTCACAAAATATATACTGTATTTTCAGAGTGGCTAAATATCCCATTTTTCACCATAGAATTTCACAAGTGGGGTGTCATTGGAAAGAGGAGAGAGTGTAGTTTCAGAATGTGGTGAAAGATCCCTTGCAAAATCCTTCATGGGACATCAGTCGCTGTTCTAGTGTTGAAATTCTGCAATTTCACGAAATATATACTGTTTTTAGAGGGGCTAAATATCCAATTTTCCACCATAGAATTTCACAAGTGGGGTGTCATTGGAAAGGGGGGGAGGTGTAGTTTCAGAATGTGGTGAAACATCCCTTGCAAAATCCTTCATGGGCTATCTGTCGCGGTTCTAGTGCTGAAAATCTGCAAATTCAC
>NW_027468873.1:20000-32500 GCF_046254945.1 Alosa pseudoharengus
ACACGCCCACAATACAACAACTAGCCACACACATGCCCACAATACAACAACTAGCCACTAACTAGCCTCACCCCCACAATACAACAACTAGCCACACGCCCACAATACAGCAACTAGCCACACGCCCACAATACAACTAGCCACACGCCCACAATACAACAACTACCCACACACCCACAATACAACTACCCACATGCCCACAATACAACAACTAGCCACTAACTAGCCACACGCCCACAATACAACAACTAGCCACTGACTAGCCACACGCCCACAATACAACAACTAGCCACTGACTACCACACGCCCACAATACAACAACTAGCCACACGCCCACAATACAACAACTAGCCACTAACTAGCCACACGCCCACAATACAACAACTAGCCACTAACTAGCCACACGGCCACAATACAACAACTCTCCACACGGCCACAATACAACAACTAGCCACACGCCCACAATACAACAACTCTCCACACGCCCACAATACAACAACTCTCCACACGGCCACAATACAACAACTAGCCACACGCCCACAATACAACAACTCTCCACACGCCCACAATACAACAACTAGCCACTAACTAGCCACTATCTAGCCACACGCCCACAATACAGCAACTAGCCACTAACTAGCCACACGCCCACAATACAACAACTAGCCACACGCCCACAATACAACCACTAGCCATACGCCCACAATACAACAACTAGCCACACACATGCCCACAATACAACAACTAGCCACTAACTAGCCACACGCCCACAATACAACAACTAGCCACTAACTAGCCACACGCCCACAATACAACAACTAGCCACTGACTACCACACGCCCAAAATACAACAACTCTCCACATGCCCACAATACAACAACTAGCCACACGCCCACAATACAGCCACACGCCCACAATACAACAACTAGCAACTAACTAGCCACTAACTAGACACACGCCCACAATACAACAACTCTCCACACGCCCACAATACAACAACTCTCCACACGGCAACAATACAACAACTAGCCACACGCCCACAATACAACAACTCTCCACACGCCCACAATACAACAACTAGCCACTAACTAGCCACTAACTAGCCACACGCCCACAATACAACAACTCTCCACACGCCCACAATACAACAACTCTCCACACGGCCACAATACAACAACTAGCCACACACATGCCCACAATACAACAACTAGCCACTAACTAGCCACACGCCCACAATACAACAACTAGCCACTAACTAGCCACACGCCCACAATACAACAACTAGCCACTGACTACCACACGCCCAAAATACAACAACTCTCCACATGCCCACAATACAACAACTAGCCACACGCCCACAATACAGCCACACGCCCACAATACAACAACTAGCAACTAACTAGCCACTAACTAGCCACACGCCCACAATACAACAACTAGCCACTAACTAGCCACTAACTAGCCACACGCCCACAATACAACAACTCTCCACACGCCCACAATACAACAACTCTCCACACGGCCACAATACAACAACTAGCCACACACATGCCCACAATACAACAACTAGCCACTAACTAGCCACACGCCCACAATACAACAACTAGCCACTAACTAGCCACACGCCCACAATACAACAACTAGCCACTGACTACCACACGCCCAAAATACAACAACTCTCCACATGCCCACAATACAACAACTAGCCACACGCCCACAATACAGCCACACGCCCACAATACAACAACTAGCAACTAACTAGCCACTAACTAGCCACACGCCCACAATACAACAACTCTCCACACGCCCACAATACTACAACTGTCCACACGGCCACAATACAACAACTAGCCACACGCCCACAATACAACAACTCTCCACACGCCCACAATACAACAACTAGCCACTAACTAGCCACTAACTAGCCACACGCCCACAATACAACAACTCTCCACACGCCCACAATACAACAACTCTCCACACGGCCACAATACAACAACTAGCCACACGCCCACAATACAACAACTCTCCACACGCCCACAATACAACAACTAGCCACTAACTAGCCACTAACTAGCCACACGCCCACAATACAGCAACTAGCCACTAACTAGCCACACGCCCACAATACAACAACTAGCCACTAACTAGCCACATGCCGACCATACAGCAACTAGCCACACGCCCACAATACAACAACTAGCCACTAACTAGCCACATGCCCACAATACAGCAACTAGCCACTAACTAGCCACACGCCCACAATACAACAACTAGCCACTAACTAGCCACACGCCCACAATACAACAACTAGCCACACGCCCACAATACAACCACTAGCCACACGCCCACAATACAACAACTAGCCACACACATGCCCACAATACAACAACTAGCCACTAATTAGCCTCACCCCCACAATACAACAACTAGCCACTAACTAGCCACACGCCCACAATAAAGCAACTAGCCACACGCCCACAATACAACAACTAGCCACTAACTAGCCACACGCCCACAATACAACAACTACCCACACACCCACAATACAACTACCCACATGCCCACAATACAACAACTAGCCACTAACTAGCCACACGCCCACAATACAACAACTAGCCACTGACTACCACACGCCCAAAATACAACAACTCTCCACATGCCCACAATACAACAACTAGCCACACGCCCACAATACAGCCACACGCCCACAATACAACAACTAGCAACTAACTAGCCACTAACTAGCCACACGCCCACAATACAACAACTCTCCACACGCCCACAATACAACAACTCTCCACACGGCCACAATACAACAACTAGCCACACGCCCACAATAAAGCAACTAGCCACACGCCCACAATACAACAACTAGCCACTAACTAGCCACACGCCCACAATACAACAACTACCCACACACCCACAATACAACTACCCACATGCCCACAATACAACAACTAGCCACTAACTAGCCACACGCCCACAATACAACAACTAGCCACTGACTACCACACGCCCAAAATACAACAACTCTCCACATGCCCACAATACAACAACTAGCCACACGCCCACAATACAGCCACACGCCCACAATACAACAACTAGCAACTAACTAGCCACTAACTAGCCACACGCCCACAATACAACAACTCTCCACACGCCCACAATACAACAACTCTCCACACGGCCACAATACAACAACTAGCCACACGCCCACAATACAACAACTCTCCACACGCCCACAATACAACAACTAGCCACTAACTAGCCACTAACTAGCCACACGCCCACAATACAGCAACTAGCCACTAACTAGCCACACGCCCACAATACAACAACTAGCCACTAACTAGCCACATGCCGACCATACAGCTACTAGCCACACGCCCACAATACAACAACTAGCCATTAACTAGCCACATGCCCACAATACAGCAACTAGCCACTAACTAGCCACACGCCCACAATACAACAACTAGCCACTAACTAGCCACACGCCCACAATACAACAACTAGCCACATGCCCACAATACAACAACTAGCCACTAACTAGCCACACGCCCACAATACAACAACTAGCCACACGCCCACAATACAACCACTAGCCATACGCCCACAATACAACAACTAGCCACACACATGCCCACAATACAACAACTAGCCACTAACTAGCCACACGCCCACAATACAACAACTAGCCACTAACTAGCCACACGCCCACAATACAACAACTAGCCACTGACTACCACACGCCCAAAATACAACAACTCTCCACATGCCCACAATACAACAACTAGCCACACGCCCACAATACAGCCACACGCCCACAATACAACAACTAGCAACTAACTAGCCACTAACTAGCCACACGCCCACAATACAACAACTCTCCACACGCCCACAATACAACAACTCTCCACACGGCCACAATACAACAACTAGCCACACGCCCACAATACAACAACTCTCCACACGCCCACAATACAACAACTAGCCACTAACTAGCCACTAACTAGCCACACGCCCACAATACAACAACTAGCCACTAACTAGCCACACGCCCACAATACAACAACTAGCCACTAACTAGCCACATGCCGACCATACAGCAACTAGCCACACGCCCACAATATAACAACTAGCCACTAACTAGCCACATGCCCACAATACAGCAACTAGCCACTAACTAGCCACACGCCCACAATACAACAACTAGCCACTAACTAGCCACACGCCCACAATACAACAACTAGCCACACGCCCACAATACAACCACTAGCCACACGCCCACAATACAACAACTAGCCACACACATGCCCACAATACAACAACTAGCCACTAACTAGCCACACGCCCACAATACAGCAACTAGCCACACGCCCACAATACAACAACTAGCCACTAACTAGCCACACGCCCACAATACAACAACTACCCACACACCCACAATACAACTACCCACATGCCCACAATACAACAACTAGCCACTAACTAGCCACACGCCCACAATACAACAACTAGCCACTAACTAGCCACACGCCCACAATACAACAACTAGCCACTGACTAGCCACACGCCCACAATACAACAACTAGCCACTGACTACCACACGCCCACAATACAACAACTAGCCACACGCCCACAATACAACAACTAGCCACTAATTAGCCACACGCCCACAATACAACAACTAGCCACTAACTAGCCACACACCCACAATACAACAACTAGCCACTAACTAGCCACACGCCCACAATACAACAACTAGTCACACGCCCACAATACAACCACTAGCCACACGCCCACAATACAACAACTAGCCACACACATGCCCACAATACAACAACTAGCCACTAACTAGCCTCACCCCCACAATACAACAACTACCCACACACCCGCAATACAACTACCCACATGCCCACAATACAACAACTAGCCACTAACTAGCCACACGCCCACAATACAACAACTAGCCACTGACTAGCCACACGCCCACAATACAACAACTAGCCACTGACTACCACACGCCCACAATACAACAACTAGCCACACGCCCACAATACAACAACTAGCCACTAACTAGCCACACGCCCACAATACAACAACTAGCCACACGCCCACAATACAACAACTAGCCACTAACTAGCCACACGCCCACAATACAACAACTAGCCACTAACTAGCCACACGCCCACAATACAACAACTCTCCACTGGCTGGCGGCAGCCAATGTGCCACATGTTGAACCCCGGATCTGTACATGCCCTCCTGCAGCAAAGAACATCACCAACAGCGCAGCCTTGTTGAGCACTAGCGCATGATTTAAACTGTTTATGTTTTACTGTATTTCTTTGCGTTTCACTGTAGTTCTTTAAAGTAAACACACCATCTCAACCACGCGTGATTCCAGGCAACATGTTCAATCTCAACCAGCAAGATGAGCTGGAGCTTGTGTAGTCTTCACGAGGGCTTTCTCTGGAGCTTGTGTAGTCTTGACGGGGGCTTTCACTGCTATGACAGTCTTTTCTAGAATGGCAGCCTTGTTCTACGCTCACATTCTACCTGATCCTGGTGTCATATTCCACCTAGTCCAGACTCAAACACACCCAACAATAAGTGCGATGGCTGGCCATGTGTGTGTGTGTGTGTGTGTGTGTGTGAGAGAGAGAGAGAGAGAGAGACAGGCTTACCTTTCATGACTAGACTCTTCTCCTTCCTGACGAGAGGCTCCCTCGCAGCCTTTCCTGACCGCCGAGGCCACAGACTGACCTTCCTGGACTTCAGCATGCTGCACACACTCTCCTGTAGGGCTATCAGACTGCTCTCACACTCTCTTGCACTATCGGAGCTGAAGTAAACGCCTCAAGCTGTCACACAGGTCTGTGGTGAGATGTGTGTGTCTAGGAGGCATACCCACATGCACCACACCCACAAACACACACACACATTTAGGGTATTTCTGAGGTTCAAACTCTGAGTGGAGAATAAAGGAAGAACATGGTGTATTTTTGGGGGACTTCCCTGCACACACCCCACACACAGATACACACTCACACACACACACACACACACACCCTCTCCTCCAGCCTCAGGTTCCTACACTGGCCACGGATGCAAATAAACACCCAATCAGCAGGAGAGAGATATATATGTATGTTTCTGTGTTATTATTGTTATACTGTGATATAGTGTACACTTATGTCTATGTCTACACACACACAGTTTTTCTGTCTTATTCCATGTTCCCTCCATACTTTGTATGACTGCTTTGGCAACACGAATGTCTTATTTGTCATGCCAATGAAGCATTTTGAATTGAATTAAAGAGAGAGAGAGAGAGAGAGAGAGGGAGAGAGGGAGGGAGAGAGAGAGCAGGGAAAGTCCAGCAGGAGAGAGAGAGAGAAAGAGAGGGAGGGAGAGAGAGAAAGAGAGGGAGAGAGAGAAAGAGAGGGAGAGCAGAGGGAGAGAGGGAGGGAGAGAGAGAAAGAGAGGGAGAGCAGAGGGAGAGAGAGAGCAGGGAAAGTCCGGCAGGAGAGAGGGAGAGAGAGAGAAAGAGAGGGAGAGCAGAGAGAGGGAGAGAGAGAGAGAGCAGGGAAACTCCAGCAGGTGTAAGTGGCTGCTGTTATCCCCTTTTGCCTGTTTCCTCTACATCACGTGATTTCCTCTCTGTCTCTTCCACAGAGCTCCGCCTGCAGGCTGAACGTGTGTGTACAGTACTACGGCCCTGCATATCTGTGTAACGATATCATCATCATCATCAGCAGGCTAAACGTGTGTGTACACTACTACTGCCCTGCATATCTGTATAACGATATTGTAGCGATCTCACCCTCAGACAAGAATCACCATTGGCCAGAACTGCCATCTATTGGAACAGGAAGACTCATACACACACAGACAACTACAAAGGGCAACATAGGGGTAGTCTCAGCCGCACATGCTACACACAATAAGGGTTTACCACACACATCAACACGAGGATAAACACATGAGGTACAACCAAAGAGACTAACACGCTAACAAATACACAACATGGTAAACGTAACTACAACTATTATAATCGACATTACACCTTATAGCATTCACTCGCACTGCATTCTGGGAGACACTCATTCAAAGTTAAACATGTACATCCACCGACGCTACAATATCATCAACAGGCTAAACGTGTGTGTACACTACTACGGCCCTACATATCTGTGTAATGATATCATCAGCAGGGGAGCGTTTGAATGAGTGAATGAGTCAGCTGAAATCAGCCCATTACTGCTGCATTACTCTCATACGAGCCTTTACTGAGTTAGGAGAGCAGACTGAGTGCCATACGCAGAGGGAAGAAGTGCTTCAAATGGTGTTTTCTCAATATTTACCCCCATTATCCCCAAGACTTTTTTTTGTTATTTACTATATGCAGTGTTGGGAGGGTTACTTTCAAAACGTATTCCGTTACAGAATACAGAATACATGCCCAAAAATGGAATCTGTAACGTATTCCGTTACATTACTCAATCTGAGTAACGTATTCTGAATACTTAGATTACTTTCGCATTGAATTGCATTTTATAAGTGTAGGAATGCGGCCATCAAATCCTGCTTAGGCCTACTAAACAGGCCTATTCTGGTGCGTTCTTCTGTTCCAAATGGCTGAAGTGTTAGGCCCACATAGGAGAATGTAAAGTCAACTAAGCTACCTGATACAACTTTAAAATAGCAAGGTGACCACTAAAACTACAGCAGGGGACTAGGCTAATTAAAACAAACAAAATATATAGGCTAAGGGCGTAGCCAGAAATTATAATTAAGGTGTGCCTGTGAGATTTTTCGGCATCAACCCAGTACAAGTGAGGGGCGCATATGACAGGTGGAACGCAAATGACCTGTAAATGTAAACACTATGGGCTACTGTATATCAGTGCTCTCAAAATGAACGTGATCGCGTAATGACAATCAAAAACCGCACGTTAAAATATGCTAGGCCTACTCGCAAGAATAATTCTTCAGATGCTGCACCATATAATTCATTTTAAAACGTAAATGTAGATCTAATTAGAAAAAATAATAATCCATTAAGCTATTTTAAGTTAGAATAAAAAACTTAGAATGCAGTGCACTGCCTATTTTAGAGATTGGTTTTATTGTAGGTCTAAATCAACATGTGAACTAGGCTTTTCTTAGCAAACTGTGTAGCCGATTGGCCGAAGTAGACTGAGCTATTAATACTTGGGAAAATATCCTTTGAACAGACATCAGGAACCACGATCAGTGAGGAACAGGAGTTACCTCCACTTACTTTACTCCTAATTTGCTGTGCAAACAGTCATTTCAGGGTCTCCGATGACGTGTCCATAATGCGCACTGGCTGCGTTTTGAGGCTAGTGAAAGACGGCGGGGCTTGGATTTAAACATGTAAACAATTTCATCATAGATTGCTTTCAGGAGCTTCTGGGAAATGGAGTTGCCTTAATTTATTTAGAGAGTGAACAAACTTATGAAACAAAGAAGTATCGTCATGTAATCCATTGATTTCAACAATGTAACTGTATTCTAAATACCAACTATTTAACTTGTAACTGTATCGGAATACAGTTACTCATAATTTGTATTCTGAATACGTAACGCCGGTACATGTATTCCGTTACTCCCCAACACTGACTATATGTGACATTAAAAAAAAACAATCCTAAAATATTAAAGCAGCAAAGTTTGTGAAACACAGAATTCAATGTCACTGTTAAATCGTTTGGCCACGACTGTATGTATTATTGAAATCAGTTACATAAAAGTCATTTTGTGTCAGAATATCAAAAGAATGAGATATGGAACAGATCACTGTTTCACCCATGGTGAAAGTGTCATTTAGTAACTCTGCATCTCCCAGTCTTGGAAGAAGGGTTTATATTCACAAAGATACACAGTTGTCCCGCATCACGCAGTGTCACAATTGCGCATTTCCCATGGGCTTCTTTTCGAAGAGTGACCCAGCACCAAGTTCACTTATAGGCCTATTATATAATCTATAAATCTCTGTTGCGCAGTGTTGCGTGAATCAGGCCTCACACACAGTACATCAATGAAAGTCTCACGATGACTGACATCCATATCAGCGAATGAACAGTGTCACATTTGACAGGAGTAAACGCGTTTGACCAATCATGCGCTGGAGGTGAGGGCTCAGCGAGTAAATCCATTGACTGGCGTTAGGTTCGCATTCGCAAGCATCGAGCACGAAGGTTCTAGAGGTAAGAGTTGCACTTCCACACGCTCCGTGATACTAAACATAGCACACTGCGTTATGCTGTGAATGATTCCGGAGTGTCAACTGCCGCAACTGACATATGTAAAAGTCTGCTTGACGTATCGTTGAATTATTTGGCTATTTTTATCATGAACAAAAAAAGAGTGGGCGACATCATTATCTAGGCTAACTAACGTCACCGTGCGTAATTTAGCTGCGCTAACATGTAACTGTCAGTGTTACCCGACAATTAATGACTGCATTCCCTCTCCTCAAGATATATGATACCCTGGTTGGAGGAGTTTCATCGCCTGGACGGCCTGACCTGACAGCTCTCATCCTTACACCCTAGATCACGACTCCAACCTTCAGTACCGTCAGCTGCGTCGCAGGGCGACTCGCGGTGTGTTTATGTCTTTAATCTACGGAAACGGTAAGGATCCACGGCACGTGATGTGTTCCTTAGAATATATGTATGCCTTGTCCAGCTTGTATGCATTTTGTGTGAATTTGATACGTAAATATGAGCAGTATAGATGGTTAAAATGGCGCCCCTGAGTGCAACATTTGCGAGTGTGGTGAGGTAGCGTTGGCTAGCCTAGCCAAATCGTGACGCACTCTGCGCCACTGTCCGCTGTGTGTGTGTGTGTGTGTGTGTGTTAGACTTGTAGTCAAGACCGCCTAAACCGAGACCAAGACACTACCAAGACCAGAGGGTATCAAGACCGAGACCAAGACGAGACCAAGGCCAAGACAGACTGAGTCAAGACCAAGACAAAGTCGAGACGAGACCGAGACCAAGACCGAGACCAAAAAAAAAAAAAAAAACAGCTAGCGAGCTAGTGTTACCAAAGTCCTTTTAGGCATGTCCCTCCACTCGGCGGCCATATTGCAACGCTTTTTGGGTACTCATCGGGCATCCTATTCAGCAGAAATGCGCGTGCGCAAGGCTTCACCACACCAACCGTGCTCCAGTGTCGAGTTCACAACACATGATTGGCAGAATGTCTGCACAACACAGCACATAATTGGCTCAAAGTAGTCAACTCACACCACATGATTCGCTCAATGTATACACATGTCGACATTTTGGCGAGGAAGGGGTGGGATATGTGTAGACAACGGCCATATTGGCGTTGCAAACTAGCCCCATGCATTTCTATGGAGGATTTTTTGAGTGCTGTGTCTCCACATTAGAAAGTCTCTGGTGTTACACCATAACTTGCATCAATTGAATAAGAGCAGCATACTGGGGCAGGGTTCTCAAGTTTTGAGCTCAGCTTGGAGTGAGATTGGGGGGGGGGGGGGGGGGGGGTGCACTCACTCACTAATTATAAAAAAAATTGGAAAGAAGCATTAACCCTTTGAGACCTTGAATTTGTCATTGTAATCTATACATCCTATATCTTGTTTTTGTCTGGGAAAGTATAATGCATAGCCTATGTCTCTTATGTCAGCCTTATCAAGGGAAACCATTTGTTTTTTTATGTCACCAGGAAGCATGTCAGTAGAAATAACTTTTCATATTTAGGTGGGATAGATTGGAATCTTGAAATATAATAATCGTGACGCTGGGATATTCTAATTTACGAGATGTAGGCCTATATGTACTGAGTGAGACAAATATTTTATTTATTAGGCTAATTGCTTTATTCACTTGAGTAGCCTATATTGTCACTGAATCATTAGACTAAGCATGTGCATGCCGAAACCGAGGACAGCAAGTTCATTATACATTATGGTGGTTGGCAGGTCATTGTCTGCAGCAGTCCTGTATGTTTAGAAAAAAATGTAGGCCTATGTGTTGACATGGTCCATGGAGGATCAGATGGGTGTCCCGGGACCTGATGAACACGGCGCTAAAAAGCACAAACGAGTGCGAAAGTTGCAGCCGTGACGACAGGGAAAGTGCCGGCAGCCACGAGAGTGATTGGTCGTGTAAAATGAACGTTGCTGATGTCTGGCTTACACAAAGCTATAACGACACAATCATTAGGTTTTCTTAATGACCGACAGTTTAGTTTAGTTTATAGATAAGAAATAATTTTGCAATAAAGTAGGCTAGGCCAAATGTTCGTGAAAAGGCTTGATTTACACACCCTGTAAAGTACCATAAGTAGGCTGGTTTACCAAATGACAGACAGTTGAATTTCTGAATAAAAAGAATGTTGGTGCAGTTTTGAAATCTTAAACGTGTAACCCCACACAAGCATAACGTGGTTGTAGGGAGGGGATGTGCGATTTTGGAATTTTACCCGGATACAACGAATAGCCTACTATTTTTTGATTGGATGTCGGTGGCTATTTATTTTTTTGATTTTGCTGGTGAGTGGTGCGCTAGTTCTGAACCCTGCGAGAAATCCTCTCGTATCCCTGCGCCTCCTCTAATAATTATGCAGATACCTTGACATCCCTAGTAATATTTCTGCGTGAGAAATGCAAGGTGTGGTGTGTGAGCGTGTGAACTTGTTGAATTGCGTGTATCTCACGCCCATTGCGTGAGACATGAGAACCCTACTGGGGTAAGAGGTTCAGTCCCAGTTTAAATTCAATTTAAGAAGGTATTATTTCAACTACAGACAGAACAATGCAGAGACAGAGCATGTCATGAATGTGTGTGACTGTGAGCTCACTCACTGTAAATGTTTTCGTAGACTGGGTGAGATAAACTATGTAGGCTATAGCAATTGCATGACAATGATGAGAGAGAGAGACTTTGCAAAACTTGCATTTTGCAGAATGCTTCTTTCTTGCCCCTGGACTGCAAATTTCTTTATGTTCCGTGAATGCAAATTTAATGATGGCGGAATTCGCTGACATTATTATTACTAGGTCTGACTGAGACTGACAGCTACGACGTAAACCTAACGTTTCGCGCTGGCTACACTTGCGTCTTTTGATTGGATGAGCGCCAGTTTCTTAATCACAACAAAATACATGTATGTCATTGATTGGTTGCATTTGAAAGGTTGCATTTGAAGGGCGTGAAAGGCGAAATAATTTAATGTTGCATTATCGAATGTTATGTTTTGTATCATGGACATATTTGTTGCAAATCTCCTGACCACTATGTCGACCTGAGACCGCAAGACCAAGACAATGAGACCAAGACAAGACCGAGGGATCCGAGACCAAGACAAGACCAAGACCAAAGACGGTCGAGACTGTGACAAGACCGAGACCACGTAAAAGTGACCAAGTGACCAAGACCGGTCTCGAGATATCCAACTCTAGTGTGTGTGTGCTGAAGTTTGTTCGTCAT
>NW_027468873.1:37500-47500 GCF_046254945.1 Alosa pseudoharengus
TCCTGATTTAGTGACAGAAAGTTCAATAGTCCAGCGTTGGGATTGTCCAGGGGAAGGGAGTTTTCGAGGGGCATGTGGTGGGTTGGCGGATGGGCCAGTAATCCGGGCAGAGTTGTCATAGGCTGGTGGTGGGTCGCTAGGCTGTACGGGCCAGGAGTTCAGATACGGGGCAGTAATAGGGCAGTCGAGGATGGGACTTCAGGTGAGATGGGTGAGAGGAGGGCCAACACACGGATGGTTGATGACTGGTGATGATATACCTCACAAGTGAGGTACAGTAAGGGGGAAGAAAGAGAGATGTAGAGTGGGTTAGTATTACTGAAAATCAAAATGGTTAATGTCAATAAGTAATCAGTAGTACTATATATTGTTACAGTATACCATAGTGAGAATAGGAAAGAGAGGGAGAGTTGAGAGAGAGAGAGAGAGAGAGAGAGAGAGAAGGGGGGAGAGGGGGGGGGTTGTACGGCGTGACACATGAAAAGTCCATGACAGCACTATGCTATAGCAGCATAACTAAGGCATGGTGAGGGGTAGTCGACACCAGCGCAGGTATGGTCAGTGACCACCATCGCACGCGCGACTGGGGTGCCAGTCACACGAGGACTCAGCAGGGTGGTCCATTCCAAAAACCCTGAGGTGGGTGAATTTTCACGCACCATACCTAACTATGGGAGGCAGTAAAGAGGTATGTTTTAAGTCTAGACTTAAAAATAGGGAGGGTGTCTGCTAGTCGAATTGAGGTAAAAAGATTATTCCAGAGGAGGGGTGCGCGATAGCTGAAAGCTCTGCCTCCTACTGTAGTTTTTGAGATTCTTGGAATTACAAGAAGGCCAGTATTCTGTGATCGTAGTGGTCTGGGTGGGTTATATGGGACTAGGAGATCTTTAATATATTCTGGTGCCTGGCCATTAATGGCTTTGTATGTTAGAAGTAATATTTTGAAGTCAATGCGACTTCTAACAGGCAGCCAGTGTAGAGATGCCAGGATAGGGGAAATATGTTCATATTTTTTAGTTCTAGTGAGTGTGCGAGCAGCTGCATTTTGTATAAGCTGTAAGCTCTTTAGACAGGTGTTATTGCAGCCAGCGTATAGAGCATTGCAATAATCAATCCTTGAGGTGACAAAAGCATGGATTAATTTCTCAGCGTCTGGTAGGGATAAAGACTTCCTTATCTTTGAAATGTTCCTTAAATGATAGAATGAAACTTTGGTAATCTGTTTTATGTGATTACTTAGTGATAGGTCTTGGTCAATTGTAACTCCTAGATTTTTAACACATGTGGATGAGGATAGTCGGAGATCAGTAAATGTAGCCTGTGATGAGGATAGGATATCCCTCATCTTTTTAGGACCTAAAACCATGACTTCTGTTTTATCGGAGTTCAAAAGCAGGAAATTGTTTGTCATCCATGTCTTTATGTCTCGTATACATGTGTCAAGTTTGGCTAACGGAGTCAATTCGTCAGGTTTTATGGAAAGGTATAGTTGTGTATCGTCTGCATAAGAATGAAATTTAATGCCATGTTTCCTAATTTCTGAGCCTAGAGGAAGCATATAGAGAGAAAATAACAGGGGCCCTAGTACTGAGCCTTGAGGCACCCCATATTTTACCATAGTCTGGGTAGATGGTTCATTGTGAACCTGTACAAATTGTCTGCGGTTGGAAAGGTATGATCTAAACCAAGCGAGTGCTGAGTCTTTAATGTCTATCGAATGTTCAAGCCTGTGGAGTAGTATGTTGTGGTCTATGGTGTCAAAGGCAGCACTGAGGTCCAGGAGGACCAATATTGATATATGTCCATTATCGGCAGCGATGAGGAGGTCATTTAAAACTTTAACTAAGGCTGATTCAGTACTGTGGTGAGCTCTGAAACCAGACTGATATCATTCTTGGATTTTATTCATATGCAAGAAGGTACCAATTTGTTTCGACACTATTTTTTCTAGTATTTTTGACAAAAAAGGGAGATTAGATATAGGCCTATAGTTGGCCAGGTTGTTAGGGTCAAGGGTAGGCTTTTTGAGGGATGGCTTAATGACAGATAACTTAAACGACTGTGGTACATGGCCTGATAGCAGTGAGTTATTTATAATCTGGAGCAAAGCATTATCCAAGAAAGGAAGAGCAGTCTTCAGAAGATGAGTAGGAATAGGATCTAGTAGACTAGTTGTAGATTTTGATGAAGAGATTGTGGAAGTGAGGTCTAATATGTCAATAGGTGTAAATGAATTCAACGTTGTTCGTCTCATCTGTGATTCAATTATGTTTTCGCTACCGTTCAGCAATGGAGTATAAATATTTGGTGAGACTGACTGGATATTAATCTTATCTCTAATTGTTTCAATTTTGTCACTGAAAAAGTTCATGAAGTCATTACTGTTTAGGCAAATAGGGATAGATTCGGTTACTTCGGTGTGGCTCTTCGTCAGGCGGGAGATTGTGGTAAAGAGAAATTTTGTATTGTTTTTGTTTTCTTCGATCAGCGAGGAGTAGTAACTTGACTTGGCTTCGTTGAGTGCTTTTTTGTAGGTGATAAGGCTATCTTTCCATGCTTGGCGAAAAACTTCCAATTTAGTGGTACGCCATTTTTGTTCAAGTTTACGCGCTGTTTGTTTGAGTGTTTTTGTCTGTGTGGTATACCATGGAGCACGCCTTACTTGTTTTCTCATTCTCTTTTTGAGTGGTTCTACTGAATCAAGGATTGAGCGTAATGGGTTCATCACATTATCAGTTAACAAGTCGACCTCGGCTGGATTAAGGAATGGGCCTTCTGATAGGCCTACCACATGAGTCCGGAATGGGGCAAGTGTAAGCGAAATTTTTTCTAGAAAGTCTGCATTAGTTTTTTCAGATAAGCCGCGGCTGTAGTATTCAGCTAAATTGGGTACTGCATGTTGTAATGTCATTGTAAAAGTAATTAGATGGTGGTCAGTTAAGGTCGGGTGTTGTGGCAAGATTGTTAACTGCTCTATGTTTATGCCGTATGATAAAACTAGATCAATAGTATGGTTATGTCGGTGCGTGGGCGAATTAACATTTTGGCAGAACCCAACATGGTCAATTAGGGATTGAAATGCAATTGTGAGACAATCGTGCACATTATCCATATGAATATTAAAATCACCCAATATAAGTATTTTTTCTGTTTGGATAGTTAAAGTAGAAAGGAAATCAGAAAATTCCTCTAAGAAATCAGTGTAGGGGCCAGGGGGTCTGTACAATGTGACCACAGTTACAGGCTGATCAGTTTTCCAGTCTGGCGGTAAAAAATTGAGGACTAGAACTTCAAAAGATTTAAACTTGTGTGTGAGCTTGGGAGATGTGAGAAGACTAGATAGATAGATTGTAGCTACTCCACCTCCCCTGCCAGTGTGGCGTGGTACATGATAATTCAAATGGGAGGAAGGTGTAGACTCATTTAATGGAAGGTATTCATCTGGTTTAAGCCAGGTTTCAGTAAGACACATAACATCTATATGATTGTCAGTAATAATTTCATTAACCAAGGCAGTTTTACTTGACAGTGATCGAATATTAAGTAAAGCAAGTGTAAGTTGCGTTTTTGGAGGAATTTGCTTCACCGAAGAAGTTTTTATCGTAATAAGATTGCTACGAATAATTCCCCTAGTGGGTCGAGTAAGAGTTGACAGTCTTGGTACAGACACCCTCTCTATTTGGCCTTGTGTGCCCTGTATACCTGGGTGACTGTTAGGACGGCAGAGATCTGTGTAAGACCTTATCTCTGCTTCCTGGATCTCTGGTTCGTCAGGAACTAGCCTCGGTTAAGTTACGGTCTATGTTCCTTGAAAGGAGGGCAGTACCCTCCCATGTGGGATGGATACCGTCTCTTTTCAACAGTCCAGGTTTCCCCCAGAAGGAGCTAAAGTTATCTATGAAGCCCACATTGTTATTGGCACACCACTTTGACAGCCATCGGTTGAGGTTCGAAATTCTGCTGAGCATTTCATCACCTCTTTTAATGGGTATGGGTCCAGAGAAAGTTACAGTCAGACATCTGTTGCGCGAACCTGCACACGGAGATAAAGTTTTGTATGGTGATCTCCGATTGACGCAATCGGACGTCATTAGTGCCAGTGTGGATAACTATTTTCGAGTATTTACGATTAGCTTTAGCCAGCACTTTCAAATTTGATTCGATGTCGTTAGCTCTGGCCCCAGATATCGATTTTACTATGGCCGATGGAGTCGCTAGCATCACGTTTCGTATAGTAGAAGCGCCAATGACCAGAGTAGCAGGTTTCTCAGTTTCTCTAGCTAAGGGGGAGAATCTATTAGAAACATGAATAGGTTGGTGGTTAGCAGTGGGCTTCCTTCGTTTGGATTTAGATCCAGGCAAAACAGGCCCAAAGGGCTGCTTTCGCTTGGGTCTGGCTCCCCTAACAGTCACCCAAGAACTATCCCCTTGCTGCGAGGGGGCTGTCATGGTTGCGCTAACTGTGCAGTCGGCTGGTGCATCCACACAATTTACCAAAGGTTCTGCCACTAGCTGTTTGCTAATCTGATCCAGTGTGTGGATACGATTCTCTAGTTCACCTATCCTCGCCTCCAAGTTAGCTATTAGTCTGCATTTACAAGTAGCATGTCCACTAAAGGAGGCTGAAGAGTTAGCTAGCATGTGACACACCGGGCAACGGAGAGAATCGGAAATAGGAGAGGCAGGGGCAGCAGAGGACCCTGCCATCGTCCTTAAGATAGATTAGACAAGTGAATTATATTAGACAAGTGAATTGGCTACACGAGTGGTTAAGAGTGGAGTTTTTACGTAAATAAAACCTAGGTGTAGTCTAATTTAAGTGGATTACGTGGAAAGAAAACAGGAGCAAGCTAGCGTGAGAGCAGCCACTCTGACACTACAAACAGGAAATGTAGCGATTCGCTTACCGTAATCCCTCAGAATCGCAGTGTTGTAACCTGAATTGACTCTGAGACGCTGCTGCTGTGTTTCTGGAGTGGTAGTTGTTGGTGCCTACATCAAGGGCTTGCATTGTAACAGTTACCATCAAACAGTTCTTTTCTATGAGATCTCATTTAAACTTTTGCTATAGCATCAAAAAATCAATAGGCATAACGCCGTAATACTGCTACAAGGCTACATCTCAGCTGCAACAAGCAGATCGCTAGCACAAATTACTGGTAAGCCAGCATGGCTAACCAACCTTGAGCAGACAATATTTTACATGGAAGGGTTCGGTTATACACCCGTAATTATCAAGGAACAACAATTACATATTTCACCCAAAAGTGTTGACTAACTGTCAACCTAACATTCATTTCTAATATATTAGCAAGCTAATATCACCATGTGGGTTCAATGAACAGATTAGCTGTGCAGATTCGCGTCTAGTTACATTCAACTTTAAATCAAAACAACCAAAGAAAATGTGGATCTCCTACCACTCAAATTCAGCAAATAAAAGTGTCTGTGTATGTATGTAGTGTATGTGTAAATGCTTCGACTGGTTTTTTGTGAGCTTTCATGGTCTCCAATTCACCATTAGATTGACTATTCACATATCATTCACAACCGTGATAAGATAAACTCACCAAAGCTCTTCTCATGTTGAAACAAAATAAAATATCTTCTTGGTGCGCAACATAAGAGACGTAAAGTTAAGAAGTAGAAAATATATCACGATAGATATTTCTAGAAGTTATAAATGTGTAGTTATATCGAATATTTTCTTTAGTTCAAGAAGGTGACGTTCCGTGCTCGGACTGCAAAAGCAAGAGAGAAATAATCGCGCATGCGCGGTGCCTTAGTGGCACTGAATCTAACAGGGTTTTTTTTTATTTTATTTTTTTATCTGTAGCCTGGGCCCAGGTAGCACCCGATGCGCAATGGACGACTGTGTTATTCACAGGGAAGTGCTTGTGTCAAGGCAGCTTAGTAGTCCCGATATACATGAGATTTTGAACGTTGTTGTGAGACTGGTGAATTTCATCAAAACCCGGCTCTATTCTCCGCACTTTGCGAAGAGATGGTAGCTGACCAAAAGGCTGTACTGTTTCACAGCGAGGCAAGGTGGCTTTCCCGAGGTAAAGTGCTGTCGCGCGTGTTTGAGCTCCGAGTCGCCTCTTCTTGGAGGAAGAGCGCATGTTTGAATCTGCAAGCACGTTCACTAATGAACATTTCTTGACGAAGCTGGCCTATCTTAGCGATATATTTGATATATCTTAGCGATACATTTGAGTTAAATGTCCAGTTACAAGGCAAAGACAAGCACCTAACTCACCTAGCAAATAAGATTACTGCATTCACCAAAAACACTTGAGTATGGGACAGGCGCCTCGATCGCGACAGTATATTGTGCCTTTGAGATTTCTGAGCGAAATCGCTGAAACGTCTGATTGGGAGGCACTCTTGTGATCCCATGTATTAAACAGTAGGCCTACATCACATCCCTGCAAAGTTTATTTCAAAAATATTTCCCATCCAGCAGTGCTCAGTATGACTGGATTATGGATCCATTTAATGCAGCATGTTGGTATTTCATTGAATATATTGTACAATGCTGTAAAATGGCCTATTCTTCCTAATATGTTGCTGGAAAACAGAAATATGTGTGTTATGTATTTATTTATTATTATATCTGCAGCACCAGCTGATTTTAACTCTGTTGAAGAGGATATATTTAGAACTTGTCATTATTTCAATAAATTTGACAATTTTAAGCTTGACCTACCACTTTCTTAGAGTGATGAGGGACAGGTGGGGCTCGAGAATGCCCCCTTGATCAAAGTGGGGAATGAAAGAAAAAGTTTGAGAACCACTGATCTAGTTTGTTAACTACCACAGTCACAATTTGGGTCGCGATAGTCTGTCATTTTTAAAAAGTGGGTCCCCAGAAAAAAAGTTTGAGAAACACTGGGCTAGACCATCCTTTTCAGGTTGGGCCTCCCCGTGCATCCTGGTGGGCAAGCCGGATGGTACATACCGATTCTGCACAGACTATCGTAGGCTTAATAAGATCACAAAGCCCGATGCTTTCCCACTTCCTCGAATGGAGGATTGCATTGACCAAGTAGGTGCAGCTAGATATGTTAGCAAGTTTGACCTCCTTCGTGGTTATTGGCAAGTGCCTCTGTCTTCTTGAGCAAAGGAGGGTTCTATTCATATTCAGTTATGAGTTTTGGACTTCGTAAAGCTCCAGCGACATTTCAGCGTTTAATGAACAGGGTGGTATTTGGACTTGAAGGGTGCGCAGTGTACCTTGACGACGTCATTTCATATAGTGACACATGGGAGCAACATGTAGTGAGAGTGCGTGCATTGTTCCAGCGTTTGGCAGACGCACGGCTCACTGTAAACCTGGCAAAGTGTGAGTTTGCCAGGGCTACAGTGACTTACTTAGGAAAAGAGGTTGGTCAAGGGAAGGTTGGTGTTCTTCGTGCCAAGGTGTTGGCTATTGAGAGTTTCCCACCTCCAACAACCAAAAAAGAACTCATGCGGTTTCTTGGAATGGTGGGCTATTATAGAGGTTTTTGCCCTAACTTTTCTACAGTCGTAGCTCTGCTGACTGATCTGCTGAAGGCTTCAGTAAAATTTAGCTGGTCAGAGAATTGTGAACAAGCCTTCCAAAATGTAAAAATGCTTTTAACAACTGCGCCCGTTCTGGCTGCGCCTCAATTTGATCAGCCGTTTGAAATACAAGTTGATGCGAGTCATGTCGGAGCAGGAGCCATGCTTTTACAGACAGATACCGATGGCGTAATGCATCCAATTTGTTTCTTCTCCCGAAAATTTAATTGCCATCAAATTAACTATTCGGTGATTGAGAAGGAAACGCTTGCTTTGATTTGGTCTTTGCAACACTTCGACGTTTACGTCGGCAGTGGAGCTCCAGTTGTTGTCTACACAGACCACAATCCGCTGACTTTTTTGCATTCGTTACATAGTCCGAGTCAGCGTTTGATGAGGTGGATTCTGTTTTTACAACCATACAATTTACACGTGAAACACATACGGGGTACTGACAATGTATTGGCAGATGCATTGTCACGAGCTCCAATATAAGATTAATGTACTGTTCCTTTGCTAATTTTGTTTCCTATAATGCTTGTTCTATTCTTCTGTTACTGCTCTTCCACCTTCTTAAAGGGACACCAGGCAACGTTTTCGTGTTAATTGCTCATCTTCGTAAGTCGGTATATGGTTAAATGACTCATTACAGGGCGAATGAAGACTCTCTAGCCCGCCCCTATTGCCTGTAGGAAGAATATCCCGCTTGCAAGTTCAGTGTATCGTACCCGGCGACCGAAGCAGTTTCAGTTTCTATCCTGCATCCACAGCACAGAGGGAGGCTAACTAAACGCTAGCGATTGTTGCAAACAATAATGGCAGAGCCGGCGAAGAAGCCGTCAAGAAACCCTTGACGGAAGATGCAAAGAAAAGGAAAAGAGCTTCAGACCGGGAGTTTCGTAGAGAAAAAGCATCAGGCTTGGGGTGTCCCTTTAAATTGCTCTCGTAGGATCCCGATTGCTGGAGCTGGGTAGAGCTGTCGAGGAGGGATGAGGGTTCAGGTAAAAAGGGGATAAAAAGTAGCTTTGGGATTTTAGTAGTTTTGATATTTAGCCTATCTTTGACATGTATCATTATTGATTTGTTTCTAATTTATTTTCGTTAATTAATTGTTTGGCTGTTTAGCTTATGGCTAATGTATATGAGAAATCCCATAGAGATGCTAACGGTTAGCATAATCGGTAAACGTAGATATTTACAGCGAACTTCAGTCCAATTACAAAAGAGTTACATGAGAATAGTTATTTGTTTACAACTGACTATTAAAATACTCAAAGGCTAATGTTTTCTCTCCATATAATACCGTGTAGGACAAAACTGTCTCTGTCTCGTCAATGCTACTTGAACAGAAGTAGCCGCATAAAATCCCAAGTAGGCTACTCTTGCTGCACAAAATAAACATTAGGCTGCGTGGGACAACGTTGTGACCCACTAGTGATCACGTGACACTTGCTCTGCTGCACTTCTACCGCATAGCCTACCTCCTGGCAATGTATGAGTCTTCAGTGCGTGATTTCGAGTGTTTTTTCCCCATAAGTAATTTAAATACTCGATAATGTCAATTTGCACATCGTTAAAATAACAATTACGATATTATCGCAGACGATATATATCGCCCACCCCTAGTGTGCAGGGCCTAAATTTCACTGGGGGATTGCGGGTATTGCGCATAATTTGTTCAAGTCCCGCAACTCTAGCCATCATAATGCGAGAAATTCCCGCATACACTTTTACAGCCTGTCTGATGACGTTAATCTAATCATGAAGTGGCGTGAATGCGGTGCTATTGACCGGTCGGATCAACTACCGAGTTGAATTGAACATAGCCTCATGCAGACGCATACACACACACACACACACAGAGAGAGAGAGAGAACCACTTTGCGCTTACGCAAATAGGCTACGCAGCCATGGCAAACATTTACATCTGGAGAGAGCTCCTTGGTAACTACCCTGCTAGCTAAGGTCACGTCTGCCAGTAATGCTCACTAAAATCATTAGTGAACATCGCAAAACACTTGATCCCAGAAAGATTGTCTTCGACTTGTTAGTTTTTTGAACATTTATTTTATCTAATGACAGAAAACATAATGAATTGCATCCACATATCCTTATGCACTATGCACAACTTTTATTCACTAGCCTAAAACAGTCAGGATGTAGGCTAATTACTCTCACGTATTTCTTAAAGTGACAGGCACTCAATAACACCTACACATCACCAATGTGCACTCAATTAGACCTACACACCACATTAAATGCCTAAATGCAATAGTTTAAAAATCAATATGAAGCATTCAAATGACTAAATATGTTTAGTTACTAGTAATTACTAGTAAAATACTATACATTATTAACTAAATACACTCTATATGAATTTAAAAATATATGAAATAGAAACATATCACATTGGCCATCATTTTCAGTGTGTTTGTGTGTGTGGAGAGAGTCAAGC
>NW_027468873.1:55000-70000 GCF_046254945.1 Alosa pseudoharengus
GTCTACATAAGGTGCTACACCCATCTCCCTACCCATTCATCTGGGTGGAATACTTGACGAACCCTTAGTTCAACACATGACAAACCATATCAGAATAAACAGCAGACCTTACCGAACACAAAGGTGTAAAGCAGTCTCCTGTACAGTAAGCCGTTCCAGAGTATTCCGGTTAAATTAAAAATGTAATCTGCAGCAAGGTCTACATTCATGTCTCCAACTTTGGTCTTTAGGTTTCAAAATGTGTTTAAAATCGTTCTTCATGATTTCATAACAGGCCAAATACAAAATAAATGTTATAAATATTGCCTAGATATAGGTAAATAATAAAATCAGAGGATATACAGCTGAGTAAGAGTTTGTGAAAGGAGTCTTAATGATAAAAAAATGCTAAGCATGCATCTAGGTTGCATCAGTTTCTTAAAGCTGAGCTGTGCTTAAATTGTTCAATACATGATTCCATAACAGGCCAAATATAAAATAAATATAAATATTAAATATAGCCTAGACATCTAAATATTAGATGATCAGATGATGTACAGTTCTATGTAATATGTCATGTTTCATGATTTTGTAATGTTTCATACAGTGATTCAGGTCTACTGCTGTGAATAGGCTAAATACAACTTTGATTATTTTTATAGCCTACTACTGTATAGTTAACTTTGGCCTTGGTGCCCTGACATGTGGCCTTTGTGCCCTCCACCAAATATGCCCAACTGAAGGCCAAGTGACCTTGCCCCTAAAATGGTGAAATTCCAAGCCTGGGCCTAACTGTTGATTATTAATTGGGGTGATATTAAATCATGAATATGAAAACTGACATGTTTTTATGGTCTTGGTCTCGACTCGGTCTCGACTCCTAAAGGACTCGGTCTCGACTCGGACTTGCTTCCTCAAAGACTCGGTCTTGACTCGGACTCGACTGTATTTGAAAACCAACGGACTCGGTCTCGACTCGGTCTCGACCCTTCAAAGACTCGGTCTTGTCTCGGACTCGGCATAGGCGGTCTCGTCCCCATCACTACTGTTTCGGGGGCCTTTTATTTTGAAACTGCTTTTTATTTTGAAACCATTCCAACCGCGAGGTTGTAATGTAAACAGGCTAAAACAGAGACCTGAACATAGTGAAATGAAACAACACAGAATGATAATTTGATTGTTTCAACACATAGTCAGGGGGCCTATGTGGTTTCTGTGGGATTGAAATGTTAATTTTTGGAGAGTGGTTGGACTGTCTTTAGAGGTCATTGAACATGGAGAAAAAGTATGTCTCCATTTTTTTTACCTGTTTTAACCCTATTTTTGTGAATTTGTATATTTCACTATAATTAACACCATACATTTAGCCTAAATCACTGGCTATGTTGAATAAAGTTCACAAAACAGTTATTTTCTTATTTTTAACAGTATGATTGTTTGTCAGTATTATGATTGTATGTCAAACAATTAGAGATAAGATCAATAACCAGTTTCAGTTTCACCAAATACACATACTCCATTGCTGAAAGATAGCAAAATCACAGATGAGACCTCAAACAACATTTACTTCATTTACATATACACAACATATTAGATCTCACCTCCACAATTTCCTCATCAAAATCTACAACTAGTCTACTAAACCTTATTCCTACTCACCTTCTTAAGACTGCCCTCCCCTTCCTGGATAATGTTTTGCTCTAGATTATAAATAATTCAATGCTATCAGGGCATGTACCGCAGTCGTTTAAGACATCTGTTATTAAGCCCTCCCTCAAAAAACCTAGCCTTGTATCGATACTGGTCTTCCTGGACCTCAGCGCTGCCTTTGACACTATAGACATCAAAGACTCAGCACTCGCTTGGTTTAGATCAGTGTTTTTCAACCACTGTGCCGGGGCACACTAGTGTGCCGTGAGAGATCATCAGGTGTGTCGCAGAAAATTACCCAAATGTCACTCACTGGTCCAGAAAAGCAACTGTTGCATCAAAGATAACAACATACTCTCATTGATTGTATGATTGCACTATTTGTGGTATGCAGGCATTGTACAACGGGGGCCCCATATCCAGTATTCACAGAATCATCACATATCCAGTTCAAAACAACAATTAAATTAGATATAGTCACCTACAAATGAAACAGAGGGCGCTTGTTATATTGAGCAGGTCTTGCATAGAAGCCATAGGCCATATCTGTGTATTATTTGAAATTTTAGGCTATGGTATGTTTATTTTTTCTTCACACAGGATTAGTGTGTTAGTGTGTCGTGGGACATTTTAAGTGTCAAAAGTGTGCCGTGGCACAAAAAAGGTCGAAAAACACTGGTTTAGATCATACCTTCCTAACCGTCAACAATTTGTACAGGTCCATAATAAACCATCTACCCAGATTATGGTAAAATGTGGAGTGCCTCAAGGCTCAGTACTGAGGCCCCTGTTGTTTAGCAGATGATACATAACTACATAACATTTAAGGAACATTTCAAAGATAAGGAAGTCCTTATCCTTACCAGATGCCGAGAAATTAATGTTTTGTCATCTCAAGGATAGACTATTGCAATGCTATTGCAATGCTATTATGCTGGCTGTAATAATACCTGTCTAAAGAGCTTACAGCTTATACAAAATGCAGCTGCTCACACACAAAAAATATGAACATATTTCCCCCATCCTAGCATCTGTACACTGGCTACCTGTTAAAAGTCATTGACTTCAAAATTACTTATAGTTCTTGGTTGGTTGCCTGCATTGAAAGAGGACACCTCATGAAGACGCTTTTTTGTCTGCTTCTGACAGAAGAAGCACTTATCTATGCTGGCAGCAGCTGCTGCTGAACAAGTGTCCCTCTAGATGGACCTGATGCAGTTGCAGGTGTTGCTGCAGGTTCAGAAGATGGTCCACCGCGTCTTTTCTGAAGACACGGAGTCCAGCCTGCTTCACATGATTTCTAGTAGCTAATCTTAGCATGCGGCAGATGCTCACTGTTACAGGTGGATTTGTAGCAGTTCCTGTGCCAAACTGCTTTGTTCTGTTGTAAAATAACTGCACTGTAACAATGTAATCGTTGGCTGATCTGTGATACCCATCTCCATACTCTCTCATGGACAAAAACAAGAAATTTGGCATCTGTCTCTAGTGATGGGTCATTCACCAGTCCACACATATCTGCCACTGGATACATAGCCCAAAATCTGTTTCTTTTAGAATATGTGTGCCATCACCTGACTAACAGAAAGACACACCTCAGACACTAGACTGTGCCACCATGAACTATGAAAATGTGCTTGCTCAAATGTAGAAGGCTAGAAGGTCACTAATATCACCAACCATGAAGAACAGAGCACTATGTGCTTCAAGTTATTCGATATTCTAAATTCTATCACTGCCAGCTATCAACAGCCAACTGTCACTGGTAGTCAGGGATGGATTACTGCACGGGCCTACCAGGCCCAAACCCAGAGGCCCAAGGAGTCAGAGGGCCCAAGCCATTGCATGGAATCATTGCCTCAATATCAACACATCATATCAACACATAGGCTATGAATCTGATTGAAATAAAGTATTGGCCATCCCCAAAATGCACCAGAATACAGGAAATCACATCAAATAAATTTAAAAAATGTCCCCCGCAACAATTAGTGGGGGGCCCTTAATACATCTGGCCCAGGGGCCTGAAAGTTCATAATCCATCCATGCTGGTAGTGTCTCTCTTTCTCTTTCTCTCTCTTACACACACACACACACCTGTCTGTTTGTCTAGCTGATCCTTTACCCTTTCTTTTCTTCACACTTAGGCTTAGGAAGGCCTTACAGACTTCAGCTGGTACTATGTAAAAGTCTATTAAACTTGATTTAACAGAGATCTCTGCACTTTGTGCTCTGAAAAAATGTTTTATAATGTTGTATTGTTTATGTGGTCCACTTTTGCACACTACCTTGTAGAATATATTTGCTTTTTGGCACCAAACCCTATGCTATAATACCAGCAATGTGAGGTTTATGGACAGAACACCAAATTTGACCTTTTCTGAATTTGACCTTTGATTTGGGTCCTTCAAAACCTTCAAAAAAATGGAGACATGTTTTTTTTTACTCTTAAGAACCCCTAGAACAAAGATATAATACTCTCCAAAAATTAACATGCGAATCCCACAAGCCCCCAAATTAGACACATAGGCCCCCCTACTAACACTCTGAAGAGACCCAAGGTTAGTGTTCATGGAATATGTTCTTATCAATGTGCATTTTAAGCCTTAAGGTAATTTTGGACTGTAACTAGATCACCTTTTCACTTGCTAAGTTGAGTAGGCTAAGTTAGTTTTAATTGACGTGAATGAACGAATACTTCCACACTGGTAATTTCAAAGTAGCAAAAGGGCTTTGATTTCGGTAGGTTGATGTGTATATTTTAACTGGCTGCAGCCTAAGAGTGTTGGCGCTGCAGTTCAGCACGTGCGTGTGTGTTTGTGCGTCTTGGCATACATGGCATACTTTGGCATACTTTTAAGTTCGAAGTTCGAGATTGAGATGTAATTTCGATCGATTTCGATATAAAATCGAAATCGTGACACCCTTAGGTGTTACATATGTGTATGTAATGGTGTGTGTGTGGTGTTACCTATATATATGTAATGGTGCTTGTGTGTGTGTTAATACCTGTGTGTGGATGTGTGTGTGTGTGTGGTGTTACCTATGTGTATGTAATGGTGTGTGTGTGTGTGTGTGTGATCAGGTGGTGTACTCGTCCTCGGCGCGGGAGCTGAAGGTGGAGAAGGTGCAGCCAGTGGTGGAGAAGGACGATGATGACATCGACATCGACGCCATCTAGATCTAGCTCCTCCCACCGCCACGCCGTCTAGCTCCTCCCACTGCCACGCCGTCTAGCTCCTCCCACCGCCATATTTAAGCATTTAAACTTCCTGTGTCAACCTTTACTTCCTGTACTGGATGCTCTAACCAATCACAGAAGCCTCCCTTTCAACCTTAAGCTCACACGCACGTACGCATGCACACACACACGCACGCACGCACGCACGCACGCACGCACACACACACACACACACACACATACACACTCACGCACACACACACACACACACACACACACACGCACACACGTGACATGGCGTTCTCCTGGCTCCCCGGCAGGGTGCTGCAGTGTGTGTGTTCTATATGAACTCTACGCCTTTGATTGGCCTTTCCATCTGTGCTGCCCTCTCTATGGTGAGCTGTGATTGGCTGATTGACTGTGTCTTGATTGTTTTCCCTCAATCTCTCTTAAGCTGTTAAATAAATGTTTTGGTATTCAGAGACGCCTGCCTGTTAAACAAATAAATAATAATAATAAATGTGTTAGTATTTTGAGACGCCTGCCTGTTAAATAAATAAATAAATACTGTATTTTCCGGAGTATAAGTCGCAAAAATGTTGAAGAGAAAAAAACATATATATATAAATATATTTATGTTGCACCTGAGTCGCAGGACCAGCCAAACTATGAAAAAAAGTGCAACTTATAGTCCAGAAAATATGGTAATAGTAATAATAATAAATGTTTTGGTATTCAGAGACAGCTGCCTGAGGCTGCAGCTCCCAGGATCAGCCTCAAGTCTCAGGAGCGGTTAGTAAGGTCTCAAGTCTCAGGAGCGGTCAGTAAGGTCTCAAGTCTCAGGAGCGGTCAGCAAGGTCTCAAGTCTCAGGAGCGGTCAGTAAGGTCTCTCAGGAGCGGTCAGTAAGGTCTCAAGTCTCAGGAGCGGTCAGTAAGATCTCCTGGGTTTCTCATCCAGAATACAGATGAGGGACATTCGTCTTTCTGTTGCTGTCCCTCTGCTAACAGCAAGAGTTACGACTACAAAACTGCTGCACTAACTAAACGAGGTGTGGAGCTAAGACTAACGGGTGTGGAGCTAGGACTAACGGGTGTGGAGCTAGGACTAACGGGTGTGGAGCTAGGAGCTAGGACTAACGGGGGTGGAGCTAGGACTAACGGGTGGAGCTAGGACTAACGGGTGTGAAGCTAGGACTAACGGGGGTGGAGCTAGGACTAACGGGGTGGAGCTAGGACTAACGGGTGTGGAGCTAGGACTAATGGGTGGGTGTGGAGCTAGGACTAACGGGTGGAGCTAGGACTAACAGGAGACTAACGTGACTTTGCTCATAGATTGGTGTCAAATTGTGCTCTCACCAACAACCATGTATCTTAATAGGCTAATATCATTCTAAGGTCACCTTCAAGCAAACAAAACAACACTTTGAAAAACATCTGTTTCACTGGAAGGGCAAGGGGGTAGCAACAGGACGTCAGTACAGAGGCCGACAGGGCCGGCCGTAGGGCTAATGTTATGAGGGTATTGAAATACAGGATGTTTTACAGGAAAATATTAAAATGGGAGGGTTGACAGCTATGCTGTACTGGTAACTATGGACTTAGAGCAATGTACTGGTAACTCTATGGGTTAGAGCAACATACTGGTAACTATGGAGTTAGAGCAACATTCTGGTAACTCTATGGAGTTAGAGCAACATACTGGTAACTATGGGCTTAGAGCAACATACTGGTTACTATGGGTTAGAGAAATATACTGGTAACTATGGAGTTAGAGAAATATGGTTACTATGGGCTTAGAGCAACATACTGGTAACTATGGAGTTAGAGCAACATACTGGTAACTATGGGTTAGAGAAATATACTGGTAACTATGGAGTTAGAGAAATATGGTTACTATGGGCTTAGAGCAACATACTGGTTACTATGGGCTTAGAGTAATGTACTGGTAACTACATATATATGGGGTTAGAGCAATGTACTGGTAACGCCTGAAAATGGTTTCAAGAGAAAGAGGGATTCTGAAATGAATCGTGTAATCCAGTCTTGGTTTTTAAAAAAGAATTGAGACACAAACACACATGTATTCACTAGTAACTAGGAGCTGGTGAGCTTGAAAAGTCCTCGGTATCTTGAAGTCCTGGGTAAAAGTCCTGGGTATCTGGACCGCAGCGACCCAACCCAAGGGGAGCAAAGTCATATGGATGACCTCATGGATGACCTGGTCCTGGACAGCACAACATGGGGGTTCTGATCCAGAAACTAGTCCCCGATTTCTACCTTCCAGACGCCACAGATCAGATGTGTGTGTGTTACGTGTGTGTGTGTGTTATTTTTTATGTGTAGGTGTGTGTTTGTGTGTGTTGCTCATTCAGGTAAGGGCCATTTCTCACACAGGTACGGCTAGTTCGGCTGTAACTGCCATGTGTGTGTAAGAACACAGCCTTTACTAATGTGAGCTTTTACTAATCCAGGAGAGTAGGCTTCAACACACACACACACACACACACACACACACACACTCTGTAAGCAGCAGGCTGGTGCTTTATGGATCACATGGTCAGCAGCCTGGTGTGGGATCACATGGGTTTGGTCTGGACATGAGGGGCAGCTCAAGGTTAGGGGCATTTAAAGCTGCCATCGCCAGATTGGCCACAAGGTGGTGCTGCTGAGGCACAGCTTCATGAATCACTACATAGGAGAGTGCGTCTGTTCTCACACAGCACACACACACACACACACACACCAGCAGACAGTAACTCTCTCACACACACACACCAGCACACAGTAACTCACACACACACACCAGCACACAGTAACTCACACACACACACACACACACCAGCACACAGTAACTCACACACACACATACACCAGCAGACAGTAACTCACACACACACACACACACCAGCAGACTGTAACTCACACACACACACACACAAGCAGACAGTAACTCACACACACACACACACACACACCAGCAGACAGTAACTCACACACACACACACACACCAGCAGACAGTAACTCACACACACACGCACACACACACACACACCAGCAGACAGTAACTCTCACACACACACACCAGCACACAGTAACTCACACACACACACACACCAGCACACAGTAACTCACTCACACACACACACACACCAGCAGACAGTAACTCTCTCACACACACACACCAGCACACAGTAACTCACACACACACCAGCACACAGTAACTCACTCACACACACACACACACCAGCAGACAGTAACTCTCTCACACACACACACCAGCACACAGTAACTCACACACACACCAGCACACAGTAACTCACTCACACACACACACACACCAGCAGACAGTAACTCTCTCACACACACACACCAGCACACAGTAGGCCTTTTCACACTGCCAAAATCGCCGCGATTTTATGTACCAGAATCGCGGAACGACTGTCCCTTTCACATAGACCGAGGCGGAACGGCGGGACAAAGTGTCTCGCCAAATTTACTACCAAGCCCCCTAGACATTTTGCCGAGTTTTTTCGTTCCGGCACCAGTGTGAATGGGTCAAGGCGGAAAAGGGGAATCTGGGCGGGCATTTCGATGCTATGTCCAGCCCACCACAGGATATTGCCATGCCCGCCATGGTTTTGGTTTTTTTCACACACCTGCTGCATCTGAAGGCCCTCGCATAATAAGGCCTACACCTATCACTCTACACGCCCCCTGTTGCACGTCACATTTTAATTTACTAGCTGATCCTGCCTCCTGGCTCCCCAAAATGCCGCATCATGTGAACAGATCAGCAGGCCGGCAAATTTTCACCTCATTTTCAGACACGCGTTGCGGCAAAAGACGTCTCCTCTTCCCGCAAATTTTGCGTAATCTCTGTGTGAAAAGGCCTTGTAACTCACACACACACACACATCAGCAGACAGTAACTCACACACACACACACATCAGCAGACAGTAACTCACACACACACACACACACACCAACAGACAGTAACTCTCTCTCACACACACACACACCAACAGAGAGTAACTCACACACACACACGCACACACACACACACACACACACACCAGCAGACAGTAACTCACACAGACACACACACCAGCAGACAGTAACTCACACATACACACACACACCAGCAGACGGTAACTCACACACACACACACACACACACACACACACACACACCAGTAGACAGTAACTCACACACACACACCAGCAGACAGTAACTCACACACACACCAGTAGGCAGTAACTCACACACACACACACACACACACACCAGCAGACAGTAACTCACACACACACACACCAGCAGACAGTAACTCACCAAGCACTCACATGCAAGTAGGGTCACACACACACACTGTAAGAAGAACTGAAGAACTGACTGAAGAACTGTCTCTCTGACACTGTGATCAGCAGCACCGGAGCGCCACAGGGAACTGTGCTCTCTCCAGTCCTGTTCACCCTGTACACATCTGACTTCTGCTACAACACCGAGTCATGCCACATGCAGAAGTTTTCTGACGATACTGCAATTGTGGGGTGTATGAGGGACGAGCAAGAGGAGGAGTACAGGAACCTGGTGGAGGACTTTGTGCAGTGGTGCAAACTCAATCATCTTCAACTCAACACTTCAAAGACCAAGGAGATGGTGGTGGATTTCCGCAGGTCTAAGCCCACTCTGCTACCAGTCTCCATTGATGGGGTCAATGTCGAGGTGGTAAGCACCTACAAGTACCTGGGTCTCCACCTGGACAATAAACTGGACTGGTCAGCCAACACTGTACAAGAAAGGGCAGAGCAGGCTGTACTTCCTGAGGAGGCTGCGGTCCTTCAATGTGTGCAGCAAGCTCCTCAGGATGTTCTATCAGTCTGTTGTTGCCAGCGTCCTCTTCTATGCAGTGGTATGCTGGGGAGGAAGCACAAAGAAGAAGGATGCGGGCCGACTTGACAGGCTAGTAAGGAAAGCTGGCTCTGTAGTGGGAGCTGAACTGGAGTGCATCACTTCAATATCTGACAAAAGGACCCTGAACAAACTGATCAACATTTTGGACAATGAGTGTCATCCACTCCACAGCACTATTGTTAAGCAGAAGAGCCTGATCAGCTGGAGACTTCGCTCACTGCCATGCACAACAGACAGACTGAGGAAGTAATTTGTCCCCAGGGCCATTGAACTGTTCAATGCTTCACTAAAGGAAAGAGGAGAGATAGACTTCTCTGATATAGACTTCTTCTGAGATAGACTTGTCTGCCTCTCCACCCTCTCCATGTTTGAGGACTGACTGCCCACTACTGTTTTACTACTGTTTTACTGCTGTCCACAGCCTAATGTCTTACTGCTACACATGACCAATGGCTTCTGCTAGAATACTGAATGGCTGTAACCCTATTACCTCAACCTATTCTTGCACTGACATAGTTTTTTATATTACCCTGTCTACATTATACTTTACTCTCTTATTTGTCCATATTATTTATGCTGGTCTTTATTTATGCTGGTCTCTAGACCTTATTCTTGCACTGTTGGACTACTTTTTGCACCTTCACCATGACACTCACTCTCTTGAGCACCTTACCATGCACACAGAACTACAGGCCAGTCCCGGCCCTGTCACTGCAAGCGTCTCATGCTTGATCACCCTCAAGCACACTGGATTTTTTAATTTAATTTATATATATTTAGTATTTAGTTTTGTTAGTTTTTATTATCTTCTACTGTCTCTATTGTACAGTGGAGCTTTGTTATATGTATATATGTATATTTACCCTTTCTGCTGTAAGTGCATGTTGTGTGTGATGTCTGTATGCTACTGAGACCTTGAATTTCCCCTTGGGGATCAATAAAGTATCTATCTATCTATCTACACATCTAAGGAGGAGTTAGCAGAGGTCCAACTGTGGAGAACCAGACAGAACCCTGAGCTGACCCTGATACTGTGGAGAACCCTGATACTGTGGAGAACCGACCTCTGACCTCTGGCCTTCAGAGAATCAGAGCGACCTGACGTTACATTGTGTCCACTGAAGGGACGTTACATCGAAGAGACATGAAGAGATGTAACATTGTGTCCTCCATTGAAGTGACGTTAGCCGTTGTTACGTTTCCACTGAAGTAAACTTTGTAGACACAAATGCACATGGCCCTGTCTACTGAAGCATATAGTATGACCTGACACATACACACTCAGGTTCACACACACACACAGAGCTCAGGTTTTCTGATACACACACACACACACACAACACACTATGATACAACCTTGTGTATCAACCAACGTGCGTGGGTGTGTGAATAATAATAATAATAATAATAATAATAATAATAATAATAATATTTATTTGTATAGCACCTTTCATACACAGAATGCAGCTCAAAGTGCTTTACATTTGGAGCATGTAACACAATAATAGAGAAAAAGAAAAGAAGAAAAAATTATAATAATGCAAACAAACAAACAAAACAATAAATAAAACATCAGAAATGTAGAATTAGATGACAATTCACAGGTAAATAGCAGCAGTAGAATTTAAAATAATTTGAAGAAATGGGCCACAAGATAAAAAATGTGTTAACTAAAAGCTCATATACACACTTGAAGGGGGTCACTTGCGCTTCAGCCTGGTTGGTGCTCAAGGAACAGGACGCAGAAGTCAAAAGGAGATCCGGTCTAACTAGAACCAAGGAGCAGGACTGGAGCACTCAATGCTTAACAAGGAGCAGGACCGGAGCACTCAATGCTCAAGGAGCAGGACCGGAGCACTCAATGCTTAACAAGGAGCAGGATCGGAGCACTCAATGCTCAAGGAGCAGGACCGGAGCACTCAATGCTTAACAAGGAGCAGGACCGGAGCACTCAATGCTCAAGGAGCAGGACCGGAGCACTCAATGCTCAAGGAGCAGGACCTAATGCTCAAGGAGCAGGACCAGAGCACTCAACACTTTAAGTGATTTTTATTAGCCTATGAAAACCGACTAACGTTTCGACGCCCATGCGTCTTCTTCAGAGTCAAATACACACAAATGTTTTCAGGTCTTTTTAAAAGGTATTTACTGAACTCGCCTGTTTTATGTGCAGCGGCAGGGAGTTCCTGATGCATGATGGAGAAAAGCAGCTTCTCCACTTTGCCTGCGGAGCACTTTGGGCAATTAAAAGATTTGCATTGTGTGTGTGTTTCTGAAGTTGTCACAGAGAGATTTAAAAGATTATGTATTGGGCAGACTATGCAAGTATAAGTAAGTATAAGTATATATACTCTTTTGATCCCGTGAGGGAAATTTGGTCACTGCATTTATCCCAATCCATGAATTAGCGAAACACACTCAGCACACAGTGAACACAGAGTGAGGTGAAGCACACACTAATCCGACTCAATGAGCTGCCTGCAACAACAGCGGCGCTTGGGGAGCAGTGAGGGGTAGGTGCTTTGCTCACACTTCAGCCATGCCTACTGGTCAGGGTTTGAACCGGCATCCCTCCGGTTACAAGTCTGAGGCGCTAACCAGTTGGCCACGGCTGCCACTTCAATTCAGCCCCTTCAATTCAGCTTCCTCACTTTACAGGCTACTGCATTTTCTACCTGTCCAGATTTAGTAAGATTGTCCAGCCCTCCCCCTACCGTCATACCTGTGCATCATGGGCAACAACTATGAGGACACCGCAGTGCACCCTCTTACGTCTCGCCGTGGGCTGGACCGACACGGACAGACCCGCAGGCTGCAGCCCTCCTATTCTCCTGAAGAGGGCGCGGTGGAGCAGCAGACTGCCGGCAGCAGCAGCGTGTCATGTGGTCACAAGTGTTTGTTGGTGAACTGATCTGTGAGGAAGTTGTATGTGCAACTGCCTCGGCTACACGGGCTACACCCCAGCGATTTAGAAACACCGCACGACTAGGAGGAAGTTTCATCTCCAATCATGTTAGTAAACAAACAGTTAAGAAGACACTTGGCTGTTGTCCATAGTTCAACTTAGGCCAACAACACAAACAATCACATCCTATCTGTAGACTTTTCTATTTAATCTGCAGTAAACCCTAGACCTACTGGCTAAGTAAGATCGGATGATTGAAACATAACTTGTTTACCCACATTTAGCGTAGACCTAGACCCATATAAGAATCTTGGCATTTCCTATATTAAAATGGTTCATGTTGTTGACAGTCCTGCCATTCACAAGGGCCCATTTGTTAAATACAAGAGGCACTGTGAGACAAGGTTAAAGAACCTCCTTTAGGGAAGTGCTATGACGATAGTCGACGCAAGCAAGTATTTTTTTTTTTTCTAAACTGACGAAAACCGACTGAAAGTTTGAAACGAAAAGCCGTGTGCTGGCTGCGCCGGTCGCCAATGAGCTCCAGGACTCGACTGTTTCCTCACTTCCTCTCGCACTCCAGGGCTTGGCTCGGAACTCCGCCGCTATTGGGTGGCCATCTTGGATCGGGCTGTAACGCAAAGCGACAGACAGTTATGGGTGGAATGGGAGCGACCGTAAGCTCCATTTCTCGGGGGCATTACCGCATCTGACCTTTCTGACTCGATCGCCCAGAGACTAAGATTAAGCGGAATAATGAAAAGCAACCATTGGGGTTAAACTCCGATGTCATCTGGCTCGATTCGGGATTTCTCTACGCTTCGTCCTCCACTGACTGCGGCGGAGTTCTCGAGGCCCTGTTGGGCAGACCAGGCGGCACGGTATTTTTCCTTCTCAGCACCGGACATCCGATACTCATAGTAAACGGAAACAACAGGCCAAAGCGGCCCTTTCCTTATTCATGTTTTAGTTTTCAGTATTAGTTGTCGGAATGTATTTGTTGTTTTAGTCGCAGATTACTAGTTTGGGATGACATTCTGTTAAAATCGTCGTGACCGTGGCTAGATCAGTGTCGGTGTCTGAAATCCAAGTTAAAAGTTTTCAGCAAGTTTGATTCAGTTGTCTGATTATATTTGACGAGAATCCATGATATTAGGACGGAGCTATCTGCCAGCTCGCATTTTAGCATCATATTCACGAGATTGGTGCAGTCCAAATACGGTAGCCTAGCCTGAGCGGACCGAATCTAACAAAATGTCAACAAGAACACCACTACCCACCGTCAACGAACGGAAGACGGAGAACGTAAGTACACCCTATCTTGCTCTTCTCATTTCTCCTTCGTGTTGTGTTACATTGTCAGTTTATAATTTTTATTAAAGTGAGTTATGATTGATTTGTTTGTCGGGGTAGCTGTCCGGCGTCAGACCGTGGGTTCGTTGCCTGCTTGTTCTGGCCCGTGTCGTAATGCCTAGCTCTGGGTAGTGCTGACCTCGCGTTTGGAATGGATTAGCTCCATTGTGTCCGTCCCGAGACAGATGGTCCACCAGCCCGAAATGACGCACGGGCTCGGGCAGGGAGCCCGTCGGTGATCTGCAGGAATGCGACATTTGCTTGACTCAGGTGAGATAGGAGGTAGAGCAGGCTGAGAGAACGGAGAGGAGGGCACGAGCACGGGCATTAGTCATACCCCCCCCCTCCGTCTGCTGCGGATGCAGCGATGCTGTTGCTGTGAGAATACACTGCATCTCGCGCTGCCTCTGCACCGCATGAAGCGATGCGACTGATCACAAACATAAGCTCGCACCTTCTCCCGTGTCTGAGGGTGTTCCCCACGAGCACACAGACGGGGGTATCTACGGGGAACAATGGACTCGTGATCGAAACCTCAGATGTAGAAACGGACTAATTGATTCTATGCAGATGCCAGTTGAAAGGGGAGGCTGCAAACCGACCTGATTCAGAAAGGGTTTCCCCACAGTGCAGCGTGCATGTGTGTGTGTGTGTGTGTGTGTGTGTGGGGGGGGGGGGGGAGAGATGACGCTGTGACTGGACCTGGGGGGGGGGGGGGGCAGAGGGCAGAGATGTTTCTCAGCGGTCCAAATGAAGACGTCTCTGATGCCCCATGAGATTGAATGTACACAAGTGTGACACACACACACAGACACTGACACACACACACCTGTAGGGTGTGAGTTGCAGCACGCATGCGCAGTCAGCCCGGCCGCACGTGGCGTACGGGAGGTGTGTGTGTGTGTGTGTGTGTGTGTGTGTGTGTGTACGGGAGGGACGCGTATCTGACCTCTGAGTCGCCTGGTACAGCTCGGACCGAATGGAGCGCATGCAGTGCAACACCAGGCACCGCGTC
>NW_027468873.1:85000-105000 GCF_046254945.1 Alosa pseudoharengus
GTGTGTGTGTGTGTGTGTGTGTGTGTATACTGTGTGTGTGTGTGTGTGTGTGTGTGTGTGTGTGTGTATACTGTGTGTGTGTGTGTATACTGTGTGTGTGTGTGTGTGAATACTGTGTGTGTGTGTGTGTGTGTGTGTATACTGTGTGTGTGTGTGTGTGTGTGTGTGTGTGTGTATACTGTGTGTGTGTGTGTGTGTGTGTGTGTGTGTGTGTGTGTGTGTATACTGTGTGTGTGTGTGTGTGTATACTGTGTGTGTGTGTGTGTGTGTGTGTGTGTGTGTGTTTGTATACTGTGTGTGTGTGTTTGTATACTGTGTGTGTGTGTGTGTGTGTGTGTGTGCTTATCTCATCTCATGTTGTTCCTCTTGTCTTTCATCAGCTCTTCAGAGAGGTGCGCATTATGAAGCTGCTGAATCACCCAAACATCGGTAAGAACAACAACACACACACACACACACACACACACACACACACACAGAGACAGACACACACAGACAGACACACACACACCCTCTCAACCTCACACACAAGAAAACATGCTCAGCTACACACACACACATTTTGGAAAGTGTGTGGTGGGGTGTGTGGTCAGCATACTTTTCATGTCACTGCATCTCAGACAATTGACCTGTCGCTAAGCGCCGCCCTTCGGACATCAGCTTGAACAACTCCATAGGACACAACAGGGCGGAGGCATACAATGACAAATTAATGGAATGGAAAAAACCCAGACGGATACCCATGGTCAAACGGGGGGGCGGGCAGGGGCATCTTAATAGCACCCGAGGTCCTCTCCTAGGTCCTCTCCTAGGTCCTCTCCTCCTTTCCTCTCCTCTCTCCTAGGCTCTCCCCAAACCGCGAATATTAATTATGACAAAATGATACCTGACCCGCGATCCGACCGCTTATTTAGAAAATGTGCTTTAGTAGCCTAACATGCAGCGTAGCCCAACCTTTAGTAGCCTAACATGCAGCGTAGCCCAACATGCAGCGTAGCCCAACCTTTAGTAGCCTAACATGCAGCGTAGCCTAGCATGCAGCGTAGCCCAACATGCAGCGTAGCCCAACCTTTAGTAGCCTAACATGCAGCGTAGCCCAACCTTTACGCTTATTTAGAAAATGTGTGCTTTAGTAGCCTAACATGCAGCGTAGCCCAACCTTTACGTAAACAGGAACAGAAAGCCCTCCTTAATCACGTCAGCCTACCCATGACATAGCTTATCAAATAGGCTACCGCACAAACACAAAGCGTTTACATTTACAACACTGGCTGGAAAGACAGCTACACATAGGGCCTCGGAGTGTTTAAACTTTGGAAAAGTGTGTGAGTGTGTGTGTCGGGGGGTAGCCTAAATCCCCGGGAAGTTTTTTGAAATTCTAGCTGCTAAACGCACCATTTTAACGTAGTTCGGGGGGGGGGGGGGACAGAAATAGGCTACCTTTAACCTGCAGAACAAACCGCTCTTGTGACACGAACATTGACCTTATGCATTATCACTTCACTGCCCGACAAATACCCTATATAGAGACATATCTCATGCTACCAATGGAGAAAGCATTACGTTTTGTGCGAGTCATGCTAAATGTGTTTCATTATCATAGGGTATTTGCTATATTTACGAGTGAAATAAATGTGTTTCCTTATCATAGGGTATTTGCTACGATATTTACCTGCTATCTGTCTTCTGTTTTCATGGACAGTTACAGGAATCCACATCATTGGTTATATCATTCTAACCTAGCATACCCACGTTATATCCAGAGTGGTTCAGTTTGTCAGTCAGTCTCAGCCTCTCCTCTAGCTCCTCTACACCCGTTGGGATTTATTAGGATTTTGTTACATTTTGTTACACTTCAGAAGAGAAGACAGGGGTGGGGGGCCTGGCTCCACCTGCACCCATGTGACCGTAGCACCTGCAGCCATGTCACCGTAGCAGCATGTGCTCAGTTATTTGCACCAGAGTAATGACGCCGCAAATACGGACACGGCCGTTTATTTTCATTATTGATGATGATTATTATTATTATTATTATTATTGTTTTAGTAGTTTTTCCTATTATTATTATTATTATTATTATTATTATTATACTTCCGCCATTGGAGTCTATGGCAGCCCATAGAACGCCTGGCTAAAAAGTTCAGATTTTTTGGCAGAAAGTTTCGGGACACGACACTGACCACTCATTTACGGATCTCTAAACCAAGCCGTCTAGCGCCACCAACAGGTCAAAGTTTGGCCGAAAGTTGAAAAGCTGGGTTGAAAGGTATTCGCAAGTCATTATTATTATGAAATTTAGCGCCCTGATTCAGGACCGTCCCATGATCACTCTCACCAATTTACAGAACTCTATGCCGAACACTCTAGCACCACCAAAAGCTCAAATTTGGATTGCATGTGACTAGAGCCCGACCGATAAAGGATTTTGAAGGCCGATACCGATACAAATATTTGTTGATTTAAAAATCCGATATTCCGATATATCGGCCGATAAATATTTTTTTTTTTCAGAAACGCGCAACAAAACATTAACAGATTTCCCTAACATTAGTTATTTGTAGTTATTTATGAGTATTGACTAAAATAATATGATAATGCATTTCAAAAACAAACTTGTTTATTTTTAAATAATATTGTCACAGTGGAACAGAGGAACATCGAAATATATTAAAGTTCTGATAAATAAAATGTATAAAAATAAAAAACTTAAGATATGAAACTTAGTCTTTTGAACAAAAACATAATAACAACAACCAAATCAAAGTTACCAGTATTAAAAGACTTAGCAAGCTTCATAAATATAACTTTGAACTAAGACTTAATAATTACAAAAAAGAATGATGAAATTATTACTATCATCATAATTTGTATTATCATTAAAAAAGATAAAGGTCACTCTTAAATGTTTGAGTGTGCGTGTGTAATAATTAGTCCCTATTGCCTTATAAGCTACCTTTATAAACTCAATGTCAGCTTGCTTATCCCTTTACCTGCACTTTTAAAATTATTTCCATCAAGCTACATCAAACCATTTTCAATCATCAGTTGCTGCCTGCCTTCTAAAACCTACTATTTAGTGATCTAAATCCATTATGTAACGCATTAATGCTGCGGCTGAACGACAGTCTGAAACGCACACTTGGCGTCATTGGATTTCACACACGTGTAAAAGAAAAGCTAACTTTTATGCACAAGCTACGTTTTGCACAAGCTTGATACTTTTTCTCTATGTCTAAATGTTCACGCCTCGCACGTATTACTTACATTTTACAATGCAGGGACTGTAACTACAGATATACTAGTTATAAATCATTACTTTATTTAGGCAGAATAAGTTCGCTGTGGTTTCCATGTTAACGTTAGCGGTCTTCCACTGATATTCATGGCATTAGCTAGCTTTGTGGTTAGCTAGTCTATGATGAGCCCTAATTTAGCAATGGATAACGTCATACTGCAAATTGTAAAACATACGCTTTCAAAATAACAGGCCGGGGAGAGATGATACATCTCACTGCTATAACTGTCACGCTATTAAAGAAATACATCTTCAGTCACATTGTAAAAAGTTAAAAGGACAGACAGTCAACTACACTGTAACAACGTAACGTAATTACTAGCTAATTCCGCTTCACTCTCGGCTTATTTAACAGCAGCAAAACTGGACATTGTTTTCACGAATTTTGTCATGCTTATTTGAGTTAAGAGAACTGATGGGGATGTTCTTTTAATTGTTATTTCAAGCAATGTATGTCTCGTGACCAAATCACCATGAACACACTTCACTGATGATCTCACTCGCGGATAACTGGTTCTCTCTGCCCGACTCTGGCTGGATCAGCAGGTTGCAGGATGTGTGGCGCGTTATACACCAGGGACGGTGTAGAGTGCCCTCTGGTGGACAAACTATACAACGCCAACACTCATGACATGGTTGAAGGGTGTTTCGTCCGTTTTTATTTTATTTTTAAAATATTCATTTATCGGCCATTATAAATGCCGATACCGATAGTTTGGAAAATGCCTAATATCGGCCGATAATATCGGCCCGCCGATAAATCAGTCGGGCTCTACATGTGACCATTGAACGGTGCATTCAATTTTCACAAATCAATTTGGTCCAAACTCTACGGAAAGTTTCAGCAGTCACAAATTTCCTCTGATTTTCACAGGACTTGGTGGAGATAATCTTCAGACCGAGCCGTACAAATGATACTTGTCAGATTTTTCAAATTCCACTTTATTGGCCCATGACAACCAATCAAATATGGCGATGAAGCCACAAAACAGGAAGTGGGCTACCATCTCGGAGACGCTTTAATGTATGAAGTCCAAACTTGGCACAGGGACTTGGTACCTGATTATGAGGACACAGTAGGAAATTGGCATCATTTGGCCTCTATAGGGGGCGCTGTAATACAGGAAGTGGGCTCATATCTCAGTAACACTTTGGTGTATGAAGTCCAAACTTGGTAGAGGGACATGGTAGCTGATTGTGAGAACGCACAAGGACATTGGTGTAATTTGGCCTCTTGCTATGAGTGCTTGCTCATGCCATGGCAACGCCATTCCTGCTATATCGCTCTGCTAGGCGCCCGCATTGCTGCTTGCAGCTATATTTATTATTATTATTATTATTATTATTATTATTATTATTATTATTATTAAGAGGCTCCCCATTGGTCGAGGCTGAAGCCCAGGTAAGCCCGTGCATTAAGGCGCCTGTGGGGGCGGGCTCACTCACACACACACACACACACACACACTCCTCCCTCTCTCTCTCTCTCTCTCTCTCTCTCTCTCTCTCTCTCTCACTCTCTCACTCACACTCTCACTCACACACACACACACACACACGCACTCCTCTCTCTCTCTCTCACTCTCTCACTCACACTCTCACACACACACACACACTCCTCTCTCTCTCTCTCACTCTCTCACTCACACTCTCACACACACTCACACACTCCTCTCTCTCTCTCTCTAACTCACACACACACACACTCACACACACACACACACACACTCTCTCTCTCTCTCTCTCACTCTCTCACTCTCACACACACACACACACACACACACACACACACACACACACATTCTCTCTCTCTCACACACACACACTGAATACGCAGTAGTGTGGAGCCCTGATGCACTCTGACAGTTATGTTCCTCCTCTCTGTCCTCCTCTCCTCCTCTCCTCTCTCCTCTCCTCCTCTCCTCTCTCCTCCTCTCCTCTCCTCTCTCCTCTCTCCTCTCCTCCTCTCCTCTCTCCTCCTCTCCTCTCCTCTCTGCTCTCTTCCTCTCCTCCTTTCCTCTCCTCTCCTATCCTCTCCTCTCCTCTCCTGCAGTCAAATTGTTTGAAGTGATCGAGACGGAGAAAACGCTGTTCCTTGTGATGGAGTATGCCAGTGGAGGTGAGTGTGTCTGTGTAGGGCTGTGTGTGTGTGTGTGTGTGTGTGTGTGTGTGTGTGTGTGTGTGTGTGTGTGTGTGTGTGTGTGTGTGTGTGTGTCTGTGTGTCTGTGTAGGGCTGTGTGTGTGTGTGTGTGTCTGTGTGTCTGTGTAGGGCTGTGTGTGTGTGTGTGTGTGTGTGTGTCTGTGTAGGGCTGTGTGTGTGTGTGTGTGTGTGTGTGAGAAGATGTCTGATGTTGCATGACTGTGGTTTCCTGCATACCCTGCATGTGCTGTTTCTGGTATGTGTTTGTGTTTGTGTTTGAGTGTGTGTGTGTGTGTGTGTGTGTGTGTGTGTGTGTGTGTGTGTGTGTGTGTTTGTAGCGAAGAGCATTATGATTGTGATTGTAATTATGACAACATGATTTTGCCATAACTTTCGTGTGTGTGTGTGTGTTTTGTGCAGGTGAGGTGTTTGACTACCTGGTGGCCCATGGGAGGATGAAAGAGAAGGAAGCCAGAGCCAAATTTAGACAGGTGACACACACACACACACACACACACACACCGGCAACTCGCACACTCACACACAAACACTCACACACCAGCAACACAGAGAGAGGCTCTCAGACATGTAAACAGCCACAGACCACATTAGATCTGTGTATGTGTGTGTATTGATGAGTGTGTGTGTGTGTGTGTGTGTGTGTGTGTGTGTGTGTGTGTGTGTGTGTGTGTGTGTGTGTGTGTGTGTGTGTGTGTGTGTGTGTGTGTGTGTGTGTGTGTGTGTGTGTGTGTGTGTGTGTGTGTGTGTCTAGGGCAGTGGTCCCCAAACTTTTTCTTCCGAGGGCCAGTTCACTATGCCTGGCTCTAACAGAGGGCCAGAGACTCAAAGTATGCCCTACTAAGGCAAAAGACCTTAACTCACCAGAGTGTGAAACCGAGAAAAATGACTTAAAAGTTATCTTAATGTCCTGACAATTGAGTAATAGGTATAATATTGTAATTTTCACATTTTGTAGTGTATACCTGTATTAATCTATCTACAAAACAATGAACTCAAATTTGACCTTTGACCCTTTTTTGGAAGTTACTGTATTCTGCCTTAGTATTGCCCACAAAATGACAATCGGTCATACTAAGGCAAAATACCTTAACTTCTATTTTATAGCACAATGTTATGATAACAATGATACTTTCACTTAAAATGTAAGCAATATTAACCCTATTGGACTCACTATAATAATATTAACCCTATTGGACTCACTATGATAATATTAACCCTATTGGACTCATTATGATAAAATGGCTTCACATTTATCTACATCATATGAAAAAAAAATAGTTTTTTTTATTTTTTTCTGTATTTCATACTCGTACCACACAGACAGTCACTTCTGGCAGATGTCAGATTAAGAATGAGAGTGTTTTGATGTTTTAATATATATAAAGCATATTTTTCTGTTTGGATATGAGGCACTAATTTAGACTCATTGGCTTGTTTATTTCGATAACCAGCCTAGAACAGCAAAAATATTTCCGAATCATCCCATTTTAGCATCTTCATGTCTGCTGAAAAGTTTCAGTGAAAACAGGAATTAATATTTCTTCGGATTTTACTTGCAGTATTTGCATTATTATCATTAAAACAGGAATACATTTTGATGATGTGTGTATTTTTTCAAAATTTATCTTTTCAAAAATTATGATTAAACACTATAGGCCTATACATTTTCCTGGATAGAATGGAAACTTAACCAAATGCAGATGATAAAACAAAGTTCTCCCACATAAATTAGGTAGATTAGGATGTGATTGGTTGCCTTTATTTGGTAATTTTATACTACTGCAACTTAAAGCTGCCTGCTTTGCGACTAGCTTTAATTTCCCCACTAACCCGCAGCTACACTAAACTTTAGGATTGCATTGATAGAATTGACAGCCTGTAACAACTTCGGAGTTTTGACTAGCCGGCAGCAAGTTTTAAAAACTTGTGGCAGATTTAATGGATTTGCTTTCTCCACGGTTGTTTGGTATGGATTTTAACCAGGGTTCAACAAAAGGTAGGCTCTACATTACGACATTCCTGCTGCTGGTGTGTGTGTGGAAGGTGTGTCGTTGCAGCTCCAACAAACTCGCATAGTTTTCAGTCAATGACTATCATTTGCAAGCGAGAGCTAGCATAAAAAATGTTTTTCCAGTTGACATGTAGCCTTGTATTACGGGCTGTGATATGAATTAAGATATCCTAGGCTAAGCCATTAGGCTAGTGACAAATGGTCAGAAAGGGCTTTAGTTTTTGAGATACCCCTACCGGAGGTAGAACTAAACCCAACAATGTTTTTCCTCATCTCTAAGGTCTCCCATATATGAAATGGATTCTTAGCTAAAAATATTTTACTGCTAAGATTGTTAAATTAACAGATGTTGTTATACACCCCAAAACCAAAAAAGAACTAAAATATAGCCTGTCCGTATTGGAGTTAAGGCATATAAACTAGTGCAGATCAATCACACAAGCTCTGAGAGCTTTGAACTGGATGTGAATATCTTGTATGGAATGAATAGAGACATGTAAACATACACCTAAAATAAGCGGACATTCAAAAAATGAAAATCTATGCAGAATGCTTTCATTTACTTTGTAGCTGCTTTATCAGGGATTATCATAGCAACACATATGATGGCTTATGGGAAAGGTGGGGTTGTACAGAATCCAACAATACCAAATATGTAAATATAGTATGACGAATCAGGGTGTTCTGTCACTCAATGTATGAGGTGTCCAAAATGAAAGAAAACGGAACACTAGCAAAATACAGTCTCAAGTCCAAATCACATTATCAGTGGTAAGAAGAATGTTGACATTCATTGTTACTGCAAGGTAAGTTACATAAGGTAACATAAGTGCTGCTCTATATTTACATTTAATAATGATACATTTCATATGTCCCAGTATTAAACAATTCATATGAAACACAGATCCAATTGAATCAGGTTAACATTGGAATGGAACGCCTTTATTAAAATATTTATATTCACTTGAATTTTGTTTTGGTCAAGTCATTATTGAATAATGGAAAATAATATTGTTAGCTTTTGTCTGTCCAGACCAGCAGCCTACACTGCTTACTTCACCCCTAAGTAGCTAAACAGTTAGTTGTAGAAACTACTTTCCCTAGCTAAGAAAGTACTTAGCACTCTGACCAATGTTTCATGTGTATTTCAACTTGATTTGCATTTCGATGAAAATTCTGAAATGTATATCATTTTTCGTCTTTTGAATTATGGAGAATGTCTTACAGGCATTGGATCCAATGCTTTGTATCATTTGTGGGAAACATTTTGAAAAGGGCAAGAAAAAAGATCCCTATGTCCAAAACCCCACAGTAGAAGGCCTCCAACGCATACTTACCCTTGCTCAGCAGAGAGAGAGATGGTGATGTCCATAAAACTCTGGCTCCATATACAGATGATATTTCCTCCAAAATCAAACTTACATATCATGTATCATGTAGAGTGAACTACTGCAGTAAGACAAAAATCAGTGAGCAGCAGCAAGTTGCAAATGTTGAGAGTGAGAGCATAGCCGTGGGAAGTGGGGGTGCTGCAGGAAAGCATGCGTATTTATGTGTCATACCACTCACGATCAGAAAAAAAAGCAGCTCTCCGTCCCCCTGTCTATTATTCTATAATGCACTAAAAAATGTTACATTAGACCTGGGAGATCTAAACAAAAACTAAACAAATTAACAAAACAAACCTGAGGGAGATATCCTATGACGCTAGCTTTATGGAACGACAATATGCCATATTAAGTAGCTGAATATTACCGTGAGTTTCCCAAGGAGCTGAACACGGGTCGCCTCAATCTTCAGCTTAAAATGATGCATAGTGTTATCGGGGAGTCTCGGTGCACCACGGTGAAAGGTGGCATGGATATTGAGTAAGCTTCATCCACAAACAAGAGCTCTCTTCAGCGAGGTAGATGAACTTATTCATCTGTGTCTTTGCGTGCCTGTTTCAGTGGCCTCCTCAGAGCGTTCTTTCTCTTCTTTTTGAAAGTGTAGGTTAAAGGCTACACTGTGCGTTTATGATGTCAGCATTTGTTGTAGGCTATATTTGTGATATGTGGATCAATTTAATGTAGGCTAGCCTATGAATATTGCGTTGTGTAGGCCTATGTTATGCATATGTTTTAAGTCAATGTGTTCTGTCTAATATCCTGTGCGATAGGGTCTTTAGCCTGTTTTGACACCCATGTCAGATGCGTCAATAATTATTACGTTTTATTAATGTTGGTGTTCAACAGTTTTATATTTCACGTGTTCACCGTCGATTTCGGTGCTACAGCAACTTTGTTACCTTACTAGTGTAGCGTCAGATAGCAGACGATTACTTTGTTTGCGTTAGTATCAATCTGTGGTTTGCGACATTTTATCGCATTTTTTCTGTAGTGTAGCCATAATGTTCTTGACAGTGATGTATGCCTGTGCTGTGTGTCATGGGTCATTCCGTGTGAAATCACCCAATTTCAGCGCAATTTGGCAGGTGACCCTCTCCGAAAAAATCTGAAAAAAATCACAGGTGTTTGTAGACCAAATCCATGCATAGATCTTAAATAGTATATCTGTATAACTAATCGTTGCAAAACTACAGCCCTTTGAAACTTCAAGTCATTTTAAGCATTGTGGTGAACAATCCTTTTTGTTCAACTTCCAGCATTATTGGCTCTTTTGGCATTTCACACACATTAGTGAAACTATGTGATTAGAAGTACATTTTCCTGTTGAATTAAAAACTTGTATACTTTCCCCTCTGCAAAGCTCTGAAAATGGCTATAAATTCATAATGTGAAAAGACATCATCACCTTTGAGGGCTTCTCATTCAAAAAGTATGTGACACAAATTCATCAGATTTTTTTCCTACACATATATGTATTATAAGGTCCTGTCCATGCATTAACTTTGGTTGTTATCATTTTCATATTTTCAGAGCATTTTTTTAAAATTGGGCTTGATTTTCAAAAAGCCTGTTTTCATCTTCTCATTTCACCACGTGGACAGTTAACAGGATTTTTTTTAAATTTTACCATATATCATTCTGTATGTGAGGATCATCTGCCCAAACTTTCGGCTTGTTGCTGAGTTTCTTCATTGAGATAAGATTTTTTTTAAATATTGTCTATAAATCCACAAAATTTGTACTGGATCTGCAGTACCACTTTGCACCACATGTGGTGCTCTTTTAATACAATGGAAGTCAATGGAAGAGTAAGAGAGTCACTTGTTTGCTGCACATATCCAATCTAAACACACAGTTTATGGTTCATAGTTGAATTGGTCCAAATAATTATTGCAACATGAACAACATACTACTCATACATAAATCTTATTTAGAGAAAATAAACTGATCAAGTAAATTATACACACATAAGACTGACTGGTCATCATACATGCAGCAAGAGGATTTAGCATAATTACCATCTTTGTAATGAGTTTTCTACACCAGCTTCAACCTATCAGTGCCTATGTGAGCACTTTAATAATTTTTAGCCAGCTGGTTAGGCAAAGTCTATATTCATCGTCATATGCTTGGGGTGCAGTCCTCTGTGATACATAGACAAAGAGCATCAACATGGAGATCAGTGCTTTAACAAACAATCAAACAATGGGTTTCTAAAATTCAGTTCATCAAGGTATTTCACTTGATGAAGATGACCATGTGTGTTTCCATCACAAGTATTCATAACAAGGTTTGAGGACTCGTGGATCCAAGAGGCATTTGTAAAAAGATGATAAATCTTTAATATTGATTTTTCTGCATCTGACAATGCACTGAATTTTAGAAACCCCTTTTTACTTTAACCATATGAACCATAAACTGTGTGTTTAGATTGGATATGTGCAGCAAACAAGTGACTCTCTTACTCTTCCATTGACTTCCATTGTATTAAAAGAGCACCACATGTGGTGCAAAGTGGTACTGCAGATAAAGTACAAATTCAGTGGATTTATAGACAATATTTGTAAAAAATCTTATCTCAATGAAGAAACTCAGCAACAAGCCGAAATTTTGGGCAGATGATCCTCACATACAGAATGATATATGGTAAAATTAAAAAAAAAATCCTGTTAACTGTCCACGTGGTGAAATGAGAAGATGAAAACAGGCTTTTTGAAAATCAAGCCCAATTTAATAAAAATGCTCTGACAATATGATAATGTTAACAACCAAAGTTAATGCATGAACATGACCTTATAATCCATACATGAGTGGGAAAAAAATCTGATGAATTTGTGTCACATACTTTTTGAATGACAAGCCCTCAAAGGTGGTGATGTTTTTTCACATAATGAATTTATAGCCATTTTCAGAGCTTTGCAGAGGGGAAATTACACAAGATACACCTGATTTGATTGGATTGTTTAATTCAACAGGAAAATGTACTTCTATTCACATAGTTTCACTAATGTGTGTGAAATACCAAAAGAGCCAATAATGTTGGAAGTTGAACAAAAAGGATTGTTCACCACGATGCTTAAAATGACTTGAAACTTCAAAGGGCTGTAGTTTTGGAACCATTAGTGATACAGATATACAGATATACTATTTAAGATTTATGCATAGGTTTGGTCTACAAACACCCGTGATTTTTTTCAGATTTTTTGGGAGAGGGTGACCTTCCAGCCACTGGGTGATTTGACACGGAATGACCCTCATGCAATGCCAGTATGCTGTTGTCCATTAACAGAGAAAGGCGTTTAAATAAAATACAATAACTTTTTTTAACCTCCCCACCCCCGACTACAGCACCCCCAACCAAAACTCACTTCCCACGGCCCTGAGTGAGAGCACATCTGCACCAAGAAGGCTGAGTATCAAATACTGAGAGTTTCAAATACTGAGAGATTGTTTCATTTGTGGGAAGGCCAGCTCTAGATCAGAACCTCTGACAGCCATTTCGACTGGTACAGGGGCAATGTAAATTATAGGCCAAGTATACTTGCGTATACAAGGAATTTGGTCTCTGCATTTATCCCATCCATGAATTAGTGAACACACAGAGCACACAGTGAACACAATTAGGTGAAGCACACACTAACCCGGAGCAGTGAGCTGCCTTATTACAGTGGCGCTCGGGGAGCAGTGAGGGGTTAGGTGCCTTGCTCAAGGGCACCATGGATGTGGGCATGGGAGAGCAGTGCTCAACCACTTCCCCCGCCTTTTTCCCTTCTGGGTCGGGGATCGAACCGGTAACTCTTCGGTTACAAGCCCGAACCCCTAACCAGTAGGCCACGGCTGTCCCCAGTACCAGAGACAAGGACCTTCGGGCAGCTTCTGAAAGGCTTGATGAAGATGTACATTCAAATTCTTTCATGCCCAGATCTCTTTGCATATGATGCCAAATACCATAAAATGTGCCTTGCACACTACATCTCTAAACGAAATATAACAGCAGCCATAGAAAAGAATAAAAAAAGCAGACCAATGTCTATAACAAAGCGTTTATTAAGCTCACTGAAGACATTGATAAAACATTATTGTCCAAAGATATAAAAGTGAGATCTCAATTCTTTGACTGATAGCTATGACAACATACTAATGACCATGCTGAGCAAGAAGGTGTGTCAACACAAGAAATATAGATACTGGAAACTAAAGGAAAAGCTGATACAGCATTACAAAGACAGGCTTGCATTTGTTCCACGTCCAAGACAGTCAGATCTGATCTGCTCAGATAGTATGACCATATTGTGCACTGAGGGAAGCTGCTAAACTCACAGAAATAACAGTAGACTGAGACTACACTTCCACAGACAAGTCAGAGTCTTTCCGAAATCCAAATATTACACAGGGCTGCAGACATATTGAGGAAAAGCATGGATCAGGTAGAGCATGACAGTGAGTAATATGTCAGCAGTGACTGTCTATTATGTTATGTATGTACCCAACATCCTGTATGACTTTGTGAACTGGTGTGTTGATTAACATGCCCACAGAAATTACCAAACATGTGGTGATGACCCAGCTTCAAAGGAGAATCTGTGTGTTAATTTGTCATGATCTCATTGAACAGAGCTGTCACATCCATACGCCAATCACACTGGGACTTCCCATTTTGATACATCATGAGTTTGGTAGTAAGACAGTCATCAATGAGCTCAGTGCAATGGGACACTGTGTTTCCTATACAGAAGTTAGGCACTTCTCCCATCTTTTGCAGCAGACCAGATATCAAGGACAGAGAGTGGTGTCTACATCCCAACTGGCCCCACTGGAGTTGCTGAACATGGAATTTGTGATGCAGCCATCAGCAACTTTGACCAAAATGAAGACACCCTGGATGTGAAGCGTAAAAGAATGGACAAAATGTACCTGTAAAGTTTATCTCCATCCATTCATATCAATCGTGTTTAAGGTGGTGAGGGACCTCTGAACCTGAGGGAACCTGTGCTAGGCATTTATCTGCTGTGGAGACTTCGCCTCTTCGGAACACAACAGACGTCATAGCATGAGTTATACACTTCCCATCCAGGGTGTCTTCATTTTGGTAAAAGTTGTCGATGGCTGCATCAACAATTCCATGTTCAGCAACTCAAGTGAGAACAGTTGGGATGTAGACACCACTGTCCTTGATCTATATTTCTTGTGTTGACACACCTTCTTGCTCAGCAATGGTCTTTAGTATGTTCTCATAGCTATCAGTCAAGGAGTTGAGTCCTCACTTTCATACCTTTGGACAATACTGTTTTATCAATGTCTTCAGTGAGCTTAATAAAGGCTTTGTTATAGACATTGGTCTGCTTTTTTCATTATTTTCTATGGCTTCTGCTATATTTCATTTAGAGATGTAGTGTGCAAGGCATTTTATGGTATTTGGTATCATGCAAAAAGATCTGGGCATGAAAGAATTCGAAGATGTACATCTACAAGCCTTTCAGAAGCTGCCCGAAGAACCTTGTCTCTGGTACTTGCGACTGTTCCAGTTGAAATTGCTGTCAGAGGTTCTGGTTTAGAGCTGGCCTTCCCACAAATGAAACAATCTCTCCGCATTTGAAATTATGTTGTATCAGCCCTAATCAGCCTTCTTGGTGCAGATGTGCTCTCACTCTCAACATTTGCAACTTGCTGCTGCTCACTGATTTTTGTCTTACTGCAGTAGTTCACTCTACATGATACATGATATGTAACTTTGATTTTGGATGAAATATCATCAGTATATGGAGCCAGAGTTTTATGGACATCACCATCTCTCTCTCTGCTGAGCAAGGGTACAGTAAGTATGCGTTGGAGGCCTTCTACTGTGGGGTTTTCGACATGGGGATCTTTTTTCTTGCCCTTTTCAAAATGTTTCCCACAAGCTTTGGATCCAATGTCTGTAAGACATTCTCAGTAGGCCTTTTCACACTGCCAAAATCGCCGCGATTTTATGTACCAGAATCGCAGAACGACTGTCCCTTTCACATAGACCGAGGCGGAACGGCGGGACAAAGTGTCTCGCCAAATTTACTACCAAGCCCCCTAGACTTTTTGCAGAGTTTTTTCTTTCCGGCACCAGTGTGAATGGGTCAAGGCGGAAAGGGGAATCTGGGCGGGCATTTCGATGCTATGTCCAGCCCACCACAGGAGATTGCAAATAAATCTAACTGATCAAAAGCAGCAATAGCAGAGACGGCACATTATGTCAATCTTTAAATTCACAAAGTCTCCAGTCATGTCATGCCTGCTAGAGTTGACTGTAGCTCGGAATGCAATCGGTTGCCATAATAGGCTATCCTAAAATCCAGCGATAAAACAAAGCATGAACTCATGAGCATCTGTCTGCCCTGTATGTATATCCTGTGATTGTAATGTTTACAGATATCTAGGCGATATTTGTAACATTTATTTTGTATTTGGCCTGTTATAAAATCATGGTAACCTAACAATTAGGATTTGCTTTGCCTACTGCTGTTTGGTTGTCCCAAACTTTGAGACAATCCATACTCGCATTAACTGAATCTTATCAACCCGAATTGCGATGTTCCAAACAGAGTGACTGTAGGATGCAATGCCTAATAATCTCACTGCCTTCGGCATAACCGTTAACAGTGCGCCTATTGTTAAACACCTGAAAAATATTAAGCTGCTGTTTTCTTTTCATGACGAGCACTAAGCTTGAATGATTTATGACTGAATGGAACGTTGCGTTTTTAAGCGCCAGAACTGCTTCACGTCGTGTGACAAAGTTTACACCAATCATCATCTTCTAATGTATCCTTATGTCGAGATGTCCATTCTCTGTGCATACAGGATTGCGGCTGGCGGCACCACTGACCAAGGCCACAGTAGCTTGTGAACCTCTGATTTTCAAAGGGCAATCACGGCCAACGCAGGGGGCAACTCTTGTTTTCTATTTCCCTTCCAAATTACTTTTTATTGTCTGAAGACATCGATCGCAAGAATCTAACATTCTAAGCAACAGCAAAGCAACTTCACTTGCATTTGTAGGGTACTTTTTTTTTTTTCGCATGCCCAAATTTCTGTCAATGATTCCCGGGACACTGAAAGACCGGGGTACACGAAACTTGGTGGGCATGTAACCCCACATGGATAGCATGGAACCATCGTTTTTCGTTTTGATCTGCTGGACTGGACCCCCCGAAAGGAGGGTAGGGCAGACACAGTTTTCTGTGAATATCTCGAAAACCGTAGGGTTTAGGAGGACCATTTTTTTTTTGTATGTTGATCTCAAGGGGCCATGTCAACCCATTCCATAACCACTCATTTCATGTATAGCGCCACCTAGTTAAACACAAAAAAGTAAAAATGAGGTGTTGTAATTGAAGGTATCTGTGACCTAACAAAGTCAAAACTGTACAAAATTGGAAGTGTAGGATCATTATGACACCCTCTGTGTGCACGCCAAGTTTCGTGGAATTCCGTTCATGGGGGGCCACACAATAAATTCATTTATGTTACTATACACCAACTGGCCTGTAGGTGGCCGGAGACAGTTTTCTGTGAATATCTCGATAACCGTAGGGCCTAGGAGGTCCACCTTTTTTATGTATGTTGGTCTTAAGAGGGCATGTCAACCCATCCCATTACCTCTTATTTTATGTATAGAGCCACCTAGTTAAAAATGAAAAAGCAAAAAATTAGGTGTTTTCATCACAATATCTCTGGCTGACAAGGTCAAAACTGCACGAAATTAAAAGTGTAGGATCATTATGACACCCTCCGAATGCATGCCAAGTTTTGTGTACTTTCGTTCATGGGGGGCCTTACAATAAAATAATTTATGTGTACATTTAGTGACGTACACCAACAAGGATTCCCGGGACACTGAAAGACCGGGGTACACAAAACTTGGTGGGCATGTACCCCCACATGGATAGCATGGAACCGTCATTTTTCGTTTTGATCTGTAGCCCCCCCGCTGGACTGGACCCCCCGAAAGGAGGGTAGGGCAGACACAGTTCTCTGTGAATATCTTGAGAACTGTAGGGCCTAGGATGACCATTTTTTTCTGTATGTTTGCCTCCAGGGGTCATGTTAACCCATTTCATGTGCACACATGTGCACAGATACACACACACACACACATACATTCACAGTAATCATACGTATGACACATACTCACACAGTAGACATATGTACGCTTGCATGCACAGGCACATACGCAGGCACAAACACAAGCACGCACGCACGCACACACACACACACACTCTCACACACACACACACACACATAACATAAACATAACACAAACAATCAAGAATTTCTCAGAATTATAAACAGGCAAGATGGAGGTGGGGTTGTATAAAATGAATTTTACATGTGAAATCTATGAACTAATCATGTTTTGGTACTTGTTGTCTAGCAGATACCAGTGAGAATTGAGTGTGGATAATGCAATTTAGTGAGACAGTTAGAATCATATAGGCCTTTCAGCGTGATTTCTTTTTGTGGAAAAAATGTGCTGGACTGGGCGGCGGTCATATTTTGTACCGCTCTGCGGTACATCTAGTTTTCCATTATTCGGTAATGACTTGACCAAAACAAAATTCAAGTGAATGTAAATATTTTAATAAAGGTGTTCCATTACAGTGTTAACCTGATTCAATTGGATCTGTGTTTCATATGAAATGTATCATTAATAAATGTAAATATAGATCAGCACTTGCCTTGCAGTAACAATGAATTTATCAACATTCTTCTCACCGCTGATAATGTGATTTGGACTTGAGACTGTATTTTGCTAGTGTTCTGTTTTCTTTCATTTTGGACACCTCATACATTGAGTGACAGAACCCCCTAACTTGTCATACTATATTTACATATTTGGTATTGTTGGATTCAGTACAACCCCACCTTTCCCATAAGCCTTCATATGTGTTGCTATGATAATCCCTGGTAAAGCAGCTACAAAGTAAATGAAAACATTCTGCATAGATTTTCATTTTTTGCATGTCCGCTTATTTTAGGTGTATGTTTACATCAGAGGAGGCTCCTTCTTTGAGGAAAGGGAGGAACACCCTCCCTAAAATTTCAGAGAAAAATAAAAAATATATAAAGTGAATTACTAATCTGATAAATTACTGTTAATATTACTATTTTTAACACTTTGAATGAACAAAATCGTTCCCCTAGGTCAAAATGCCAACAGCACCCCCTATCGCTATTGAAAATTACTGTATGGAGGAGCTTCCTCCTCAAGCCCCTCATTGAAGTCCATTATAAACGCCTCGGGCCCCAGCGGCTCGTGAATCACGTCGTTTTCAATGGCCAAGGGAGGAAGCTCCTCCGTACAGTAATTTTCAATTGCGATAGGGGGTGCTGTTTTTAGCGGCAACGGTTCAAGAACGTTATCTGCAGTCTACGAATCTTATGTTGAACGGAAACCTTGTTTTTTGCTCGTGAAATAAACAGTACAATGGAATCAGAGGACAATCTCAAATCTTTTATACATTCAAATACACTGTGAATACACTGATGTATGATGAATGTTTATCAAAGCAGGAAGACCAGCTCCAAAAATTCATATTCCAAAACAAGACGGTAAGGCTAGTGTAGGCTACTGAATGCTACATAGTCAGACAAATAGGCTACTAATGGCTAACTGGTAACGTTATCACAGAAAACAATCAGCCATAGCCTACTGCTGACCTGTCACATACGTGGACAGTTCACTTGGTGATAAAACATTTTTGGATAATTATGCGTTGTTATAATCATCCAAGTTATGCTTTCATAAATTCCCACTTAGCTATTACAACCTGTCTTTAAATTATAGCGATTTGGCTTTAAAAACAATAGCATGTTACAAATAGCCACATTTAAGGTCTATTTTTAATGGTAAATAGTTACATGGTTTTATAAAACAAGTGTCTATTTTTATTATTATAGACTTTTCTGCCAATATATTACACTGAGCAAAACCTCCAGACTTTCCGTAATTTTTCACATCTGGAAAACAGTATTTCATAACTAGACCTACATATCTTCCCTGACTTCCCAGACCTAAATTTACATTTATTTACATTTACATTTATTAATTTAGCACTATTATCCAAAGTGACTTATATATTTAAATTATATTACAAAGTCCATTGTCCCTGGACGAATTTGGGGTTAAGTGCCTTGCTCAAATGCACAATGGTTGAAGCCAAGAATTGAACCCACAACTTTTCTGGCTGCTGCATGCTTGCCTAGCTCCTTAGGTCAGACCCCCACCCTGCTACATAGTACATACTGCTGCTATAAATGTGTCTGGGTAGGCGGCCTACATACTCTATTGTTCACATATGCCACCAACACCATCACAACCTCACATTTGCCACTAACGCCAATCAAGCAGACATTCCTTCCTCCGTTATTTTTTTAACCACCAGCCGCCACTGGTTTACATGTCTCTATTCATTCCATACATCAAGATATTCACATCCAGTTCAAAGCTCTCAGAGCTTGTGTGATTGATCTGCACTAGTTTATATGCCTTAACTCCCATATGGACAGGCTATATTTTAGTCCTTTTTTGGTTTTGGGGTGTATAACAATATCTGTTAATTTAACAATCTTAGCAGTAAAATATTTTTAGCTAAGAATCCATTTCATATATGGGAGACCTTAGAGATAAGGAAAAACATTGTTGCGTTTAGTTCTACCTCCGGTAGGGGTATCTCAAAAATGTGGGGCCATTGTCACTAGCCTACATGCTCTAATGCACCGCTTGTTATTGAATATGTTGTTGAGTTTAGGCTTTTAAGTTAGGTTAGGCTATCAAGATTAGCCTATCTTTAATGCACCAGCATACTGTATGTCATTCATTGATCTTGGCATTTAGGCTAGGCTACGTTTTAAAGCCATCAATCTAACAAAAAGCAAGCACTGCAAAACATATAGGCTACTGTATACACTTTATTGAAGTTAGTGTGTGTCTGAGGTGATTTAATTGAATAATGCATAGCCTAGATATAACTCCAGCCGGCAATACAACTTCACGTTGATGGTCGGTCAGAAGGCAGCTTGCCGTAACTTCGCACCGTAACTTCAATCGAGTGTTCAGTAGCAGCGTGAAAGGAAGGCATAAAGCCGTATCTGATGTTACGGGCTTCTGCCACA
>NW_027468873.1:120550-135550 GCF_046254945.1 Alosa pseudoharengus
TAAATAATGTCTTAGCTCTGCAGAGGGGCGTGGCCTCAGGTCAGAGGGGCGTGGCCTCAGGCCAGGCTCTCCTACAGGCTGCCGCTCATATAAAGGAAAGGCTACACACAGCATAACAGTCACCGTGGATACAATACAATTAAAAAACTCTATTAACCAGACCTGACCTGCTGTAATACATACGCACACGCACACAGTACAAGTCACCATAGATACAATACAATTTTAAAAAATGCAACCACTTTCTCTCACTTCTGAAACGTGTATATACACACACACACACACACAAACCACTATTAACGAGATCCAACCTTCTAAAATGTACACACACACACACCCCACTATTAACGAGATCCATCCTTCTGAAATGTACACACACACACACCCACACCCCACTATTAACGAGATCCATCCTTCTGAAATGTACACACACACACACCCCACTATTAACGAGATCCATCCTGAAATATGTAAGCACAGACAGTACAAGTCACCATAGATACAGTACAATTAAAAAAAATGCATTACCTTCTGAAACATGTATACACACACACACACAAACCACTATTAACGAGATCCAACCTTCTGAAATATGTGAACACACACACACACACAGTTGCACACATATGCACTACATCAGTCAGGAGGGGGCACAGGTGAGGAGGGGGCACAGGTGAGGGCGTTGCCTGGAAAGGATGCCGGCTCTGCTCATGTGCCAGCTCTACTCAGGGATCTGTGCTCGGCTGCAGAAAACCCCTGAAGTGAAATTCCCCTAATTGTCCCTTAAACTTCAGTAAGTCCTCTCTAAGGTCCTCTCTAAAGTCCTCTCAGAGTGAAATGATGAAAAGTCTTCAGGTTTCTCTTCAGTGTTGCTGCTTCCTCGCATGAGCTCCTGAACTGCAACCTCGAAGTAAATATGGCTGAGTTTAAGTTCTTAAAGTTGAGGAAGTGCCTAGAGGAGTGTCGCGATGGAGAAAACCGTCTGGGTCATTTTACGGATGACAGATTCATTTGTGAATATAGATTTGACCGACAATCCATATATGAACTGAAACCCAGCTGGGCACTGCTCTTCGGGGAGAAACTGTTCTGATCTTGGCCAAAGACCCTTGATCACTAGCTCCGCTTTACCCCTCTCTGTCTTGGCCAGGTGAGCAGTGGCACAGGTTAACACCTCTGTCTTGGCCAGGTGAGCAGTGGCACAGGTGAGCAGTGGCCAGGTGAGCAGTGGCACAGGTGAACACAGGGTTCCTACACATTTTCCATTTCAAAATTCCATACTTTTTCCATACTCAAATTTCCAAACTTCTCGGTAGATTTTTCTGACCATATTCTCGACATTGCGGCCACATCTGGTTTGGGATAACTCGGTGAAAACAAAGGTATGGACAACTAAAGTGAACTAAAAAAATGACACTTAATATTCGTCCATTTAGCTGGTTCATTTTTAGTTGTAGGCCTATCTAGTTGTATCATAGTTGTATCTTGACGATGGGGACTGAGAGTTAAGCTACACAACAGTAGGAATAATTCATTATGACCCGAGTGAAGTGATTAGTACTGCAAATGCAATAGTCTGGAAACACAAATATTTCTCCATACTATATTTATTTTTTCCATACTTATCCAGACCTGGAAATTACTAAAATCAAATTCCATACTTTTCCAGGTTTTCCATACTGCGTAGGAACCCTGTTAACCTCTCTGTCTTGGCCAGGTGAGGGGGGAACAGGTGAGCAGTGATAGGTTGACCTGCTGCGAGGAGTTTGCCCCCCCCGAACACCTGTACCAGGCTACAATCCAACCTGCTGACGCACCAGCAACACCACGGACACCTGATATCTAAGCCCCTGGTGTAATCTGCAGTGCACCCAGGCTACAATGCAAGCTGTTGAAATATAGGGTGTGTTCGAAACGGGTAAAGTTGCTGCCTTTTAAGATATCTAACTGGGGAGCAAGGCAGCAAGTGCGGTTCGAAACCGAAAAAACAAATTCTGCTGCCTTTTAAGATATCTTAGAATTCCCAAATAACGGTCATTTTTGAAGGCAGCATCAATGCACACTTCATGCTCCCTCCTACCCATAATCCCTTGCGGCAACGTCTAAAACAGCTGTGAAAGGTAAACAAACATGGCGGATGAATCTGTTTAAAATGTCATTTGTGTGACCTTATTTTGCTTAGATTTGTAGATTAGAGATGAGAAATAAACAATTTACTATCTGATTATGCCATTGTTGTAACCATTAAAGGTCCAGTATGTAGGAAATAATGGAAAATAAACTGTAACCATTCCGAAAATGATCACCATATGTTGTCAGAGAGTAAGGAAACACGATGAATTGAAGTAATGGCTTATTTGACAACATTACTCTAACCCGTAAAACTCCGTAAAACCCATGAAAAAAAATGAGTTACAGGGCGGAATCTCTTGGAATTTTCGTTTGTTTTGAATGATTAATTCTAGAATAGCGTATTAATAATGGGCTAGCGCGTCCTCCTATTTGGGTTGCCAAATTAGCAAAGGCCAACTGTCAACAGCTGTCAGTAGTCATGAACGCCTACGAGAGGCAGGCAAATTTCCAAAATTAAAACAAGAAACAAATTAAGTGGACATCGGAGGAGCTTCCTGAGATGGTGACGTCTTTGTCAAACGAAGAATATCAAGTCTGACGCAGAGCTGGCCATATTTCTCCACAACAGGTAGCCTAGGCTAAAGTTCATCTGCATCGCTAACTTTAGCTAAATATGTTACGTTGGTTAGAGAGGTATTTTTTGTTTTCACTGTTTCCGTAATGTGTAGCTGGGTCATGGTTGGAGAAACGTTAAAGCAGCTGCAGGTACTAACGTTAGCTAAGTCTTCATTACATCTGGCAACCCAGAAGAGGCTCGTGTCTGGTAGTCTTGAGAACGTTCACCAGTGTTTTGATTTTGGCCTACAGAACGTTCGGTAACAATCCTACAAATCGCACCTTTAATAGCGTCTGGTCTGATATATCTGCCGGCCGTAAAACTAATTTATACCGTTAGCCTACTAGCTTACGTAAGCTAATTTAGGCCTGCTAACGTCATACCGTAGTGTCAACCAAAGATTCTAGAGTGCTACGCTCATTTTTAAAAGATGCATTTAATCCAAAGTCATGTCTAGTGAGACAGCTCTCTATGTAGGGTGGGAGGCAGTAGACGCGGAGGCGTGAACTGTCCGATGCGAAGCGGAGGACGGTTGCTTCTGCGAAGTCCATTTATTTCTGATAATGGACACATCGAAGGGCATTATCCCGTTTATACCATGGTCACTTACGAAATAAATAAATATGAAATCAATTATTAATACTAAATGAGTTTTAGAGTTAAAATCGTTCGTTTTTTCAGCTGTTTTTGCAATGCTGTGGAATGTTGATAAATCACAGCTGAGCGGACTAACTCAGGAGTCATAATAATTTTATAGGCTATCACTTTTTAAATGACACCCTTTTCAACCTAGACCATGGTATACGCTTTAAATATAGGCTAATAATCAGGCTGCAATGATCTCGCAAATAATTTCTGAATAGCCTAAGTGTCGTCTCTACAGCAAGTATGTGTCCTAATAATTTCTATCTAAGCGACTAGGATAGTGAAATGATTTCACTAGCTATAGCCTACATTTATTAGTTTCTTTCAGCTTATCCATGCTTTTTTTGAACGAGTAAATCGCATAGAATATGTAGGCCTATATCAACCGTAGGCCTACACACTTGATCGCTATCACAGCTGAAACCACGCTACGGTTCTTACAGTAGCCTAGGCTAACTGACTCACGTTCACGTTGATCTCTATAACTGTTAATTTTTAGTAGCCTATATTCAAACCTATCCATAACCCTTTTTTGCTATTTGACTCATCATTTCACATACAAAAATATAAATAACAGCGAATAAACAGACAGCGAATTAGTAATTATTTAAAAAAATATATAGGCCTAATCATTTTAAAAAAATCTATCTCCTGCCAGCAAGGGGTGCTGCAGCACCCTCAGCACCCCCCTTCCCGCGCCCTTGACTTTCAGGGCCAGATGTACGTACATTTGCCAACGTAACGTTATCAGCGCCATGGACAAACCGCAGACTGCGAACGCTGACAGACCCAATTTTCCGTCGTATTTATCAATCGTTCAATCCTTGGTGTAAACTGCGCCTTTCTCTGCCTCTCTCCGCCCATAAACGCAATTTACGAACGTCCACAACTGAATGGCAGAGCCTACAAGCGCAGTTGAATGAAGTTAACTGATGACAACATTAAAAAGAATCAAACGTTTAGCGATCATGAAATAATACCATAGATGATAAGATGTCAACGAGCAGGGAGATAATGAAAATCAGTAGTTCTACTCAAACTACTTGTGAACGTAGGCTATGGAAGATTGGTCAAATCTAGCAAGTAGGAAAGTTTAAGTGAATGACGTGAAAGTGAAAGTAAGACATTCGAAAGGCCAACGAAAGTTAATGTTGCATTTGATAGTAGCCTACAAAGACTTGCAAAACTGGTGCTCTAAATAGCGATTGTGTTGTCTTTGAAAGGTTCTCTTATTGAAGCATTGAACTTCAATTTGGATTAACACCTGCTTTTACAAGGCGCAAGTACTTAGGCGCAGAATAGACGTGCGCTTTCAGGAGCAGTCTTTGTACATACCGCGGAATACATAATTAGGCGCTCTTTACTCTTCCACTCCCATCTTTTTATGCTAAACTCCCACTTTCCCCTGGATCCTCCCATGAATGCATATGAATGACATGACAGCTCCCGCGACAGGCAGTTTGCGCTTTTACATCATTGCGGCCTGTTTGTACATACCTCGCAATGATTTTACACGCACGTTGCGAAACAAATACGCCTGAAGTGGGCGCAAAAGCGTTAGTATATCTGGCCCTCAGTGTCCCGCCGGCGGGACGGTTACCCCCCTCCCCACAACATTCTAAATCAATTGTATGCACCATATTGCTATGTAGCATAGTAATGTTATACACCATTTCAAAGCTTTGGCTCTTGGGAATCCAAAAATGACAACTTTTTTCATGTACAATCTGTATAGTGCTTTACATTCTCAGATTAATCTTATTATGTCTCAATTAAATTTGATCCAAAATGCCCCCCTCCCCCCCTTCCGCTTTTGGTGCTACCCTGACTTCTGGCTGCAGTGTAGCTGCAGCACAATAAGTAGATGCAACATATTGGGTACTGAAATATTCACAAGAATCCATAGAAATTGAATCTTCATGTTGTGTTATCCAATATTAGTTGTACAGATGTATAGTCTATCTTTATACACACTCATTGAACCAACAAAGTAAATGCAAAAATAGACATTTTTGTAATCATTCCATATTTAGTGTAGTCATTCCATATCAGAACCCCTGAAGTATAATCCAAATACAAGCATGAAACCTCAAAGTGTTACCTTTCATTTGAGACCAGGATGCTTCTACACAAAGGGGTTCATGTGCAGTAAGCATTTGATTGTCAGTATGCATTTTGGATAACAAAAAGTCCTATGGGGAGTATCCATAGGCATTTTACAAAACGCATGGGCATACCTTGGCAAATAATAGTCTAAAGCACTCATATTTTCATTCTATATTGATCTACTTTTGCACACAACTTCACTAGACCTGGTGCTAGGGCTCAGTTGTGTTTAAGGGATATCATGAGACCTAGAGGGCTGAAATGTGGTCAGTTCAGAGATGCTTGTAATCCGGCAGAAAGAAAAAACTATATTCTAGCCTCTGTAACTCTTTGTGAGTACATCACACATTTATTGTGACTGTTTCCTACAAAAACTAGAGGTTCTCAGCTTTCTATAGAGGTCCAATATTTGATGGTAGGCCCCAGAAGAGGTGGGAACAATGCCCTCAAAAATAGGCACAGGGCAATTTCAGGCAAAAACTTGAAATTCTTTTTGAGAGTTAAGAAGTTAACTGATGAAACACACACACACACACTGTGCCTGAGCCTGTCAGAGCTGACTTTCTGAACGTCTGATATGAAACTACTGGACATACGGTCTTGTTACCGTTACCAGTCTGGATGACCTCACAGCTGTGAAGCCAAAGTGATACACAAACCCACATGCACACTCACACAGACACACACATACTCGCTCACACAGACACACATACACACTCTCACAAACACACTCTCTCACACACAGACACAGAACACATTTACAGAGATAGGTGGGCCAATACTTTATTCTCACATGTTCAAATCCAACTTCATTCCTTCAGAAACTACAGTAGCAACAGCTTAATGAGCCTTGTGTGTGTGCGTGTGTGCGTATGTGTGTGTGCGTGTGTGTGTGTGTGTGTGTGTGCGTGTGTGTATGTGTGTGTGTTCACTTCTGCGTGGGCATGAGGTCGTCGATGGAGCCTCCCTTCTCCAGCCTCTTCTCCATGTCCACCAGCAGCTTGACCCCGTCCACCACCATCTGCACCAGCTCCACCTCCGAGAAGCCCAGCCGGTCAGCGTTGGAGATGTCAAACGTGCCGCCCACCGCCGCCGTGTCCACGCCACCTAACACACACACACACACACACACGCACACACACACACACACACACACACGCACGCACGCACGCACACACGCACACACGGAAAGTGAGAGTGATCAAATCATTAGAATGTAAACACACACACACACACACGTCTGGGTCTGCTGCCCCCTCTGGAGCATGGATACAATGTGTGTGTGTGTGTGTGTGTGTGTGTGTGTAGGAGTGTGTGTGTGCGTGTGTGTAGGAGTGTGTGTGTGTGTGTGTGTGTGTGTGTAGGAGTGTGTGTGTGTAGGAGTGTGTGTGCGTGAAGAAGTGTGTGTGTGTGAGTGAGTGTGTGTGTGTAGGAGTGTGTGTGTGTAGGAGTGTGTGTGTGTAGGAGTGTGTGTGAGCATGTGTGTGTGAGCATGTGTGTGTGAGCATGCGTGTGTGTGTGTGAGCGTGAGTGTGTGTGAGCGTGTGTGTGTGAGCGTGTGTGTGTGTGTGAGCGTGTGTGTGTGTGTGTGAGCATGTGTGGGTGTGTTCGAAATGGGAGACAGCTGCCTACTGCCTCCCTCCCTACATAGAGAGCTGTCTCACTAGACATGACTTTGGATTAAATGCATCTTTTAAAAATGAGCGTAGCACTCTAGAATCGTTGGTTAACACTATGGTATGACGTTAGCAAAGGCCTGACGTTAAACTAAATTAGCTTACGTAAGCTAGCAGGCTAACGGTATAAATTAGTTTTACGGACGGCAGATATATCAGACCAGACGCTATTAATGGTTACAACAATGGCATAATCAGATAGTAAATTGTTTATTTCTCATCTCTAATCTACAAATCTAAGCAAAATAAGGTCACACAAATGACATTTTAAACAGATTCAGCAGCCATTACCGATGTCATCCGCCATGTTTGTTTACCTTTCACAGCTGTTTCAGACGTTGCCGCAAGGGATTATGGGTAGGAGGGAGCATGAAGTGTGCATCGATGCTGCCTTCAAAAATGACCGTTATTTGGGAATTCTAAGATAGGCCTATCTTAAAAGGCAGCAGAATTTGTTTTTTCGGTTTCGAACCGCACTTGCTGCCTTGCTCCACAGTTAGATATCTTAAAAGGCAGCAACTTTACCCGTTTGGAACACACCCTGTGTGTGAGCATGAGTGTGTGTGTGTGTGTGTGTGTGTGTGTGTCAGCGTGTGTGTGTGTGTTACGGCCACTCTGGCCTCTCGGCTGTGTTCTGCTCATGTTGTCTGCTTCTCCTCTCGTAGGCCTGTTCCCGCGTGTTCCCTCGTAGGCCTGTTCCCGCGTGTTCCCTCGTAGGCCTGTTCCCGCGTGTCCCGGGATAGGGGGTGTGCCAGCGTACGGGGCGTGTCCCACCTTGCCGGATAAATTTGGCCTGGCCTTCCAGAGAAGCGGCGGGAGCTTTGCGTTGTGTTTTGTTCTGTTGTTGTTAAAGTTACTTTGTATTATATGTTGTCACGTAATTAAACCCTAGGCGTGAATTGTCGCACTGTCTCCTGCCCCATTTCTTTGTTACCGTTGAGCCTGTCCAAACGTTTATTCCGCCTTTAACGCAGATATCCGTATTACTTGCGCCTTTGTTCTTGATGCAGGAGGCCGCGGCACTGCGTTTAGCTTTAATTTCTATTAGGCCTTAGGGCTGAGCTACACCAGGCGCGTAACTGAAGCGCTCCGTTCGCGTTTCGTCTGCTGCAGCAATTAGCTTCCATTATAATCAGTGGAAGTAGCTACACCAGACGTGACAGTAGGGCGTACGTTCGAAAAAAATAGACCATTCATCTAAAATGGATTTTACGCGTCGCGAACGGAACGCTTCAGTTACGCGCCTGGTGTAGCTCATACCTTAGGTTCATTTTTTTGTCCTGGAAGCTTTCTGTGAAGCAATGCGCTATTTAATGCATTGTTTAAGTGTGTGTTAATTAGTGATGGCGAACTGAAGCTTTCTGAACCAGTGAAGCTTCCAATCCAATTGTATCGAAAAAAGGTTCAGTACTCGAAGCTTCAGAACTCTACGAGGACCTCTGCTGGTGAAAGTTAAGGATAGCATTGTGTCACGAAGTGTTTCAGACATTAGCCATGAATGTCTTTGAGTCGAAGATGAATAAATGTTGAGCATGAATTAATGGATAAATAAATAATGTCATAAATAGGCCTAACTAAGCCTATTTTGTACCCTGCATAAATACAAATGTAATGGCCTTCTCTACAAAAACAATGAAGGTAGTATTTTGGCTGTGAACATTTCTTGTATTTGTAAACAAAATACATAAATTTAGAAGGGAGATGAATAAAGAATGGGCATGCACATTGCACACACATTTCTGTGATTACATTGAGTACATAGCCTAGACCAATTGTAAACTGGGTTGTGTTGTAACTGTGCGATTCAGTCCTGCACACGCCTGGACTCGAACCCGCGAAACAGACGCACCTTAGAACGGGAGTCGAGCGTGCTGATAATTGAGCTAGAAGCCCAGCCTATAAGCTGTCGTGTCAGCAGCACTATTGAGTCTGTTGGCTCTCCTTCTTCAACAACCCACAACGGCGCCCCCCGTGTCGCGCAACTTTAATGCTTTGAATTAAATTTCGAAGCAGTCACGTGGGTGTGTGTGAAACGAAGCTTCGGACGTCACTGATCACGTGATTATCACAAAACGAATCAAGCTCCGATACAAAGCTTCACTCCAAATTGGTTCATATCTTCGATACACGCTTCGAAGCAGGGGGTTCACGGGTAACATCACTAGTGTTAATACGTTATTTTCACATGCGGAGAGTAGCGTTATTAAACAGTCCGGTTAAGTATTCAGGCTGAGGCCTGGTAGTGATACATTTGTTGGTTTATTTAAACGCTTTACTTTTCATTAACCGTGTATTTTTTTCCACTTTTCGTTTCCTTTCTTTTCCGACAACTTCGGGATAAGTGTTAGGTTGGAGTGAAATCAATGCGCATTCTGGTACACCGAAACGTCGGACATTGAGGTTTGGTGAGTTCAGCGATATGTTTGCTAGGCCTTTTACTTTTCCTTTCAGGCTTGCGTGTTTTGTGGGACGTGTGGTTTATTGTTTTTGAACAGTTCCTGTGGTTAGAGCATTTGTCTCGGGGACACTCCGAGGCATTGGTGGAATCGCCAGTTTTCTGGTTGTTTTTCCATACCTGCGGGCTTGGTGTTTAATTCATCCCGCCACCAGCCTGTTTGAAGCTTCGCGTTTGGTTAATTACATGGGTTTGTTTTCTTTGGCCTGGGGGGGGAATGGTTGTTGGTCTTGGTTTATATTATTGCTGGGCTTCCCGGTTTTAGTTTGGCTGGTCTGGCTTTGGTGTAATTAGTTTCCTGTACTAGTTCCAGGGCTCTACACTAACATTTTTTTCCAGGAGCACTTGTGCCCCCAAGTTAAAAAATTTAGGAGCACAGACAAAAATTTGGGAGCACAGTCAGTTCTGTACTTAACTTACACATAATCTAACATTACACTGCAGCTAACAGTTAAACATGCCAGTGCACCAATTGCGAATATTAAGAATGACTGACAACATTTAGGCTACAGGAAACAGGATTTTAAAGATCAGTGCCTACTTTATTTTCAGTCTGTTTTATTTTCCTACATTTTGTTAATGTAAAATAATATAATACATTGCCATATTTGCATTTAGCCTGTATATCAAGTATCCTGCCAAATGTAGGCTAATTTATTTATTTGTGAATCCACCTGTAGCTAATCCAAATATGCCCATGTGACCTATCTGACTGCATACTGCCTAATACTACTACTAAAACAGTCAATTTTCTCTTCCACAAAACATAGTCTAATCAAGGATATATATATATTTTTATACTTTTATTTTTTTATTTGAAATATCTGCATTGCTGGGGGCAGTAGCCAAACGTTAGGCCTACACTCGTTTTGCACTTAAGCTTGTATTCGGTGTAAACAAACAAGCATGCGTGGAAGCCTGGAGTTGTCAGTAGCGTTCTACCTTTGAATAAAATGGGAGTATTACGGGAAGCTACTTTTATGCCTGTTCGCTACAGCTATATTTTGCATATTGCAGCCAATACATCAACTGGGCTAAAAAGCATGTTGGGTTACCTTTCCTTCTCTCACTGCATTCTCAGAATCTTATCCTGTTCCTCCTATATCCGATTAATTCGGTGGATAGAAGGCGGAAGAACTAATTTCTTCAATCTTTTCATCTTGGCTGGCTAGTCTAACTTTCCGCTTTCTCTGCGCGCTCATGGATTTCATAGAAGCGACTACTACTATCGAGTCCCAACGCGAAACTGCTAACGTTGATGGGAGGTGTAGTTTTATGCTGCATTCGCGACGTGATTCTATGGTTTGTACCAGTACTGTTTCTCGATGTTGCGGTGTATTTTGTAGACAAACATTGACATGGTTAGAAGTCATTCGCACCAGTGCGCCTAAATATTTTTTTGCACTCGCACGTCATCATTTTTACTCGCATATGCGAGTGAAATGGGCGCACTGTTCGGTTGGTGATAGGCGCGCAATCGCTTGAATAATGACATCACTTGTTAAACAGTTTGTGGAAAGTCCTTCGAAGGTTGTGTTTGATGCATTAACCAAGGACCAGTTGATACAATTGGCTGGTCATTATACAATTGAAGTTCCTTCTATTCGACTTAAAAAGGATGTTAAATTTACTGTAAAGTCGGCTTTATGCACGTTGGGTTTGATTAGCGCAGAAGACTACGCATCTGATGATGAGTATCAAGCTCCCGATGAGTTAGTCGAGGAGGAGGAGGATGAAAACCCTTTGGTTGCAGATAAAAAGAAAAGTCCTCCGCCTCCTTCACCTGCGGTAATATTGACTTTTGAGGAGCAGAAGGAGTTGCTTCGTATGCAGCTAGATAATAGCAAAGTGCTGCATCAAATGCAATTAGAGCGGCTCCACTTAAGTGAACAGAATGAACGCGCTAGGAGAGCACTGGAACATGAAAAGCTAGAACTTGAAGCTCAGCGTTTAGATCTCATTCGGCAGGGGAAAATAACTACACCTGGCATAGCAGATCCTAAGCTGGATATTGCAAATAGTCTACGTTTGCTTCCTCACTTTAATGAGAAAGACGTAGATACCTTTTTCCTTCTGTTTGAGCGAGTAGCTGATGCACAAGACTGGCCTGGTTCACACCGTGCGCTTATGCTTCAGAGCCGTCTTACAGGAAAAGCACAGCGAGCTTTTTCTGCTTTAAGTGTTGAAGAGGCTCGTGATTATAAGACGGTGAAAGCTTCGGTCTTGCGCGCATATGAGTTGATTCCAGAGGCTTATCGTCAGCGTTTTAGAAATATGAGAAAACGTTCAGACCAAACAAACGTTGAGTTTGCAAGAGAATTGCGCCTGCAGTGTCAGCGTTGGTGTGTTGCTTGTAATGTTAAAACATATGATGATTTAATGGATTTGATTGTTCTTGAGCAATTTAAAAGCACTTTACCTGAGCGTGTTGCAACGTATGTTGCGGAGAAACAGGCCAAGAATGAGTCTGACGCGGCTGTATTGGTCGATGAGTATGAGTTAACTCACAAAGCTCATGTGCGCTCAACTGAGGTTAAAAGAGATGTTTTTTCTTCTAGCAATAGAAATGTACACGTTAATGCACCTCAAGCTTCTGGAGCAGATCGTTCAGTTGTTAAATCTGATGCAGATCAAAGTTGCCGTTACTGTCATGTAAAGGGTCATACGAAATGGAACTGTCCAGTGCTGAAAGCCAAGTCAAAAGAGCGGTTTTCTTATGTAAAGCCTGACATGTTGGCTGCATCTCCTTTGAAGTTGAATGTTGATTCATTGTGTACTGGATTGAATTATACTCCATTCATTTCCGATGGGTTTGTTTCTTTAAAAGGCAGTGATGAGTTAGTTCCTGTAAAAATTCTTCGTGATACAGGAGCATCAGAGTCATTTATACTGGAGTCTGTTCTACCATTTTCTCCTACTTCAAGTTCTGGTAGATCTCTGTTGGTTCGGGGTATTGACCTCACTACTTTTGAAGTCCCTTTACATAAAGTCATGTTGTATTCTGAGTTAGCTGAGGGGTAGGTTGAGTTGGGAATACGCCCTGCCCTCCCTGTTGACTCTGTCCATGTGATACTTGGAAATAATTATGCAGGTGGACGTGTTTGGCAGAATAGTCCTGTGCCGGTGGTGTCTTCATCTCCTCAGTTGCAAATTGAGACTGATGATTGTTCAAGGCAGTTCCCTGACGTGTTTGCAGCTTGTGCTGTTACCCGCTCAGCTACTCGTGCTGTGGCAGAGGCCAAACAGGTCAAGGTGTCTGCAGAGAAAACTAGGTTTGCCTTACCGGATTTTCCATTGAATCTATCATATGGAGACCTAGTTAAGGATCAGTGTGCAGATCAGTCTCTATGTTCCTTATTTGAACGTGCTGTCCCAGCTGACACTTTTTAGAGTATGGCTCATGGGTACACGATTAACAATGGTCTGCTTGTGAGAAAATGGACGGCGTCCACTGACATTCTGTGGGGGAACCATGGGTACAGGTTGTGGTCCCTGCAACGGCTAGACAGGCAGTCATGAAAACTGCTCACGACATGTCATTTTTTTTGGCCGAAATTGAAAAAGGACGTGGCTGCGTACATCAGGACTTGCCACATCTGTCAGATGACTGGTAAGCCGAACCAGGTCATTAAGCCTGCGCCTTTACATCCAGTGCCGGTGGAGGCTGGTCCATTTGAGTACCTACAGTTGGACTGTGTTTGGCAGTTGCCTACCTCAAAAAATGGGTGTAGGTATTTGTTGACCATCATGTGTCAGGTTACTCGTTACCCTGCTGCCTACCCATTGCGTGCTATTACTACTAGGTCCATTGTGAAGGCTCTTTCCTAGTTTTTCTCCATTTTTGGCATACCAAAGGTTGTTCAGACCGACCGAGGTTCTAATTTTATGTCTCGTGTGTTTTCTCAGGTCATGCGTCAACTTCATATCAAGCATCACACTGCATCAGCTTATCACCCTCAAAGCCAGGGAGCCCTTGAGCGTTTTCACCAGACGTTGAAGTCTCTGCTTCGGGCTTACTGTATGGAGTTAGGATGGGACTGGGAAGAAGGGCTTCCTTGGTTGCTGCTTGCCTCTAGGGAGGTAGTACAGGAGAGCACAGGGTTTAGCCCTAATGAGCTTGTTTTTGGCCATTCGGTGCGTGGTCCTTTGGCTGTGCTAAAGGATGGTGCAGGCCTCCAGGAGCCGCCACAGACCTTGGGTGACTATGTTAATGGTTTTAAAAGACGTCTATATGAGGCAGTTCGTCTAGCTCGTGAAAATCTGACCGCCACTCAGGCTAAGATGAAGCAGCGCTACGATCAGAAAGCTCAGCGCCGTGTATTTGCAGTGGGGGATAGAGTGCTCGCTCTTTTGCTGGTTATATCCTCACCATTCCAGGCAAGGTTTGCTGGTCCGTATACGGTGACCAAAAAGGTGTCTGATATTAATTATGTGCTAGCTACTCCTGACAGGAGAAAAAACGTACAGCTATGTCATGTTAACTTGCTTAAGCCGTATCATGAACGTCCGGACAAGCCTGCAGGTGGTGCTGTTGCACGGCCTGTTGCTTTGAGTGAGGGTGTTCTGTTTTCTTCTCCTGTAGATCCTTCGGTGGCAGCGCAGGAACAGGAGGAGATCAGGGCCCCTGACGATGGGGTGTTACGTGCGCACTTAAATAACTCAGAGACTTTGAAGCAGCTTCCCCAGTTGCTGCAGCACCTGTCTGAAGACAAATGTGCCAAGTTAGTAGGTCTAATTCATGAGTTTCCCATGTTGTTTTCAGATACTCCAACTCGGACACATTTGTTGCAACATGATATTGATGTTGGTGATGTTTTACCAATCCGACAACGTTTTTATCGCGTCTCTCAAGAGAAAAAGAAACACATCGACACAGAGGTGGGTTATCTCCTTGAGAATGGGCTTGCTGAGCCTTCTTCGTCAGCCTGGGCATCGCCATGCCTTCTTGTTAATAAGCCAGACGGTACTTTCAGGTTCTGCACAGATTATCGTAAGCTCAATTCTGCTACAAAACCTGACAGTTTTCCACTCCCGAGGATCGAGGACTGTGTAGATCAGGTGGGTGCTGCCAGGTTTGTTAGCAAATTTGACCTTTTGAAAGGTTATTGGCAGGTGCCCTTAACTGACCGTGCCAAAGAAGTCTCCTCTTTCATTACATCACAAGGGTTGTTCTCATATAATGTCATGAGTTTCGGTTTACGTAATGCACCAGCTCCTTCCAGTGCCTTATGAACACTGTTGTCGCTGGTCTGGACGGCTGCGCTGTGTATCTAGATGATGTAGTGGCCTATAGCGATACCTGGGGGGCGCACTTGGACATCATTAGAGCTCTTTTTCATCGCCTTTCTGACGCCAATTTGACTGTCAACCTCGCAAAGTGTGAGTTTGCGAGGGCGACAGTCACTTATTTAGGAAAGGTGGTAGGCCAA
>NW_027468873.1:140550-150550 GCF_046254945.1 Alosa pseudoharengus
TGCGTGCGTGCGTGTGTGTGTGGCGCTTACCAGATGCCCCTGCCGTCGGGCCAGTCGCGGGCCATTCCTGCGGCCAGGAGCAGTGGGGACACGGGCTTGTCAAACAGGAAGTGGTCATCGATGAGCTGCTGCTGCTCTGCGTCCGTCATGTTCTTCAGAGCGTAGTACTTGCCCTTCAGATCGCCCTCAAGGGCAGCCAGAGCTGTGGGTCATCATCATCACAATAGCCAACACCATCATCATCATCATCATCACAGTCACAATAGAGTCCCGAAGCCATGACGTAGCGTTGCCAAGGCAGCAATTTCACTGGATCTAAACAAATCAATCTACCATTAGAAATCACCATAGCGGTGGCTTTCTTAAAATATTTCAATAATTTTACAACATTTCTAAGACGTTAGTATATTTTTTTACACTGTAGGAATCACATATTACAACATATATTCATACCAACACAATCAAATTCGTGACTACAGAGTTTTATTTTAGCATGGGTTTCCTCCGTAAAAGAGACCTGCATGTAACTTCACAGCATGCGGTTAAAATCCTTAAATTCACGGACGTGTCTTGGCTTTATTTTTTTGGCAAAAAACGTCACTCTTAACAGCCGCCAGTCTTTGAGAAGACGTGAAATATCCACTGGAATTTTCTTTCTTTCTATTACACCTGCCAGGGAATCCGTGTTATGTGGCTAAGCTGCTGCCTAGCAGGTAAAACACGTTTAAATGGATATATTTATTTTTATTAGCTAGAAATGATGCCACATGTCTACATTCAATGCTATTTATGCCATTTCGAAAGTTTGTTTAGATCCAGTGATTCTACCGTCATGGAAACGCTACGTCACACTTCGGGACTCTATAGCCAACACCATCACCATCATCATCATCATCATCATCACCACAATAGCCAACACCATCATCATCATCATCGTCATCATCATCATCAGCGTCATCGTGGTACACAGCAGGGGTGTGCTGGTACAGGGCTCACTCACGCATGGCATGTGTCCCATCTGCACCACAGCACTGGAGCTTAATGAAGACGCTAATCGGTCACTGCACTAAAACACGTCCATGGAGCTTGCACTAAAACACGTCCATGGAGTTTAATGAAGACGCTAATCGGTCACTGCACTAAAACACGTCCATGGAGTTTAATGAAGACGCTAATCGGTCACTGCACTAAAACACGTCCATGGAGTTTAATGAAGACGCTAATCGGTCACTGCACTAAAACACGTCCATGGAGTTTAATGAAGACGCTAATCGGTCACTGCACTAAAACACGTCCATGGAGTTTAATGAAGACGCTAATCGGTCACTGCACTAAAACACATCCATGGTGTTCATCATTCTTATACTTGTCAAGCTCTGCAATCCAATTTCAACACCGCTGTTTGTGATACATGTATGTCTGTTTGGGGGAGTTCATCAATTTAGAGAGGCAGATTGAATTCACCAGCGTACCCAAAGTGTGTCAGTCTACCACGCAGTAACACAGCTTCACCACCAGAGGGTGCTGTCACCACAGGGATTAAGAAGAGAACATCATGTCCTCCACACACGCACACACACGCACACACACGCACGCGCACACACACACACACACACACACACACACACACACACACACTCACCCTCCACAGAGAGCGTCTCCACGGCCCTGCGTTCCCCGCGGCTGCAGTGAGGAGGGAGGCAGAATCCACGGATGCTGCGGCCGGTCCTGACGCGAGAGCTCAGCACGTAGTTTGAGTCCAAATCATCCCCTCCCTGACCACAGAGATGGAGAGAGGAGAGATGGAGGGAGAGGAGAGATGGAGGGAGAGGAGAGATATGTTTTAAGCTCATTCACAGTACAGACCTTCCAGCATCACAAATGCTGCACACACACACACACAAACACACACGCATACACCCAGATTATGTGAACACTGAAGCAGAGGTTAGCTGGGTTGAGGTCGGTCTTGTGTGTGTGTGCGTGTGTGTGTGTGTGCGCGCGCGCGCGCTACCTTGAGGTTGGCTGGGTTGAGGTCGGTCTTGTGTTTGTCGGTGGGCTTGTAGCCGCCGTGGCGGTCCTCGATGACCGGGTCCAGCAGCTCCTTGAACACCTCGTAGGTCTCCTCATCTCCCGCCACACAGCCCACCGTCATGATGAACGGGTGACCTGCGGTCAGGGGGACAGGTCACCGGGCAGCCTCGTGCATCACACACACACACACACACACACACACTCTCTCTCTCTCTCTCTCTCTCTGCAGCTGCCTAAGCTGTGCTGTGCTATGGGTTACCAGGGTTGTCCACGCCCGTCTGGATGACCTGATCTATGGTGACGCCGTTGGGCGTGGAGCGCTCGCGTAGAGCTTTGTACATCTCCGGCGTCAGCACCTTCGCCATGTGGTTGTGGTGCTGGCTGAGGTCGGGGTACTCATCCTTAGCCGGAAGCTGCTTCACTGTCAGGGTGGCCATTTTCACACTGCTACTCCCACACACACACACACACACACACACACACACACACACTGACAGGGTGAGGAGGGGAGCCATCTGCGCGCTTCAGGCTGCTAAGTAGCGGGTTTGCCGCGGGGCTGACAGGACAACTGGCAAACTACCATAATAGTCTACCACGTGCGAGGTAATAACCTCTTCCTTCCGAAAGCCCACAGAACGAGCGGGTTTGGAAAAACACTGCGCGCTCCCCTGAGACATCCTTGGCAAGGTCACTGCTCGGGAACAAGAGTGAAGGTTAATGCCGCAGATAAGAGCGCGTGACCCTCCGTCGGAACGCGCGCCCGGGATGCTCTCTAGTCATAGGTTAAGATAAGCGCGCAGATGGGCGTGAGCTCCTGGCAGACGCATTACCTGGGTTATCCACCCCGGTCTGGATGACGTCGTCCAACGTGAAGCCGCTCGGGGTCTGCTTGCTGCGCAGGCGCTCATACATGGCAGGCGTGAGTATTTTGGCCATATGATTGTTGTGCTTGCTGAGGTCTGGGAACTCGGCGGCCGACGGGTATTTCATCTTCATGGCGTTGTGGGTGCTGGAGAAAGGCATGGCTGCGGCGGTCCCCTGAGGTGGGGGGGGGGGGCAAAGCAGGTGTGTTTAGCGGGTTTAGCGCAGACTTGATGCGGTCAAAGGCTTGGGTTTGAAACGGGCGGCCTAAATGAAGAAACACGTCCAGCGCAGATTACAGGAGAGGACTGACAGAGCGGCCGCTATGGCAACTCCACAGAGCCCTCGAGAAGGCGGAGACGGAGCGCTGGAATGCGCTCTCGCGCCAGGGATCGCAATTATTTACAAACTCTGATCCAATGCAGGCTCCAGTGCAGTACCACTAACAGACAACAACGGAAAATTCAGATACCTGCCATTCCAAGGACTAGTCTAGAAACATGTTGGACAATTTAGTGCCGAGCGTCCAGTCTGTTTAGTCTAAGACAACAGAGGCCAAGGCAATCCAATGCATTTTCCTCCCTACATGAAATACACGTTTTTGGCCAAGGAGAGGAGGAAGCCAGTCTATCAGGAGTCTGTATGGAATTACACAGATGAGTGTCGTAACTTGACATGGTGTAAAAGAGACTTCACCATTAACGGACGGCTGTAACGCAATTAAAATACCACATCCTCACAATGTTTCCTCTTTAACAAAATATTACGAGATAAAATAAAACGAATACGTGAGTACAGCCCATGGAACCCGAAACCCAAGTCTTTGATCGCGTCTTGGACAAATTGAAATTATGTCCATATCTAGAACACAAAGCAAGCACGAGGGATAAGTAGACGGGTTTACGGTGCGGAGAGAGGCCATCCTACCTGCGGGTTGCTGCTACTACTAGACGATGGAGCAGAGACGAAGATCCCTATGGTTCCGGCTGGGGAGTGCTCTTCCAACGCTACTCGGCTCTCCGGTAGGATTCTCCGCGGGGTCTGGCTTTTTATATACTTTCAACAGCGACGCCTATTGGCTACTATTCGCGTCCCATTCATTCTATTGGGAGTCATGGAGCGCTGGACGAGCTGTGCGGTTTCATTTAGCTTACATTTAGCAATACTCGGATTACTTTCTGTTATAATGGGAAAAAACTGTTAACAGCCACCTGCATTGTCCGGATTTGCTTAAGTAAAGTAAACGTAGTGTGAAAGGTGTAAACAATAGATCACATTATGTTTTATTTGAGATGTACGCGTTTTAGAATCACCCGTTTTCATGGGTCAGAGGAAACCTTTGACAAGTTAAAATTACGCAGTAAACACTCGGTAGTTTTCTTTGACAGCTTTGCATCGCTCTGTGCCTTTAAACTTTCAGTTGACGTCATCACACTGCGTCCACCATGCAAGACTGTTCAGGCTACACACGTTTCTTCCTAGATAGTGCAGTGTTTTCTTTACATTGAACCTACATTATATAATCAAACAAATCTTACAATTATTTACCTATTTCTATTGTGTTTTGCTGTATGACTCGTTAGTTTGTAGATATCCGTTTAAGTTCATTGGCATTTTACTCTCAAAAACTCAACAAGCCACCTGGACTGGTGGCCATCATTCTGGCTGGTAGCAAACATCAAACTTAAAGGTGTGTAAATCAAATTACTATAAATTAATAAATAATAATAGAAGGGGGAAAAAACACAATTTCGACATGGGTTTCGTTCATGTAACAGTTTGTCTGATTTTTCAACTCAGCGGGGAAACTGTTAAAAGTTCGCTATGTAAAGTTCGCTTGTTCACATATTGTGCCCACTGGCTAACGTTAGAGTGATAACTTCTTTGGCATTATATTAACGTTAACATAATGGTCGTGATTTCAAGTTGCCATTAACGTTCACGTTCCTGATAGCCATAAGTCATAAATTAGCAGCTACCGCTATAATAGATTTTCTAACGTTAACGTTTGGTGCCGTATAACCACGTTACAGCAACATTAATGTTACTCCCAACCTTGTCACCTTCAGATAATAAAGCTGAATTTAAATCTACATCAACTTAAATAGTTAGCTGCTAGCACGATAACGTTAACGTCGGCAGGTGTAACGTTAACGTTAACTTAACATTCCATGCTAACGTTAACGTTATGGTTCATAACGTTAACATGTATTGAACAATAACGTTAACCCTAGGTTAAATAAAATTAAAGTTATTCGTTTTTGGTTGAATTAACTTAGCGTTAGGTAACTTATTGTTGGTCTACGAATAACGAGTAACATTAGGTTAAAGTTGAACGTTACGTTAACTTAATGTAAGTTTACATTGACCTGTCAGCCTTCGAGGTAACGTTACCGTTGGTATAAATTCAGACAAAGTTGGACTTGGTAACATCAGTGATAGATGTCATAGATAACAGTGGAAATCTCATAATCTTTAGTCACAATTATCCTATTTAACTTACAGGTTCTCCATTTTGCTGAGGATAGAAGCTGCTCACAGTCAACTGGGCTCCTAGCTCAAGTGATTCCAATGTAATGTAACTGCGACTTAGATCGCCCATTTGAATGTAAGCAGGCGCATTAGAATGGAACTTTATCTTCAAATCAAAATAAACAACAACAGATTGCAGCCTGGTGCATCTTCTGAAACCACATCACACGTGGCACCCGGGGATTTTGTGCGATCCAAAATAATAGCCTACTACACAAGCCCCAAAATATCAAATATGCTTTGAGAGTTTGCTAGCAAAATAATATGACCTTATCATTCTTTGAATTTTGTGCAATGTGAAAATTGCCTGAAAGTCTCAGAACTGACTTCCAATTGCATTCCTGTAATTATTAGGCTACTAATAGCCTAGTAATATACATTCCTTATTGTCTAATTCAAAAATACAAAGTGATTTATGGTGAATTGTAGAGTATTGGCATGATGGTCAGTGCTCATCTCTATCACCTCTTGACACATTCAAGACACAGTTCTTCTAGTTCTTTTACCTTAAAATAATGGCTTCAAAAACTAGGCAATAGGCGCAGTGATGGCTCATGATGCAATACAAGGAACAATCATAGCCATAATTTTGTTAAAAGCAGACAAAAGGTCGAAGTCTGGTCAATTGTGCTAGAAATGCTGTAACTTTAGGCTTAGGCCTACTCATTAAACTCAACAGAGAGCCACTACCTGTATATTGTAACCCAGAACTGGTCAAGACAGGCTACACAGTGCCGCTGCTGGCCATTGTGGTGCCCTAACTGGTGAAATACAGTATTAACCCAAGTATGTCATCATATGGTCAACTATAAAGATGTAGGCTAATCTGCCTGTTCCCAGGGATGGGTAGTATTTCTGAAACATGTAATATGTATTTCAAATACAAAATAGTATTTTGTCATTTGTATTTTATTGAGTTGAAGGAAATGGCTCTGTATTTTGTATCAAAATACTTTATTGGTATGTATTTTTGTATTTTAGAAATACTGCAAAATACTATATGTGAAAAACACAAAGTAAATACTACACACAGGTGTAATGAATAATTGGTAATTAGGCAACAATGGTTTATTTTTATCGCAATCAGCTAATGTGAGAACAGCTGTGTTCATAGACACTCACAGCTTTTCAGTGACGGGCTATTGTTGAAGCATCAGCTCTGGTCTGAAGCACTGGTGTGAAATGGTACGCAAGTAAAGATGAGCAAGTTTACCTGTGCAAGTTCACATAAGGACACTGACAAAGGCAACCATGTCCTATTGTCTCTATGCCAATCTTTAACAGAAAAAATGTCAGATATCTCAATGAACCACAGTGACATCAATAGATGGTAAGGTGTTGAGTGTGTATAAATTCCCTTCCCTGTAGCATCCACTTCTGTATTCTACAGTGGGGACAAGTTCACCTTTAATTAAATAACAATTCTATTTTCTTATTCGCTGCATACTTGAGGTTGGACATATTAAGGCATACTGTATCAAGTTTCTCACATACTGGAACAATTATATTTCCTTATTAGCTGCATACTTGAGGTTGGAGATATTAAGGCATATCAAGTTTCTCACATACTGGAACTTCAAGATACATAGCCTTATGATTTTCTTATTCAGTTCTGCACTGGACTTGAATTACGAAATTCGGCACAGATGCACAATTATGGCCTATTGATTATAATGTGGCTGATTGAAAGCTCTGTCAGTCGTGTGCAGAACAATGGGATGAGTTTGGAGGGCTGCGGCGTAATACTCTTGGTCATTTAAAGTAATTGTGAAGGTGCTCTTTGGTAGCTCTGTCAGCCGTTTTGGATAAGCATCAGCTAGATGACTAAATGTAAATGTAAATTCTTAAATCTTCTGATCACACTACATGAACTGAACTTGCATACGGTATACTATTTGGTATGACGGGCCAAATTGTATTGCTTTTTACTATATAGTTTTAATAGGCTAAATGTTTGGGATATTAAAAAGCTTTTTTTGCAGTGCTTCCATACTTCCTTGAAAAAAGTATTTTGCGTATTTTCTAAAAACAAAAATACAGTATTTTATTTTGATACATAATATGGTTACTGTATTTTGTAGTTTATTTTGATACATTAAAAATGAGAGTATTAGGTATTTTATTATGACCGCAGCGAAGCGGCGTCCATATAGGTTTAGTCATATATTTTTTTTCTTTTTCGCATTTCCAAATTTCCGTCAAGGATTCCCGGGACACTGAAAGACCTGGGTAGACGAAACTTGGTGGGCATGTAACCCCATATGGATAGCATGGAACCATCGTTTTTCGTTTTGATCTGTAGCCCCCCCCCGCTGGACTGCACCCCCGAAAGGAGGGTAGGGCAGACACAGTTTTCTGTGAATATCTGGAGATATCTGGAGAACCGTAGGGTTTAGGAGGACCATTTTTTTTTTTTTGTATGTTGATCTCAAAGGGCCATGTCAACCCATTCCATAACCACTCATTTCATGTATAGCGCCACCTAGTTAAACACAAAAAAGTAAAAATGAGGTGTTGTAATCGCAGGTATCTGTGACCTAACATAGTCAAAACTGCACGAAATTGGAAGTGTAGGATCATTATGACACCCTCTGAATGCAGGCCAAGTTTCGTGGAATTCCGTTCATGGGGGGCCACACAATAAATTAATTTGTTACTATACACCAACTGGCCTGTAGGTGTCTGGAGACAGTTTTCTGTGAATATCTCGAGAACCGTAGGGCCTAGGAGGTCCACCTTTTTTTTTGTATGTTGGTCTTAAGGGGGCATGTCAACCCATCCCATTACCACTTATTTCATGTATAGCGCCACCTAGTTAAAAATTAAAAAGCAAAAAAATTTTCATCACAATACCTCTGGCTGACATGGTCAAAACTGCACGAAATTGAAAGTGTAGGATCATTATGACACCCTCTGAATGCATGCCAAGTTTTGTGAACTTTCGTTCATGGGGGGCCTTACAATAAAATAATTTATGTGTACATTTAGTGACCGTACACCAACAAGGATTCCCGGGACACTGAAAGACCGGGGTACACAAAACTTGGTGGGCATGTAACCCCACATGGATAGCATGGAACCATCGTTTTTCGTTTTGATCTGTAGCCCCCCCGCTGTACTGGACCCCCCGAAAGGAGGGTAGGGCAGACACAGTTTTCTGTGAATATCTTGAGAACCGTAGGGCATAGGATGACCAATTTTTTCCGTAAGTTTGCCTCCAGGGGTCATGTTAACCCATTCCATGTGCACACATGTGCATAAACAGATACACACGCACACACATACATTGATAGTAATCATACGTATGACACATACTCACACAGTAGACATACAGTATGTACGCATGCATGCACATGCACAAACACACATACGCAGGCAAACACACAAGCACGCACACACACACACACACACACCCACACACCCACACACACCCACACACATAAACATAAACGTGTACACGCACACATGCACACAATTCAAGAATTTCTCAGAATTATGAACAGGCAAGATGGGGGTGGGGTTGTATAAAATGAATTTTACATGTGAAATCTATGAACTAATCATGTTTTGGTACTTGTTGTCTAGCAGATACCAGTGAGAAGTTAGTGTGGATAATGCAATTTAGTGAGACAGTTAGAATCATATAGGCCTTTCAGCGTGATTTATTTTTGTGGATAAAATGTGCTGGACTGGGCGGCGGTCATATTTTGTACCGCTCTGCGGTACATCTAGTTTTGATATACATTCTGATGTATTTTTGCCCATACCTGCCTGTTCCCATCATTAGAACAACACTTTGCGATGGTTAGCTTGTCATCTTTAACGATATATGCTAGGCCTAAGTGACTGACCTATCTTTGGAGATGCCTGATGAAATCAGATGTTGTTGAATAGGCATAATTTATCCTGGTGCCACACACCTTGCATGTAGCTGTTCGCTTATTTCCTCTGTGCAGTTTTTGTAACTGAAAGTAATGATAAAGGCACTAGTCCGGGAGGACTTCTTGTCGCAATGGTCAATGCATTTATATCTGTGAGTGTGCGCACATAGCGCATGCGTTACATTGCACATTATGGCAAAGGGGCTATGTCGCTCGTTATACGTTTCACAAAGTATATGTAGCAGTAAAATAAAATAGAAATACATGAATAAATTTAGATTAAAAAAGCAATAATTGCATGTACAGCTTGTTCAGGAGTCTCGAAGCTCGAGTCCGAGTCAAGTCTGAAGTCTTTTGAGTGGAGTCGCAAGTCAAGTCTAAAGTCACTGTTTTTGCGACCTAAGTCCAAGTCTTGGAATCTTTTTTTACATTTCTATTGCTTCATTCTCTTTAATTGAAGTTCACAGCACGATGCTGACATGAGCATTTATGCTTTATCAAGAATCAAAAAGATTAGCGTGGCACCGCTCTAGATGTGTCATTAAATTAATTGTGCTATTTCGCGAGGTATAGAGATCTTTCGGTTTCACACACAAAGTGCACTTAACTGTTCCTCATATCCTAGTTGTCTCTGATAAATTGAAAATAATGAGCGTAGGCTTATGTCCATCGAGTCAGTTGCAGCCAGCCAC
>NW_027468873.1:158050-163050 GCF_046254945.1 Alosa pseudoharengus
TAGTTAGCTAGCAACCAGCAAAGGTCACCAGGATGCTATGAGTTAGTTATCTAGCAACCAGCAAAGGTCACCAGGATGCTATGAGTTAGTTATCTAGCAACCAGCAAAGGTCACCAGGATGCTATGAGTTAGTTAGCTAGCAACCAGCAAAGGTCACCAGGATGCTATGAGTTAGTTAGCTAGCAACCAGCAAAGGTCACCAGGATGCTATGAGTTAGTTATCTAGCAACCAGCAAAGGTCACCAGGATGCTATGAGTTAGTTAGCTAGCAACCAGCAAAGGTCACCAGGATGCTATGAGTTAGTTAGCTAGCAACCAGCAAAGGTCACCAGGATGCTATGAGTTAGTTAGCTAGCAACCAGCAAAGGTCACCAGGATGCTATGAGTTAGTTAGCTAGCAACCAGCAAAGGTCACCAGGATGCTATGAGTTAGTTATCTAGCAACCAGCAAAGGTCACCAGGATGCTATGAGTTAGTTATCTAGCAACCAGCAAAGGTCACCAGGATGCTATGAGTTAGTTAGCTAGCAACCAGCAAAGGTCACCAGGATGCTATGAGTTAGTTATCTAGCAACCAGCAAAGGTCACCAGGATGCTATGAGTTAGTTAGCTAGCAACCAGCAAAGGTCACCAGGATGCTATGAGTTAGTTAGCTAGCAACCAGCAAAGGTCACCAGGATGCTATGAGTTAGTTAGCTAGCAACCAGCAAAGGTCACCAGGATGCTATGAGTTAGTTAGCTAGCAACCAGCAAAGGTCACCAGGATGCTATGAGTTAGTTATCTAGCAACCAGCAAAGGTCACCAGGATGCTATGAGTTAGTTATCTAGCAACCAGCAAAGGTCACCAGGATGCTATGAGTTAGTTAGCTAGCAACCAGCAAAGGTCACCAGGATGCTATGAGTTAGTTAGCTAGCAACCAGCAAAGGTCACCAGGATGCTATGAGTTAGTTAGCTAGCAACCAGCAAAGGTCACCAGGATGCTATGAGTTAGTTATCTAGCAACCAGCAAAGGTCACCAGGATGCTATGAGTTAGTTAGCTAGCAACCAGCAAAGGTCACCAGGATGCTATGAGTTAGTTAGCTAGCAACCAGCAAAGGTCACCAGAATGCTATGAGTTAGTTATCTAGCAACCAGCAAAGGTCACCAGAATGCTATGAGTTAGTTATCTAGCAACCAGCAAAGGTCACCAGGATGCTATGAGTTAGTTAGCTAGCAACCAGCAAAGGTCACCAGGATGCTATGAGTTAGTTAGCTAGCAACCAGCAAAGGTCACCAGGATGCTATGAGTTAGTTAGCTAGCAACCAGCAAAGGTCACCAGGATGCTATGAGTTAGTTATCTAGCAACCAGCAAAGGTCACCAGGATGCTATGAGTTAGTTATCTAGCAACCAGCAAAGGTCACCAGGATGCTATGAGTTAGTTAGCTAGCAACCAGCAAAGGTCACCAGGATGCTATGAGTTAGTTAGCTAGCAACCAGCAAAGGTCACCAGGATGCTATGAGTTAGTTATCTAGCAACCAGCAAAGGTCACCAGAATGCTATGAGTTAGTTATCTAGCAACCAGCAAAGGTCACTAGGATGCTATGAGTTAGTTATCTAGCAACCAGCAAAGGTCACCAGAATGCTATAAGTTAGTTAGCTAGCGACCAGCAAAGGTCACTAGGATGCTATGAGTTAGTGTTACGCCTAGATGTTAAAATGCCTAGGGGCATATGGCTGCGTAACTAGTTAACTTAAATAAAGGAGAACAGTAAACACAAACAAGGAAGTAAATGATTGAGATGACCGGTTTATTGATAAATCAAAATAAAAAGTTCAAACAGACAATCACACTAAAGTAGGCTATGAAGACGGCTAGGCCTAAACCAAATAGTAACAAACAAACACATAAACATAAACACTAACCTCCCCACTGGGAGTAGTCTTGCCGAACCCGGCACACCCTGGCCACACTAGGCCAGTATTTTGCTACATCGTAGCCACTCTCCCCACTGGGAGTAATTGCCGCACTCGGCACACACTACCACCGTAGTAATCTAAAAATGAGCTGGTCAAGATCACACAGCATGACAACAGCTCGGGACAATACACAACATAAACACAATACACACAGCCATCCACGGCTCTCACACAACCGTGGATGCTGGCGGGCTCAAAGGCACTGAACTAATGCCATCTTGGGTCTTTTAAGGGCTGTCAATCAACCTCAATTAGGAACTCCCTTTCCAGCAATCAGCAGCAGGTGGGACCTAAATAATCAGCAGCAGGTGGGACCTAAACAAGGGCAAAGGCAAAACACAGAGACAGACGACCAAAACACACTAGGGCCGTAACAGTTAGTTAGCTAGCAACCAGCAAAGGTCACCAGGATGCTATGAGTTAGTTAGCTAGCAACCAGCAAAGGTCACTAGGATGCTATGAGTTAGTTAGCTTAATCCACACAACCTGCAGCCATGCTAACTGGACAGTATGCATCAGCAAAGGTCACTAGGATGCTATGAGTTAGTTAGCTTACTCCACTCAATTATGCAAATTATTATTATCCACTCAATTATGCAAATACTCATTAAAATGCCTGACACAGAATTGGCAGAAATGAAAACACAAAATAAGACTCCACATATTCTAATTTTGCACCACATAGGCAGCAACATTAAACGCGAGAATGATGTAATTTAAACATTTTATTAAACATGGGAACGACGTAATTTAAACGCACAAATGTTTTATTAAACGTGGGAATGTTTTATTAAAACGTGTGAACAATGTAACTAAAACGCACAATAACACAAACGCAATGACGTTTATTAATCGTGCGCTCGTTTTATTATCCACGTATTATCCACGGCACCGTGTGAATTCATTGAGTAATCATGTGAATATTGTGATCTCAATGTTGAACAAAATAATCATGATTATGATTTGTGCCATAATCAAGCTGCCCTAACACACACACACACACACTTTTAATGAGCCCACAATTTTGCCCACTGAGGATCCAGTCAGGGACTCCGAAATGTGCACCCTCAACTGTGGTGTGTGTGTCCATTTAGGCATATTAGAACACACATACTCACGCGCACACACACGCGCACACACAAACATACACACATACAAACACACACCTTGTGCCCCTTGGCTACCAAAGTCCTCTACATGTCCGCTGTCACGTAAGTGCTTGAAACTCATTAGCAAATACACACACACACACACACACACACACACAGCTTCTTTTCTCTTGCTCTCTATGGGCCCTGTTAGAGAGGAGCTCAGCTCCTCAGCTCTGCTGAATGAGGCCATTTAACCCCCCTCCTCCCCCCCCTCCTCCTCGTGTCCTCAGTGACTTCTATGCTGTGATGCTCTGGAAAAAACATGTGCACATATCGTGTGTGTTTGTGTGTGTGTGTGTGTGTGTGTGTGTGTGTGTGTTTGTTTGTGTATGTGTGGGTGGGATATAATGTTATGTTCAGCTTCCAGTGCTGAGTCTGGCAATTCCACAGGAAATCTCACATGTACTGCTTGCTACTCCTCATTCTCATTCTCTCTCTCTCTCTTTCCTTCTCTCCTCTCTCCCTTCTCCCTCTTCTCCCTCTTCTCTCCTCTCTCCCTTCTCCCTCTTCTCCCTCTTCTCCCTCACTCTCTCTCTCTCTTCTTCCCTCCCTCTGCTCTCTCCCTTCCTCCTCTCTCTCTCTTCTTCCCTCCCTCTGCTCTCTCCCTTCCTCCTCTCTCTCTCTCTTCTTCCCTCCCTCTCCTCTCTCCCTTCCTCCTCTCTCTCTCTTCTTCCCTCCCTCTCCTCTCTCCCTTCCTCCTCTCTCTCTCTCTCTCTTCTTCCCTCCCTCTCCTCTCTCCCTTCCTCCTCTCTCTCTCTTCTTCCCTCCCTCTCCTCTCTCCCTTCCTCCTCTCTCTCTCTCCTTCCCTCACCTCTCTCTCCCCCTTCCTCTCTCTCTTCCCTCTCTCTCTCTCCCTCCCTCTCTCTCTCTCCTTCCCTCACCTCTCTCTCTCTCTCTCTCCCTCTCATCCTGTGTATCTAACATTGACCCCATTGTTACCATGGGGACATGTGAAGGTGAAGTACAAAGAAGTTTGGAAGCCCCATGATCACACACAATCACACTCACACTCACACACACACACACACACAGACACACACAATCACACACACTCACTCACTCACACACTCACACACACACACACTCACACACAGACACACTCACACTCACACACACACAGACAGACTCACACTTACACACACACATACACACAACACACACTCACACATACACACACACACATACACACATGCAGTTTCATGGGTTGTATGGATTTGTAAGAAGAATTTCTCCCTGTACCTGTTGTTGCCTACAGGACACTACTATTTGTTAATGTATATAACATGTTGTGTGTGTGTGTGTGTGTGTGTGTGTGAGAGAGAGAGAGAGTGTGTGTGTGTATGTGTGTGTTTCCTATATGTGAAATGGGTGTGTGGGGGGGTGTGGGGAAGAGTGTGTTTGTGTGTTGGCTAGGCTCCCTGTCTCTTCCTTAATCTATATATAATGTGTGTGTGCGTGTGTGTGTGTGTGTGTGCGTGCGTGTGTGTGTGGACAGGTACGGGCAGTGGGTCGCTCTCTCATGCCATCCTGCGGACCATCGCTCCGACTGGTCACCTGCACACGGTGGAGTTCCACACTGAGCGCGCTCAGAAGGCGCGGGAGGAGTTCGTCCGCCACCGCGTGGGTCACCTGGTAACCGTGCGCAACCAGGACGTCTGTCGCCAGGGCTTCGGAGTGGAGGGCGTGGCCGACGCAGTCTTCCTGGACATACCCTCGCCCTGGGAGGCCATCCAGCACGCCAAGGCCGCCATCAAGAGACAAGGTGTGTGTGTGTGTGTGTGTGTGTGTGTGTGTGTGAGCAAAATTAAGTAAACTCCATTGAGGGATGTTTGTAGATACATCTGAAAGTGTATGAGAAATAGACACCATGGGGCCTAACATACATGCT
>NW_027468874.1:0-164050 GCF_046254945.1 Alosa pseudoharengus
GCTTCCACATATCCACAGACAGACTATAAGGAGGGAAAGATGGTGGAGAGTACTGTCAGCGGATGGTTGCTATGTGTGTGTGTGTGAGAGAGAGAGAGAAAGAGAGAGAGAGAGTGTGTGAGAGAGAGAGAGAGGGTACATTTGGTTCTCCAGTATTTGGCTTGTGCTGTTGAGGCATTCAAATGGCCTCAGTTCCGCCTGCTGGTGTTTTTCTGCACATTTCTTCACAGTATCTGTGTTGTGCTGGTATGTGTGTGTGTGTGTGTGTGTGAGAGAGAGAGAGAGAGAGAGAGAGAGATTAATTTTGAACTTTTTGTCTTGTTTATTGACATATAATATGACACCATGTTTCACTTATAAATTTTCTCTCTCTCTCTCTCTCTCTGTGTGTGTGTGTATGTGTGTGTGTGTGTATTTGGTTCAGGGGGTCGGTGAGGCTTCTGCCAGGGGCTCGACCATGGAGGGAGACTGCCTGAGTTGCATCAAGTACCTTATGTTCATCTTCAACTTCTTCATCTTTGTGAGTACCCTCCTCTTCCTCTCCCTGTTCTTACCCCCCCCCCCCCCCCCCACACACACACACTGGACTGAAAGCCTCCAACACACCCCCTAACACCCCCATTCTCTCCCTCTTGCTGTTGTGTGTGCTGCAGCTAGGGGGCGCTGTTCTGCTGGCGGTGGGGATCTGGGTGCTGGTGGACCCCATGGGCTTCAGTGAGATCGTGGCGGCCAACCCGCTCGTCTTCACGGGCGTGTACTTCATCCTGTGCCTGGGCGGGCTCCTCTTCCTCCTCGGCTTCCTTGGCTGCTGTGGGGCCATCCGCGAGAATCGCTGCCTGCTTCTCTTTGTGAGTGTGTGTGTGTGTGTCTGCATCTCATCTGTGTGTGTGTGTGTGTGTGTCTGTGTGTGTGAGTGTGTGTGTGTGTGTGTGTCACAAAGTCTAATGTTCCTCTATTCCTACCCCCCCCCCCTCTCCCCCACTAGTTCTTCATGCTCATCCTCATCATCTTTCTGGCAGAATTGGCTGCTGCCATCCTGGGCTTCATATTCCGGGAGAATGTAAGTACATCTCAATTTCTCTTTTCTTACTTCCACCCCCCCCTCCCTCTCTCTCTCTCTCTCTCTCTCTCTCTCTCTCTCTTTTGCCTCCTCTTCCCTCCTCGGTCTCTCTATCTCTCTCAGACATACACTATGATGAATCCATAAATCCACTTTTGTTCAGCTATGCTTCTGTCTTTTTGCTGATCTGCTGTGTGTGTGTGTGTGTATGTGTGCGCGTTTGTGTCCTCAGCTGACCAGGCAGTACTTCACTAAGGAGCTGAAGCATCACTATCAGGGCAGCAACAGCACCGACGTCTTTACCACCACATGGAACGCCATCATGACCACGGTCAGTTCACCTGCAGCTGATTTCATTTTTCTCACTCGACACCGCACTGTGCTCAGCTGATTCAATTTAACCAGATGGACTCATTTAACTTGAAGATCATTTTTTATTGTTTGCTATATCTTTTTTTTGTGGCCTTTTTATGCCTTTAATGATAGTGACAGTGGAGAGTGACAGGAAGCGAATGAGAGAGAGAGCAGGGGTGGGATCCGTAAAGGACCACGGGGCGGGAATCGAACCCGGGTCGCCGGCGTACGGTGCAGGTGCCCCAGCCAGTTCCGCCACAGCTGGGGCCATTGTTTGTTATATCTTAATTTCCGATTTGTAAAGTGCTTTTGGATTTTATTGAGCGCCGCTGACAGAGGCGGCAGAGTTTGACGCTGGTGTGCGGGTTGTATTGAAAACATTTTAATCTAATATAATCTAACGTCGGCGCCTGTGTGTGGATGCCTTAAGAGAATACTACCAATGAGAGCCAATGGCCAGTGAGCTCTTTAAAGCTCAGGAGCACTAGCACACTATTAGTCCCAGACCAGAGCTTCATCAACACACATCAGCATGAACTCACAATGACTGGGCTTTTCTCTGGGATTTACCAACTCACCTCCTTATGCAGTTATCAGTGAAGTGACAGCAAAGATGAAGAAAGATTGAGATTTCCTATATGAATACACTTTCAACAATGGTGTGTGTGTGTGTGCGTGTGTGTGTGTGTGTGTGTGTGTACTCTCTTTAGTTTGACTGCTGTGGTGTGAATGGTGGAGAGGACTTTGAGGAAAGCCTGTTTCGTCTTCTCAACCCAACCAAGATGGTTCCGGAAGCCTGTTGCCAGAGGAACCATCTCCTGGGAGACGTGCTGTTCATGAGCCGGGAGGACTGTCTCAAGGGGAGCATGCTCATTCGTCACAAGGTCAGCACACTCACACAGTACACACACACACACACACACACACACACACACACACGCACACACACACACACACTCGCACACACACACACACACTCACTCACTCACTCACTCACTCACACACACACACACACACACACACACACACACACACACACAGTACACACACACACACACACACACACACACACACACACACACACACACACACACACACACACTAGGGCTGTCAATCTTCTTCCATAACCCATTTTGAATTTAATTCATTATTATTTTTAATAATGGAATTATATTTGAATGCTTAATGCTCAAATTTTGCCTATTATTAATATTTACGATAAATCTCTATACACTGTATAAACAGGCTTATGCATTGCCAATGCGACTATAAACATGTGGTTGACTTGTTATATTGAACAAAAGCTCAGTCTACCAACGATATCTGTGCAACTTGAGTGGTTTCAATTTCTTTTTTTGCGCATACGCGCACACACACTGAATGAACGCCCATACCACTACCACTTCATTGAATGCCTTTATGTTTGATGACACCAAATTAGCAAGTATTTTCTGATTGCGGAAAAGTTTGCTTTCTTTTTTTCTACCAGCCCTGAACCATTATGCCTATCAGAGAAGCACTGGACATAGCCTAGGAGGGAGGCAAAATTCTTGCCTGCTTTAGCTGCGCGGTTCCTCGTCATCGGACTGTTTACCTACCTAGCTTGTCAGGGTGTAGCGTTATCAGATGTGCACTCAGGCTGCTCGCTGCTACATATTCTGCAGATTACGACATTGTTAGGCTAGTTGTTATTTTTCCGTTTTCTGATGGAAATCCAAAAACGTTCCACACATCGCTGAAATGGTCAGGGTGGTGATCTCCGTGGGTGCATCACTTCTGCCATATTTAGATTGTGCATTAGACGTGACAAAAGCATTTCGTTTTCGCTAAAGTCATATTCGCTAAAGTTAGCCAACACATACAAAAAAACTCCCCAAAACACCACATTCGAATAGAAATTTCCAAATTCGATTAGTATTGATATTTTAAATATTCGATTTATATTCGACTTTTGAAATTCGTTCCAACAGCCCTACACACACACACACTTACATAAACACACGGACATGCAGACATACACACAGGCATGTTTACCCTTATGTCACAGACTCAAATACACACACACAAACACTTAAATACACACACACACACAAAGTCTAACCCCTGTTGTGTGTCCTGTGTACAGGGCTGCTACTCTGCTGTGGTTGAGTACTTTGAGACGTATATCTACCTGGCTGGAGCGCTGGCCATTGTGGTGCTGACCATAGAGGTACAGAGAGCAATGTCTCTCTCTCTCTCACACACACACACACACACTCTCATCTTAAGATTCAACAGTCAGACAGTGCTCTCTTGTGGACATTTGTGGTACTGCAATTACTCACACACCATCACATGCCTGTCATTAGCCTACCAGAAAACTTGGGGACTTTGTCTGACTTCCTTGACTAGGGATAATTTCAATTGAGTTGTTAAATATTATGTAACACACTGTTTGGTAAGAGCTTAATGAACACACTGATTTGTGTTGGTAAATTTGCCTGCGTGTACCTGAAATCCAATTAGTAACTGCTGTGTATACCTCTGTGCTTCTTTGCAGCTCTTTGCCATGGTGTTTGCCATGTGTTTGTTTCGAGGGATCCAGTAGCCCACACATGTCCATCACAAACACAGCACATGAAGAGGAGGAAGAGGGAAAAAGAACACGTGTAAAATCAACAGCAGTGTTTTGATGTCATGTTGATGTTGCTGAATGGTTCATGAGAGTGTTTGATCAGCACCCTGTGTGTGTACTTCACAGCTGGACCTATGGGGTACACACACATGCCCAGAGAACACACACGCGTAACTATACTAAAACTCAACAATAAATAAAAAGAGTAAATAATGTGTTGGTGAACAGCCAAACAAACAAATACAACAGCAGGCTAAATATGACAAAAGACTCCAATCAGGGTTGTAGCAGAGTTAACTGGCACACATACTTTACTTGGATAATCCTCCCACAGACAGGGGTGCGAGTTTGACAGCGTATTTTGTCAACATGCGCACTGTGGCAAGAGTAAACACAAAGTGGAAGAGAGTTAGTTAAAGGTGCTCTAAGCGATGCCACACATTTTTTTGGCTAAAACATTTTATGTCACTTACTGCAAACATCACCTAACCAACCGCTAGCCGTCTGTCCTGAATACGCTGTAAAAAAAATGCAATCTCTGTGGACAGCCCAGGCTACAAAAACGGCAACAAAAACAACCTGGGCAAACCTAGCCCATAAAAGCATAACAAACTGTTCACAGAAGAGATCACAGAAGAGATGCGCGTTTAGAGTTTCAATTTCACGGGAGCAGCACGGGAGAGAGGGGGAGGAAGTAGCAAGTTAGCTCTCTGTTTTGTTTAAAAGTCAACAGAAGTGACGTTACCCAGCATCGCTTAGAGCACCTTTAATGAATAAGGGCTGAGCTACACCAGGCACGTAACTGAAGCGTTCCGTTCGCGTTGCGTCTGCTGCAACAATTAGCTTCCACTATAATCAATGAAAGTAGCTACACCAGACGTGATAGCGGCGCATACGTTCAAAAAAAATAGAGCATTCCTCTAAAATGGATTTTACGCGTTGCGAACGGAACGCTTCAGTTACGCGCCTGGTGTAGCTTCGCTGTAAAAGATAGATAGATCAGATTTTAACACTGGTTGCACGTGATAAGTTTATTCAATTTAACTTCACTGGAGAGGTTTTACCCATTTTAGTCCCCACCGTGTCGTAGCTTCCTGCTACCTTACTGCCCCCAAACTGGGGCCTCTGAGCATCCTGTTACAATTCAACTTCACTATGTAAAATTGTTGTTTAACAATTACTGAACATCACCGTAGCCAAACCCACCCCCTAACGCCAACCATAACAATAAAATGATAGTGAAGTGTCAACAGATAGTTTGTTGATAATCGGAGCATCTTTAGTCTGTGCGGGGACTACTCAAGTAGCTTTCAGAAACCCTTGCAAAGAAACTATCAAAAGTTGAATGGACACTGATCAGAGATTAATAATTAATAAGAATATGGTTTATTTTACAGCACCAGTGAAGACATTCAGGTGTGTGAATGTGAATATGAATGTGAATATGCACTGGCCTAATACTAGGAAACGTACAGTACTTACAGAGGAGGGAGGCTCAACTTTTACACAGTGTGTGTGTCTGTGTGTGTGTGTGTGTGTGTGTGTGTGTGTGTGTGTCTGTGTGTGTGTGTGTGTGTGTCTGTGTGTGTGTGTATGTGTGTGTGTGTGTGTGTGTGAGTGTGTGTGTGAGTGTGTGTGTGTGTGTGTGAGTGTGTGAGTGTGTGTGCGTGCGTGCATGTGCATATATGTGCATGAGTATATTTTATGTTTTTATTCCACTTTTCAAGATGAACATCTTGTGAATCGTGTTGTTACATTGTGAATATGATTGTGTTTTTGCATTAGTGCATTGTATTGCATTTGTATGTGTATTGTATCTATTGTATTTGCAGATGACACCTGATTGATATTAAAACATATAAGATCTCTCTGTTCTGTTATTATGTCTCTAGTTGATATTAGTGAATGTCAAGTAAGCTAATAAGAATTTGTTTGCATGCTTTGTCCAGAATAGTCGTCTGGCTCCTGATCGGGTAGCCTAGGCCTACTTCTCAGTTTTCAAAACTTCAAAACTCAAAACTTCTCAGTTTTCATGTTGAAGAAGGAAGTTTCGCGGTCAGTTAGCGTAGGCTACGTTTTGTTGACCTTCTTTCATAATTAAACGGGGTTCGGCCTTGGCAGTAGCCTACATACATAGGCCTATTTCAAATAAATGTATCCATTGTATAGCGTATATAATAAATGTAGCCTATCCATAGCATTTAAAAGTTAGGCTAAAATGATTAGGATACCTCCGTTCCGTCCAGGCAGTGCAATAATATGCGCTCCGGGCGCACAGTGGTGATCAGTCCCGGCGGCATGGGGGGCTTTGGGTGGCCAGGCCCGTCCTGGAAGTCATCTGTGCCCGCCCTGGACGAGCTTGGCTGCTCCAACCAACCCCAATCCCATAGATTGATTTTGAACACTTATTAAATGTAGGCCTATATTATACGTTTGTCAATCTAGCAAGTAGCAAATAAAACTTGTAAAATCTGTATTATTCCGTAGCTAATCAATCAGGAACATTAGGTAAGCCCATCACCTAATGTAAATGGAGAGGAGGTTACGTGGCGCAGTCTACTTCATTTCTGCACTAACCCCTGTCATCCAATGACAAATATAGCTTATCGGCTCGCAGGTAGGCTATATCTCATATCGTAGTTAGTAGAAGTAGGCCTAGTGGTTTCTGTGTTTGTTTGAGAGCGTTAACCTTTACTGTTTTTTTCTTCTGACCTAGTCGGAGAACAGGGAGTTTGTTACCACTCCAGGGCCGAAGTTATCCGTAACTTCGGGGCTAACTCCCTAACACTCTATCTGAAAGTGGTTAGCAAATGGACGAGGATTTTGGTTTTATCTGCGGATTTATTTTTGCATTATTTTGAACATGACTAGCTCCAGTCTCAACAGCACGTCTACTTTTTCCACACGCATCTCAGTTCTAACACACATACACCCTCTCGCTTTCTCTCTCTCCATCCCTGCGCACGGGGCTCTCTTAAAGGAGCTGCACCATTTTACAACAATTGCATCTACATTTTCATATTAGAATGTTTTGTCAAGTGTAAGCTTAAACTACCGTGATCAATTTAAGTTCTTGTGCCCCCCTGGAAAGGTGTAATGCCCGTCCGTGAATTTGTGTCTGGTGGTGATAGGCCTAACCAAAGTCAATGACATAAACTCCATCCATTACATGTATGTTTTAGTCAGGGTAGTCTAGACTCCAGGCTACCTGATGCAGTGCACTGTGTGAGAGGTAGGGTGGCCAGACGTCCTGCTTTAGGAAGGACAGTCCTGATTTTCAATGCCCTGTCCTGCGTCCTGTGCAACATCAAGCAGGACGCATATTTGTCCTGCTTTTTGAGACAGGCTTGAAGAGCCGAGTTCTAGAATCTTTGCTGGGACAGAGCACAACGTACAATGCAGTAACACAGTCTAACAAATGATTGTCTAAGAGCGGTGTCAGATAAATATCTGAGCAGATATCATTGGTTAAAAACATAAACAAGGCTCTATGTGCTGCTACGTCATATGTATTCCGGTTTCATTGACAGAAAGTTAGCCTACTGGTTAGCGCTTCGGACTTAACTAACTTAACCGGAGAGTTGCCGCTTCGAACCCCAACCAGTAGGTATGGCTGAAGTGCCCTTGAGCAAGGCACCTAACCCCTCACTGCTCCCCGAGCGCCACTGTAGCAGGCAGCTCACTGCATCGGGATTAGTGTGTGCTTCACCTCTGTGTGTTCACTGTGTGCTGAGTGTGATTCACGGATTGGGATAAATGCAGAGACTAAATTTCCCTCATGGGATCAAAAGAGTATATATACTTTATACACACACACACACCACAACGTGTTGAATACTTTGAATACATACAAATACTGTGAACAAACACTTTTTGACTTTTCATTAATATTTTTCCTATTCAGCTACACAAACATCATCTTTAAACTTTAACGGACCCCCCCCCCCCCACACACACACACACACATTCAAAATCAATTGTATGCACACTATTGCTATGTATGCACCATATTGTTATGTACCACGTGAAAGCTTGGACTCTTGGGAATCCAAAAATGACCATTTTTTATGTATGTATAGTGCTTTACTTTGTCAGAATGATCATAATATGTCTTAATTAAATTTAATCCCTGCTGCCCTCCTCCCGCTCCTCCGCTTTTGATGGTACCCTGACCTCTGGCTGCAGTGCTGCAGCACAATAAGTAAATGCAACATATTGGGTACTGAAATATTCTCAAGAATCCATAGAAATGGAATCTTCATGTTGTTTTATCCAATATTAGTTGTGCAGATGTATAATGTATCTTATACACAACCATTGAACAAACAAAGTAAATGCAATTCCATATTTTGTGTAGTCATTCTATATGACTAGAACACCTGACATACAATCCAAATAGTCTACAAGAAACCTCAGCGTTACCTTTCATTTGAGACCAAGATTATGCTTCTAGAGCATAATCCCAGGTCGTTAAAAAAGTGACAAGGTATAGTGCTGTAGAGATATCAACCTGAATTAGCATGCTAAATTACTAGCCACAGCCCGACAGGTGTCATAATACCAGTTTCGGCCGTATGCGGTATGCGGGCAACATAACCGCCAGCCAAACTGCAATACACAAATAACTCGCACGGCTTGTGGGCGTACCTGTACTTGGAGTATACTGGCCCCATCTTTTATGGAATGTGGAGTATGAATAGATTATTTGGCGGACATTACACATGGCACTTTTAAACCACACAAAATTGTATTGTAAATGAGAGTATATCAGAGTCCTATGTACACCATTGTCAAGGTGATTTTTTTTGTGTGACTTGTACAAGCAATTTCAGGCCAGTTTGCTTTCCTGCTCAAAACTACATGCCAAAAATAAATGTTGAATATCTCCACAACCACAAGGACCATAAAAAAGGTATCAAATGAAAGCTAACACTAATGGGCTGTCTGCAGAAGTGTCGGAATGGACATTTATTGTACAGTGTAAGAGACAACAGAACTAAAACATGAAAAAAAACAATCTCCGCCTAAACAGAACCAGATTTCAAAGTGAATACCAGCTTGGAAACAACATAGTATCCCAAAACCTCTTTCAATCAGTACCCCTATCTATGGGAATGAGTCAAGCCAAGTGTAAAGCTTGTAGAGAGAGACAGTGCAATGCTGCACAAGTTATAATTCTTTAATGTCAAGGCGGAAATGTAGAACTGTAGATAGTGGTCTATGGTGCTATTTGACTTAATTAATGTACCAGGTTGTAACACAAATTATATTTAATTGACATATCACTATTAGTCCATGAGCCACAGGGGGTCGTCACTACCACTTGGGGGGGCAAATTCTCACTATATTTTTCTGAAAGCTACATATCTCTGGAGGATAAAATGGTATGATAGAAAGTTGGATCTTGTAGCTTTGTGGCTGTACAGGCCTTCAAAGTTGACCTCTGATTTGAAAAAAAAGGAAATGCCGCCTATTGGCTTTTTTTGTTAAAACGCTCATAACAGCCCAGAAAATAATCCAAATCTTATTATTACTGATGCATATGTGGTGTTTGATGTTGGCATACATATTTTGACTCATTATGTGATTTTGTTTTTCAAGCAACATGTTATAGCAATACCTGAATGCAGATGTTATTGAACATTACTATTCTACCTTCCTTACTTTCAATTGCGAGTTGAAATTAATGTTAAATGATGACATACATAGGTCTGCAGTACAAATGTTTTTTAAAGTGTAGCTGAAACGAGTAGCCTACAAAGGATCTTTAATCTATTCATTGAGTTCATCATCGTCAGAACAGGAGCACAGAGGATGCCATCTCTATGGCACTTCACTCTGCCCTGTCCCACCTTGACAATAGCAACACCTAGCCTATGTAAGAATGCTGATCATTGACTTCAGCCCAGCGTTTAACACCATCATCCCCTCCAAACTGATCACCAAACTCAGTGAACTGGGCATCAATACCTCCCTCTGTAACTGGATTCTGGACTACTTGTATTGCATTCATTGTGTCTACAACTTATTTATGATAAATAAGTTTGTTTTTTCTTTTATCACATAGGCCTACACATATATCGGAGGTCCACCTGTTGTCAGTCAGCCGCCCCCCAGGATGGCACTCCAGGTATGGGAGAGCATATACGCTCCCTCATCTCTGTTCATCGTCTTTGGGCTCTGCTTTCTTATTTTAATCGCCTCCTTTATTCAGCGGTGGTATCGGTTGTTCTCCTGCTTAATGACTCTGACATGCAGGAGGTGTGGTCCACCTGTCAAAAAACTGACAGGTGGATCACACCTCCGTAACAACATCAGCCTGCGTATAGCCTGAGGCCCAGGAGAGGGCTTCGCCCGCCTCAACGCTTTGATGAGGCCATCTTTCCTCGAGGGCGAGGAACTTAAAGGGGGGGGCAGTGTAGCGCCGAGGCTATTTGCCCCGTGTTGGACTTTCCCCTGTGTTCCCCTGTGTCTTCTGTTTTCCCGGCGTGTGCGCGTGTGTGTGTGTGTGTGCGTGCGAGAATGTCTGTGTCTCCCTCTCCCTTCTGTGTCATAGAATGTGTCAATAAGTTCTGATGTGTTTTGATTGGGGGGAGGTGTCCGGGAGGGAATATTTAGGGGTTCGCATAGGTTAGCAATTGATAAGGGGAGGGAATAGAATAGGGGGTTCTAAGACGTTTAGTGAGTTTAGTCAGAGTAGAGGTGAATTACGTGCAAGTGAGTTGTGTTGTGTTGTTGGCCGATGCGAGTGAATGACGAGTGATTGAGACGTGATTTGTCAGGATCGATCGGTTTGTTGCATTGTAGTGGACACCTCCTGCTACCCGTACCTTAGCCTGTACATCATTTGAAAAATAAATAACCGGAGTTTGGAACGATACCTTAGCCTCCCTGTCAACTACTCCTTGGCATTACAATATTGTACAATTCAGTTTAAACAACATAAAGAGAACCACACTCACACAAACACACACACACACACACACACACACACACACACATACAAACACACATTACAGCAACACTGTCTTGAAGAGCAGGTTGAACAACGTAAGAGAGAAAACAAAACTGAAGTCAAGTGTGAGAAAAAAATAGCAGGAAGTAACCTCTTTTTGGGGACATTGTTTTCTTACAACAGCACATTATGTCAAGAGCAGATGATAACACACAGGTAATAACACTTTTATCGAGAACAGCCTTCCAACTCCACGGATCGGGTAGCCTATCGACTTCTGTCAAAATTGACACTTGGGATGGGAGTTTATCATTGACTTATGGCGGTGAGTCATAAGTAAGAGCAGGCTACATCTGGTTTACCTTCTTTAAAACTATTAAACTGAGTTCAGCCTTGGCAGTACCTAGGCCTACTTAAAATAAATCTGTCAACAACGTATAGGCTATAATGTGTCCACAGTGTTTAAAAGTTAGGCAATGGAACAGATTGCTTCCCGTCTAAAGGTGTGCAGTGGTGTGTGTACATATAATGGCTAAAGTCAATGAACTTCTTCCATTATGTTTTAGTCAGGGTAGTCTTTGTAATTCAGTGGTGTGCTGTTTAAGAGAGGGAATGCCCACACTTAGTAGCTGATCAAGAGTCCACATATGATTGAAAGGATTATCATCAGCCTGGTAATTAGGATCCTTACATATGGTCATAATAATGTAATTAATATTTTGTAATTATCTTTGTGTATGCTATCTTGTATTAGGCCTGAGGAAAAAGCAGAGTAAGGAACATGTGGTTTAGCCTGTGCTGTGTCAAAATCTAAGCCTAAATGTTATTTAAGCCTACACATTTCCTCACTATACTCACAAGTAGCAAAGAACAGGCATGACAGATGTAGGCCTACTGAGTAGCCTAAGCCTGATGTCCATACATCATCTCTGTGTGGTACAGCCTGCAGGGGTTGTTTACATGCAGATGCCAAAGTTTTTCTATTTTCGTATTGAATTGAATTAGCCTAATGTAGCCTTGGCTTGATCCGACGTTTAAGTAGCTGTGACGAGCACGAGCAGTCATCTGACATCACCAAATTAGGATATTTCAGAACTAATAACTTGGACAGCTCCCCTTAAGAGCATCTTAAGAGCAGCGCACGCTATGACATGTTGGGGAAACAGTCGATCAAACAAACAAACAAACAAACTGAAAAAACTATCTTACTGAATCTTAGGAAACCCTCGTAAGTGCATGAATCCACCGTTATCGGGAAACCGTGCCCTGGCTCACAATTTCCAAATGTCATATGTTCAAAAATAGATTACCTTCACATTTTTTATGGATTTTTTTTCTTGCCATTGTCTTTCCCTGATCTCAGCAGGTGAACTGAGGTGATCAGGTCAGAACGAAATAAAGTCAGGAAGGGCTCCTCGTGGACATGAGTCTCCCTGAAGAACAGGAGTACCACCTGAGGAGAGGAGATGCAGGTGACCCAGAGCCTCACAGGTAGGCTGAGTTTATACAGCTGAGCTTGTAGCTCAATTCTCTTCGTCTTCTGCTGAGCCTCTCCCTGCTCTGGTTGTAAATTGTGTGATTCTCACAGGGACATCATGAAGAAACGAGGCTCCTTTGTGTCCAGAAATCTGTCCATACGGAGTGACCGGTCGAAAGAATATCCGCTTAACTTTAGGGGGTAAGTGGAAAATTGATTTGCACCTGGTATCATCTTCCAGCTGCTCATCTAGGCCCCATCAAAGAATCAGTTCAACTGATTGCACCTGTATCAACTGCTTTCTACTGAACTAGACCAACTCTCTCTGTCTCTTCATTCTACAAGGATATAAGACACATTTCATCCAACTTTCTATCCATTCATCCTCTTCAAACCATTCACTCATCCACCCATTAAACTATCCATCAACATCCATTAAACAATCTGCCTATCAACATCCATTCAACTTTCTGTCTATCAACATCCATTACACTATCTACATTTAACTTTTAAACTATATACTCTGTCTCAGGCTTTAAGCATACAATAAATATGGCTCTATTAAGACTGCCGTTAAGCAATTAGAATCCTAGGCCAGGTGGCCAGGCCACCAGCATCAACTGCCAGTCTCAGGCTTTAAGCATACAAACTGGCCCTATTAAGACTACACATCCTGTTCAACTGCTTCCTCTGCCAAAAACTGTTTCAAAATAAAAGTCCTCACTACAATATTTAACTGTTAAACAATTTAACCCTTTAAACTACTGAACTTTTTAACTGTTCAGCCATTGTAACTGTTACTTGTCATCAACTATGACTCCTACCCACTGTAGCTAGTTAGCATGGTTAACATAGTTAGCATGCTAGCGTGTTAGCATGCTAGTTAGCATTTTTAGCAAAACTGCTAAAAATGATTAGCTAAGTTATCTAAGTAACATGGTTAACATAGTTAGCATGTTAGCATGCTAGTTAGAATTTTTAACAAAACTGCTAAAAATGATTAGCTAAGTTAGTTAAGTAATGTGGTTAGCATAGTTAGCATGCTAGCGTGTTAGCATGCTAGTTAGCATTTTTAGCAAAACTGCTAAAAATGATTAGCTAAGTTAGCTAAGTAATATGGTTAGCATGTTAGCATGTTGACATGCTAGTTAGCATTTTTAACAAAATTGCTAAAAATGATTAGCTAAGTTAGCTAAGTCACATGGTTAGCATAGTCAACATTTTAATATTGTTAGCATGCTAGTTAGCATAGTAACTTGGTTAACATTATTATAGTGCATGAAAATGCACTGTACTGTTATTCCAAGGCATTTTATTATTATAGTGCATGAAAATGCACTGTACTGTTATTCCAAGGCATTTTATTATTATTACAGTGCATGAAAATGCACTGTACTGTTATTCTAAGACATTTTATTACAGTGCATGAAAATGCACTGTACTGTTATTCCAAAGCATTTTATTATTATTATAGTGCATGAAAATGCACTATACTGTTCTTCCTAGGCTTCTTATTACAGTGCATGAAAATGCACTGTACTGTTCTTCCTAGGCTTCTTATTACAGTGCATGAAAATGCACTGTACTGTTATTCCAAGGCATTTTATTACAGTGCATGAAAATGCACTGTACTGTTCTTCCTAGGCTTCTTCTTATTACAGTGCATGAAAATGCACTGTACTGTTCTTCCTAGGCTTCTTATTACAGTGCATGAAAATGCACTGTACTGTTATTCCAAGGCATTTTATTACAGTGCATGAAAATGCACTGTACTGTTATTCCAAGGCATTTTATTACAGTGCATGAAAATGCACTGTACTGTTCTTCCTAGGCTTCTTCTTATTACAGTGCATGAAAATGCACTGTACTGTTCTTCCTAGGCTTCTTCTTCTTCTTCTTCTTCTTATTAGAGTGCATGAAAATGCACTCTACTGTTCTTCCTAGGCTTCTTCTTCTTCTTCTTATTACAGTGCATGAAAATGCACTGTACTGTTCTTCCTAGGCTTCTTATTCTTCTTCTTCTAACGCAATTAATGCAGCTTCAACCGCTTAACGTAGAAACTTCATTCAAACTATGTTACGTAGGTCTTACTTAGGACATGGGTGCTTTGTATTTTTCAGCTTTGTAACTTTTATACTTTTTAAACTATTAATTAAAAACTGTTCAAAATTTCCCCATAGACTTAACATGGGCTGATGACATCACAATAGAGCCGTTAAGCAATTAGAATCCTATGGCAGGTGTTCGGGCCAGCTGCATCAACTGCCAGTCTCAGGCTTTAAGCATACAAACTGGCCCTATTAAGACTACACATCCTGTTCAACTGCTTCCTCTGCCAAAAACTGTTTCAAAATAAAAGTCCTCACTACAATATTTCACTGTTAAACAATTTAACCCTTTAAACTACTGAACTTTTATCTGTTCAGCCATTGTAACTGTTACTTGTCATCAACTATGACTCCTACCCACTGTAGCTAGTTAGCTAAGATAGCTAAGTAACTTGGTTAGCATAGTTAGCATGCTAGCATGTTAGCATGCTAATTAGCATGTTAGTTAGCATTTTTAGCAAAACTGTTAAAAACGATTAGCTAAGTTAGCTAAGTCACATGGTTAGCATAGTTAGCATGCTAACATGTTAGCATGCTAGTTAGCATTTTTTGCAAAACTGCTAAAAATGATTAGCTAAGTTAGCTAAGTCACATGGTTAGCATAGTTAGCATGCTAACATGTTAGCATGCTAGTTAGCATTTCATATGGTTAGCATAGTTAGCATGCTAACATGTTAGCTTGCTAATTAGCATAGTTAGCATTATTGCTAAAAATGATTAGCAAAGTTAGCTAAGTCACGTGGTGAACATAGTTAGCATGCTAGCATATTAGCATGCTAGTTAGCATAGTTAGCATAACTGTTAAAAAAGATTAGCGAAGTTAGCTAAGTCACATGGTTAGCATAATTAGCATTTTAGCATGCTAATTAGCATAGTTATCATAACTAATAAAAATGATTAGCTAGGTTAGCTAAGTCATATGGTTAGCATAGTTAACATTTTAACATTGTTAGCATGCTAGTTAGCATAGTTACTTGGTTAACATTATTATCTTTGTTAACATAGTTAGCATAACTACTAGCAAACATTGGAGCCATTCCAACTGTTAGTTATCGTCAACTATCTGCCTAAATAATTGAACCATTTCAATTATCAACCTATTTAACTGTTCAGTCATTCCAACTATAGTGAACCTTATCTACCAAGCAAATAATTTAACCATATGAACTCATCATATTTTTGCATTTTCATGCACTGTATTTCCTTCAGGAAATGCTTTTCTAGTTCTTCTTCTTCTTCTAACGCATTTAATGCAGCTTCAACCGTTTAACGTAGAAACTTCATTCAAACTTTGTTACGTAGGTCTTACTTGGGATAAGAGTGCTATGTATTTTTCATCTTTGTAACTTTTATACTTTTTAAACTATTAATTAAAAACTATCAAAATTTCCCCATTGACTTAACATTGCCCTTTATGACATCACAGCAATTAGAATCCTGTGGCAGGTGTTCGGGCCACCTGGATCAACTGCCACTTTCAGGCTTTAAGCATACAAACTGGCCCTATTAAGACTACACATCCTGTTCAACTGCTTCCTCTGCCAAAAACTGTTTCAAAATAAAAGTCCTCACTACAATATTTCACTGTTAAACAATTTAAGCCTTTAAACTACTGAACTTTTTAACTGTTCAGCCATTGTAACTGTTACTTGTCATCAACTATGACTCCTACCCACTGTAGCTAGTTAGCTAAGTAACTTGGTTAGCATAGTTAGCATGCTAGCATGCTAGTTAGCATGCTAGTTAGCATTTTTAGCAAAACTGCTAAAAATGATTAGCTAAGTCACATGGTTAGCAGTGTTAGCATGCTAACATGTTAGCATGCTAGTTAACATTTTTAGCAAAACTGCTAAAAATGATTAGCTAAGTTAGCTAAGTCACATGGTTAGCATAGTTAGCATGCTAGCATGTTAGCATGCTAGTTAGCATTTTTAGCAAAACTGCTGAAAATGATTAGCTAAGTTAGCTAAGTCAGATGGTTAGCATAGTTAGCATGCTAGCATGTTAACATGCTAGTTAGCATTTTAAGCAAAACTGCTAAAAATGATTAGCTAAGTTAGCTAAGTCACATGGTTAGCATGCTAACACATTAGCATGCTAGTTAGCATTTTTAACAAAACTGCTAAAAATGATTAGCTAAGTTAGCTAAGTGATGTGGTTAGCATAGTTAGCTAGCATTTTTAGCAAAACTACTTAAAATGATTAGCTAAGTTAGCTAAGTAACGTGGTCAACATAGTTAGCATGCTAGCGTGTTAGCATGCTAGTTAACATTTTTTACAAAACTGCTAAAAATGATTAACAAAGTTAGCTAAGTAACATGGTTAGCATAGTTAGCATGTTAGCATTCTAGTCAGCATTGTTAGCATAACTACTAAAAATGATTAGCTAGGTTAGCTAAGTCACATGGTTAGCATAGTAATTTGGTTAGCATTATTATCTTTGTTAACATAGTTAACATAACTGCTAGCAAACATTGGAGCCATTCCAACTGTTAGTTATCGTCAAGTATCTCCCTAAATAATTTAACCATTTCAATTATCAACCTATTTAACTGTTCAGTCATTCCAACTATATTAAACCTTATCTACCAAGCAAATAATTTAACCATATGAACGCATCATATTTTTGCATTTTCATGCACTATATTTCCTTCAGGAAATGCTTTTCTAGTTCTTATTCTTCCTTCTAACGCGTTTAATGCAGCTTCAACCGTTTAACGTAGAAACTTCATTCAAACTATGTTACGTAGGTCTTACTTAGGACATGGGTGCTATGTATTTTTCAACTTTGTAACTTTTATACTTTTTAAACTATTAATTAAAAACTATCAAAATTTCCCCATTGACTTAACATTGCCCTTTATGACATCACAGCAATTAGAATCCTGTGGCAGGTGTTCGGGCCACCTGGATCAACTGCCACTTTCAGGCTTTAAGCATACAAACTGGCCCTATTAAGACTACACATCCTGTTCAACTGCTTCCTCTGCTAAAAACGGTTTCAAAATAAAAGTCCTCACTACAATATTTCACTGTTAAACAATTTAAGCCTTTAAACTACTGAACTTTTTAACTGTTCAGCCATTGTAACTGTTACTTGTCATCAACTATGACTCCTACCCACTGTAGCTAGTTAGCTAAGTTAGCTAAGTAACTTGGTTAGCATAGTTAGCATGCTAGCATGTTAGCATGCTAGTTAGCATTTTTAGCAACACTGCTAAAAATGATTAGCTAAGTTAGCTAAGTCACATGGTTAGCATAGTTAGCATGCTAGCATGTTAGCATGCTAGTTAGCATTTTTAGCAAAACTGCTGAAAATGATTAGCTAAGTTAGCTAAGTCACATGGTTAGCATAGTTAGCATGCTAACACGTTAGCATGCTAGTTAGCATTTTTAGCAAAACTACTAAAAATGATTAGCTAAGTTAGCTAAGTCACATGGTTAGCATAGTTAGCATTTTAACATTGTTAGCCTGTTAGTTAGCATAGTAATTTGGTTAGCATTATTATCTTTGTTAACATAGTTAACATAACTGCTAGCAAACATTGGAGCCATTCCAACTGTTAGTTATCGTCAAGTATCTCCCTAAATAATTTAATCATTTCAATTATCAACCTATTTAACTGTTCAGTCATTCCAACTATATTAAACCTTATCTACCAAGCAAATAATTTAACCATATGAACGCATCATATTTTTGCATTTTCATGCACTGTATTTCCTTCAGGAAATGCTTTTCTAGTTATTCTTCTTCTTCTAACGCAGTTAATGCAGCTTCAACCGTTTAACGTAGAAACTTCATTCAAACTGCGTTGCGTAGGTCTTACTTATGACATGTGGGCTTTGTATTTTTCATCTTTGTAACTTTTATACTTTTTAAACTATTAATTAAAAACTGCTCAAAATTTCCCCATAGACTTAACATGGGCTGATGACATCACAATGGACTAATTAACTTGATTTGCACCTGGTATCATCTTCCAGCTGCTCATCTAGGCCCCATCAAAGAATCTGTTCAACTGATTGCACCTGTATCAACTGCTTTCTACTGAACTAGACCAACTCTCTCTGTCTCTCCATTCTACAAGGATATAAGACACATTTCCTCCAACTTTCTATCCATTCATCCTCTTCAAACCATTCACCCATTAAACTATCCATCAACATCCATTAAACAATCTGCCTATCAACATCCAGTCTATCAACATCCATTACACTATCTACATTTAACTTTTAAACTATATACTCTGTCTCAGGCTTTAAGCATACAATATGGCTCTATTAAGACTGCCGTTAAGCAATTAGAATCCTAGGCCAGGTGGCCAGGCCACCTGCACCCTATCAGTTTCTCAGGCTAACCTTTTACACTATCCACCTATTTGACTGTTCAGTCAGTCCAACTATATTAAACCTCATCTACCTAGTTCAGTCATTCCAACTATATTAAACCTCATCTACCTAGCAAATAATTTAACCTTTTACACTATCCACCTATTTAACCGTTCAGTCATTCCAACTATATTAAACCTCATCTACCTAGTTCAGTCATTCCTATATTAAACCTCATCTACCTAGTTCAGTCATTCCAACTATATTAAACCTCATCTACCTAGCAAATAATTTAACCATTTGAATCCTATGGCAGGTGTTCGGGCCAGCTGCATCAACTGCCAGTCTCAGGCTTTAAGCATACAAACTGGCCCTATTAAGAGTACACATCCTGTTCAACTGCTTCCTCTGCCAAAAACTGTTTCAAAATAAAAGTCCTCACCACAATATTTCACTGTTAAACAATTTAACCCTTTAAACTACTGAACTTTTTAACTGTTCAGCCATTGTAACTGTTACTTGTCATCAACTATGACTCCTACCCACTGTAGCTAGTTAGCTAAGTTAGCTAAGTAACTTGGTTAACATAGTTAGCATGCTAGCATGTTAGCATGCTAGTTAGCATGCTAGTTAGCATTTTTAGCAAAACTGCTAAAAATGATGAGCTAAGTTAGCTAAGTCACATGGTTAGCATAGTTAGCATGCTAGCATGTTAACATGCTAGTTAGCATTTTTAACAAAAAAATTAAAAATGATTAGCTAAGTTAGCTAAGTAACATGGTTAGCATAGTTAGTATGTTAGCATGCTAACATGCTAGTTAGCATTTTTAGCAAACTGTTAAAAATGATTAGCTAAGTTAGCTAAGTAACTTGGTTAACATAGTTAGCATGCTAGCATGTTAGCATGCTAGTGAACATGTTAGTTAGCATTTTTAGCAAAACTGCTAAAAATGATTAGCTAAGTTAGCTAAGTCACATGGTTAGCATTGTTAGCATGCTAGCATGTTAGCATGCTAGTTAACATTTTTAGCAAAACTGTTAAAAATGATTAGCTAAGTAACATGGTTAGCATAGTTAGCATGCTAGCATGTTAGCATGCTAATTAACATTTTTAGCAAAACTGTTAAAGATGATTAGCTAAGTTAGCTAAGTAACATGGTTAACATTGTTAGCATGCTAATGTGTTAGCATACTAGTTAGCATTTTTAGAAAAACTGCTAAAAATGATTAGCTAAGTTAGCTAAGTAATGTGGTTAGCATAGTTAGCATGCTAACATGTTAGCATACTAGTTAGTATTTTTAGCAAAACTACTAAAAATGATTAGCTAAGTTAGCTAAGTAACATGGTTAGCATAGTTAGCATGCTAATTAGCATAACTACTAAATATGAAAACATTAGCTAAGTTAACTAAGTTAAGTAACTTGGTTAATATTATTATCTTTGATAACATAGTTAGCATAACTGCTAGCAAACATTAGAGCCATTCCAACTGTCAGTTATCGTCAATTATCTACCTAAATCATTTAACCATTTAAATTATGCATCTATTTAACCGTTCAATCATCATTTAACTATATAAACTATTCACCTATTTAACTGTTCAGTCATTCCAACTATATTAAACCTCGTCTACCTAGCAACCAATATAGTTTGTTTTTACTCTGTATGATATTTTACATCATATTTTTTGCATTTTCATGCACTGTATTTCCTTCAGGAAATGCTTTTCTAGTTCTTATTATTTTTCTTCTTCTAACGCAGTTAATGCAGCTTCAACCGTTTAACGTAGAAACTTCATTCAAACTGCGTTGCGTAGGTCTTACTTATGACATGTGGGCTATGTATTTTTCATCTTTGTAACTTTTATACTTTTTAAACTATTAATTAAAAACTACTCAAAATGTCCCCATAGACTTAACATGGGCTGATGACATCACAATGGACTAATTAACTTGATTTGCACCTGGTATCATCTTCCAGCTGCTCATCTAGGCCCCATCAAAGAATCAGTTCAACTGATTGCACCTGTATCAACTGCATTCTACTGAACTAGACCAACTCTCTCTGTCTCTCCATTCTACAAGGATATCAGACACATTTCATCCAACTTTCTATCCATTCATCCTCTTCAAACCATTCACTCATCCACCCATTAAACTATCCATCAACATCCATTAAACAATCTGCCTATCAACATCCATTCAACTTTCTGTCTATCAACATCCATTACACTATCTACATTTAACTTTTAAACTATATACTCTGTCTCAGGCTTTAAGCATACAATATGGCTCTATTAAGACTGCCGTTAAGCAATTAGAATCCTAGGCCAGGTGGCCAGGCCACCTGCATCAACTGCCAGTCTCAGGCTTTAAGCATACAAACTGGCCCTATTAAGACTACACATCCTGTTCAACTGCTTCCTCTACCAAAAACTGTTTCAAAATAAAAGTCCTCACTACAATATTTCACTGTTAAACAATTTAACCCTTTAAACGACTGAACTTTTTAACTGTTCAGCCATTGTAACTGTTACTTGTCATCAACTATGACTCCTACCCACTGTAGCTAGTTAGCATGGTTAACATAGTTAGCATGCTAATATGTTAGCATGTTAACATGCTAGTTAGCATTTTTAGCAAAACTGTTAAAAATGATTAGCTAAGTTAGCTAAGTAACATGGTTAGCATAGTTAGCATGCTAGCATGTTAGCATGCTAGTTAGCATTTTTTGTAAAACTGCTAAAAATGATTAGCTAAGTCACATGGTTAGCATAGTTAGCATGCTAGCATGTTAGCATGCTAGTTAACATTTTTAGCAAAACTGCTAAAAATTATTAGCTAAGTTAGCTAAGTCACATGGTTAGCATGTAAGCATGTTAACATGCTAGTTACCATTTTTAGCAAAACTGCTAAAAACGATTAGCTAAGTTAGCTAAGTAAAATGGTTAGCATAGTTAATATGCTAGCATGTTAGCATGCTAGTTAGCATAGTTAGCAAAACTGCTAAAAATGATTAGCTAGGTTAGCTAAGTCACATGGTTAACATAGTTCACATTGCTAACATGCTAGTTAGCATAACTACTAAAAATGAAAAAATTAGCTAAGTTAACTAAGTTAAGCATTATCCACCTATTTAACCGTTCAATCATTCCAACTATATTAAACCTCATCTACCTAGCAACCAATATAGTTTGTTTTTACTCTGTATGCTATTTTACATCATATTTTTTGCATTTTCATGCACTGTATTTCCTTCAGGAAATGCTTTTCTAGTTATTATTCTTCTTCTAACGCACTTAATACAGCTTCAACCGTTTAACGTAGAAACTTCATTCAAACTATGTTACGTAGGTCTTACTTAGGACATGTGAGCTTTGTATTTTTCAACTTTGTAACTTTTATACTTTTTAAACTATTAATTAAAAACTAATCAAAATTTCCCCATTGACTTAACATTATGATTATGACATCACAATACGGCCGTTAAGCAATTAGAATCCTATGGCAGGTGTTCGGGCCACCTGTTTCAACTGCCAGTCTCAGGCTTTAAGCATACAAACTGGCCCTATTAAGACTACACATCCTGTTCAACTGCTTCCTCTGCCAAAAACTGTTTCAAAATAAAAGTCCTCACTACAATATTTCACTGTTAAACAATTTAACCCTTTAAACTACTGAACTTTTTAACTGTTCAGCCATTGTAACTGTTACTTGTCATCAACTATGACTCCTACCCACTGTAGCTAGTTAGCTAAGTTAGCTAAGTAACTTGATTAGCATAGTTAGCATGCTAGCATGCTAGTTAGCATGCTAGTTAGCATTTTTAGCAAAACTGCTAAAAATGATTAGCTAAGTTAGCTAAGTCACATGGTTAGCATAGTTAGCATGCTAGCATGTTAGCATGCTAGTTAACATGCTAGCATGTTAGCATGCTAGTTAACATGTTAGTTAGCATTTTTAGCAAAACTGCTAAAAATGATTAGCTAAGTTAGCTAAGTCACATGGTTAGCATAGTTAGCATGTTAGCATGTTAACATGCTAGTTAGCATTTTTAGCAAAACTGCTAAAAATGATTAGCGAAGTTAACTAAGTAACATGGTTAACATAGTTAGCATGTTAGCATGCTAGTTAGCATGGTTAGCATAACTACTAAAAATGATTAGCTAGGTTAGCTAAGTCACATGGTTAGCATAGTTAGCATTTTAACATTGTTAGCCTGCTAGTTAGCATAGTAATTTGGTTAGCATTATTATCTTTGTTAACATAGTTAACATAACTGCTAGCAAACATTGGAGCCATTCCAACAGTTAGTTATCGTCAAGTATCTCCCTAAATAATTTAACCATTTCAATTATCAACCTATTTAACTGTTCAGTCATTCCAACTATATTAAACCTTATCTACCAAGCAAATAATTTAACCATATGAACGCATCATATTTTTGCATTTTCATGCACTGTATTTCCTTCAGGAAATGCTTTTCTAGTTACAGTGCATGAAAATGCACTGTACTGTTATTCCAAGGCATTTTATTATTATTCTTCTTCTAACGCACTTAATGCAGCTTCAACCGTTTAACGTAGAAACTTCATTCAAATTATGTTACGTAGGTCTTACTTAGGACATGGGTGCTATGTATTTTTCATCTTTGTAACTTTTATACTTTTTAAACTATTAATTAAAAACTAATCAAAATTTCCCCATAGACTTAACATGGGCTGATGACATCACAATAGAGCCGTTAAGCAATTAGAATCCTATGGCAGGTGTTCGGGCCACCTGTTTCAACTGCCAGTCTCAGGCTTTAAGCATACAAACTGGCCCTATTAAGACTACACATCCTGTTCAACTGCTTCCTCTGCCAGAAACTGTTTCAAAATAAAAGTCCTCACTACAATATTTCACTGTTAAACAATTTAACCCTTTAAACTACTGAACTTTTTAACTGTTCAGCCATTGTAACTGTTACTTGTCATCAACTATGACTCCTACCCACTGTAGCTAGTTAGCATGGTTAGCATAGTTAGCATGCTAACATGTTAACATGTTAGCATGTTAGCATGCTAGTTAGCATTTTTTACAAAACTGCTAAAAATGATTAGCTAAGTTAGCTAAGTCACATGGTTAGCATAGTTAGCATGCTAGCATGTTAGCATGCTAGCATGTTAGCATGCTAGTTAGCATAGTTAGCAAAACTGCTAAAAATGATTAGCTAGGTTAGCTAAGTCACATGGTTAACATAGTTCACATTGCTAACATGCTAGTTAGCATAACTACTAAAAATGAAAAAATTAGCTAAGTTAACTAAGTTAAGCATTATCCACCTATTTAACCGTTCAATCATTCCAACTATATTAAACCTCATCTACCTAGCAACCAATATAGTTTGTTTTTACTCTGTATGCTATTTTACATCATATTTTTTGCATTTTCATGCACTGTATTTCCTTCAGGAAATGCTTTTCTAGTTATTATTCTTCTTCTAACGCACTTAATACAGCTTCAACCGTTTAACGTAGAAACTTCATTCAAACTATGTTACGTAGGTCTTACTTAGGACATGTGAGCTTTGTATTTTTCAACTTTGTAACTTTTATACTTTTTAAACTATTAATTAAAAACTAATCAAAATTTCCCCATTGACTTAACATTATGATTATGACATCACAATACGGCCGTTAAGCAATTAGAATCCTATGGCAGGTGTTCGGGCCACCTGTTTCAACTGCCAGTCTCAGGCTTTAAGCATACAAACTGGCCCTATTAAGACTACACATCCTGTTCAACTGCTTCCTCTGCCAAAAACTGTTTCAAAATAAAAGTCCTCACTACAATATTTCACTGTTAAACAATTTAACCCTTTAAACTACTGAACTTTTTAACTGTTCAGCCATTGTAACTGTTACTTGTCATCAACTATGACTCCTACCCACTGTAGCTAGTTAGCTAAGTTAGCTAAGTAACTTGATTAGCATAGTTAGCATGCTAGCATGCTAGTTAGCATGCTAGTTAGCATTTTTAGCAAAACTGCTAAAAATGATTAGCTAAGTTAGCTAAGTCACATGGTTAGCATAGTTAGCATGCTAGCATGTTAGCATGCTAGTTAACATGCTAGCATGTTAGCATGCTAGTTAACATGCTAGTTAGCATTTTTAGCAAAACTGCTAAAAATGATTAGCTAAGTTAGCTAAGTCACATGGTTAGCATAGTTAGCATGTTAGCATGTTAACATGCTAGTTAGCATTTTTAGCAAAACTGCTAAAAATGATTAGCGAAGTTAACTAAGTAACATGGTTAACATAGTTAGCATGTTAGCATGCTAGTTAGCATGGTTAGCATAACTACTAAAAATGATTAGCTAGGTTAGCTAAGTCACATGGTTAGCATAGTTAGCATTTTAACATTGTTAGCCTGCTAGTTAGCATAGTAATTTGGTTAGCATTATTATCTTTGTTAACATAGTTAACATAACTGCTAGCAAACATTGGAGCCATTCCAACAGTTAGTTATCGTCAAGTATCTCCCTAAATAATTTAACCATTTCAATTATCAACCTATTTAACTGTTCAGTCATTCCAACTATATTAAACCTTATCTACCAAGCAAATAATTTAACCATATGAACGCATCATATTTTTGCATTTTCATGCACTGTATTTCCTTCAGGAAATGCTTTTCTAGTTACAGTGCATGAAAATGCACTGTACTGTTATTCCAAGGCATTTTATTATTATTCTTCTTCTAACGCACTTAATGCAGCTTCAACCGTTTAACGTAGAAACTTCATTCAAATTATGTTACGTAGGTCTTACTTAGGACATGGGTGCTATGTATTTTTCATCTTTGTAACTTTTATACTTTTTAAACTATTAATTAAAAACTAATCAAAATTTCCCCATAGACTTAACATGGGCTGATGACATCACAATAGAGCCGTTAAGCAATTAGAATCCTATGGCAGGTGTTCGGGCCACCTGTTTCAACTGCCAGTCTCAGGCTTTAAGCATACAAACTGGCCCTATTAAGACTACACATCCTGTTCAACTGCTTCCTCTGCCAGAAACTGTTTCAAAATAAAAGTCCTCACTACAATATTTCACTGTTAAACAATTTAACCCTTTAAACTACTGAACTTTTTAACTGTTCAGCCATTGTAACTGTTACTTGTCATCAACTATGACTCCTACCCACTGTAGCTAGTTAGCATGGTTAGCATAGTTAGCATGCTAACATGTTAACATGTTAGCATGTTAGCATGCTAGTTAGCATTTTTTACAAAACTTCTAAAAATGATTAGCTAAGTTAGCTAAGTCACATGGTTAGCATAGTTAGCATGCTAACATGTTAGCATGCTAGTTAGCATTTTTTACAAAACTGCTAAAAATGATTAGCTAAGTTAGCTAAGTCACATGGTTAGCATAGTTAGCATGCTAGCATGTTAGCATGCTAGCATGTTAGCATGCTAGTTAGCATTTTTTACAAAACTGCTAAAAATGATTAGCTAAGTTAGCTAAGTCACATGGTTAGCATAGTTAGCATGCTAGCATGTTAGCATGCTAGTTAGCAATTTTTTACAAAACTGCTAAACATGATTAGCTAAGTTAGCTAAGTCACATGGTTAGCATAGTTAGCATGCTAACATGTTAGCATGCTAGTTAGCATTTTTAGCAAAACTGTTAAAAATGATTAGCTAAGTTAGCTAAGTAAAATGGTTAGCATAGTTAGCATGCTAGCATGTTAACATGCTAATTAGCATAGTTAGCAAAACTGCTAAAAATGATTAGCTAGATTAGCTAAGTCACATGGTTAACATAGTTAGCATGTTAGTATTGCTAACTACTAAAAATGCATTAGCTAAGTTAACTAAGTTAAGTATTATCCACCTATTTAACCGTTCAATCATTCCAACTATATTAAACCTTATCTACCAAGCAAATCATTTAACCATATAAACTATCCACCTATTTAACTGTTCAGTCACTCCAACTATATTAAACCTCATCTACCTAGCAACCAATATAGTTTGTTTTTACTCTGTATGATATTTTACATCAGATTTTTTGCATTTTCATGCACTGTATTTCCTTCAGGAAATGCTTTTCTAGTTATTAGAGTGCATGAAAATGCACTCTACTGTTATCCGAATTATTCTTCTTATTTTTCTTCTAACGCTTTTTGTGCGTTTAATACAGCTTCAACCGTTTAACTTAGAAACTTCATTCAAACTGCGTTGCGTAGGTCTTACTTATGTGACTTCAGCTATGTATTTTTCAACTTTGTAACTTTTATACTTTTTAAACTATTAATTAAAAACTACTAAAATTTCCCCATTGACTTAACATTAGATTATGACATCACAATAGCAATTAGAATCCTATACCAGGTGTTCAGGCCACCTGGATGGCTCATATATGGCTCTGGCCAGGCCACCTGGAGTTTCTCAGGCTTTATGACATCATAGCAATTAGAATATTGTGCCAGGTGGCCAGGCCACCTTGATCAACTGTCAGTTTCTCAGGCTTTAAGCATACAGTCTCATTCTATGCTATAAGCCTGAGGCCTGAGAAACTGTTCAGTCATTCCAACTATATTAAACCTCATCTACCTAGTTCAGTCATTCCAACTATATTAAACCTCATCTACCTAGTTCACTCATTCCAACTATATTAAACCTCATCTACCTAGCAAATAATTTAACCTTTTAAACTATCCACCTATTTAACTGTTCAGTCATTCCAACTATATTAAACCTCATCTACTTAGTTCAGTCATTCCAACTACATTAAACCTCATCTACCTAGTTCAATCATTCCAACTACATAAAAACCTCATCTACCGAGCAAATAATTAAACCTTTTAAACTATCCACCTATTTAACTGTTCAGTCATTCCAACTATATTAAACCTCATCTACCTAGTTCAGTCATTCCAACTATATTAAACATCATCTACCTAGCAAATAATTTAACCTTTTAAACCATCCACCTATTTAACTGTTCAGTCATTCCAACTATATTAAACCTTATCTACCTAGTTCAGTCATTCCAACTATATTAAACGTCATCTACCTAGCAAATAATTTAACCTTTTAAACCATTCACCTATTTTAACTGTTTAGTCATTCCAACTATATTAAACCTCGTCTACCTAGTTCAGTCATTCCAACTATATTAAAACTCATCTACCTAGCAAATAATTTAACAATTTAAACTATCCACCTATTTAACTGTTCAGTCATTCCTACTATATTAAAACTCATCTACCTAGCAAATAATTTAACCTTTTAAACACTTTCAACATTTATTAAACTATGTGTATCAACTTCCATTAAACTATCTGTCTATTAACAACTTTTAAACTATCTACATTCAACTTTTAAACTGTCCACTTCTAAACTATCAACTTTTATTAAACTATGCTATGTCTGTCCTAGCTTCATTTTCATGCACTCGTAATTCCCTGGAATTACATTCTCTAGTTATTATTAGAGTGCATGAAAATGCACTCTATTGTTATCCGATTTATTACAGTGCATGAAAATGCACTGTACTGTTATTCCAAGGCATTTTATTACAGTGCATGAAAATGCACTGTACTGTTATTCCAAGGCATTTTATTATTATTATTATTATTATTATTCTTCTTCTAACGCAGCTAATGCAGCTTCAACCGTTTAACGTAGAAACTTCATTCAAACTATGTTACGTAGGTCTTAATTAGGACATGTGAGCTTTGTATTTTTCAACTTTGTAACTTTTATACTTTTTAAACTATTAATTAAAAACGAATCAAAATTTCCCCATTGACTTAACATTATGATTATGACATCACAATACGGCCGTTAAGCAATTAGAATCCTATGGCAGGTGTTCGGGCCACCTGTTTCAACTGCCAGTCTCAGGCTTTAAGCATACAAACTGGCCCTATTAAGACAACACATCCTGTTCAACTGCTTCCTCTGCCAAAAACTGTTTCAAAATAAAAGTCCTCACTACAATATTTCACTGTTAAACAATTTAACCCTTTAAACTACTGAACTTTTTAACTGTTCAGCCATTGTAACTGTTACTTGTCATCAACTATGACTCCTACCCACTGTAGCTAGTTAGCATGGTTAGCATAGTTAGCATGCTAGCATGTTAGCATGCTAGCATGTTAGCATGCTAGTTAGCATTTTTTACAAAACTGCTAAAAATGATTAGCTAAGTTAGCTAAGTCACATGGTTAGCATAGTTAGCATGCTAACATGTTAGCATGCTAGTTAGCATTTTTTACAAAACTGCTAAAAATGATTAGCTAAGTTAGCTAAGTCACATGGTTAGCATAGTTAGCATGCTAACATGTTAGCATGCTAGTTAGCATTTTTTACAAAACTGCAAAAAATGATTAGCTAAGTTAGCTAAGTCATATGGTTAGCATAGTTAGCATGCTAGCATGTTAGCATGCTAGTTAGCATTTTTTACAAAACTGCTAAAAATGATTAGCTAAGTTAGCTAAGTCACATGGTTAGCATAGTTAGCATGCTAACATGTTAGCATGCTAGTTAGCATTTTTTACAAAACTGCTAAAAATGATTAGCTAAGTTAGCTAAGTCACATGGTTAGCATAGTTAGCATGCTAACATGTTAGCATGCTAGTTAGCATTTTTTACAAAACTGCAAAAAATGATTAGCTAAGTTAGCTAAGTCATATGGTTAGCATAGTTAGCATGCTAGCATGTTAGCATGCTAGTTAGCATTTTTTACAAAACTGCTAAAAATGATTAGCTAAGTTAGCTAAGTCACATGGTTAGCATAGTTAGCATGCTAACATGTTAGCATGCTAGTTAGCATTTTTTACAAAACTGCTAAAAATATTTAGCTAAGTTAGCTAAGTCACATGGTTAGCATAGTTAGCATGCTAGCATAGTTAGCATGCTAACATGTTAGCATGCTAGTTAGCATAGTTAGCAAAACTGCTAAAAATGATTAGCTAGATTAGCTAAGTCACATGGTTAACATAGTTAGCATGTTAGCATTGCTAACTACTAAAAATGCATTAGCTAAGTTAACTAAGTTAAGTATTGTCCACCTATTTAACCGTTCAATCATTCCAACTTTATTAAACCTTATCTTCCAAGCAAATCATTTAACCATATAAACTATCCACCTATTTAACTGTTCAGTCACTCCAACTATATTAAACCTCATCTACCTAGCAACCAATATAGTTTGTTTTTACTCTGTATGATATTTTACATCATATTTTTTGCATTTTCATGCACTGTATTTCCTTCAGGAAATGCTTTTCTAGTTACAGTGCATGAAAATGCACTGTACTGTTATTCCAAGGCATTTTATTATTATTATTATTATTCTTCTTCTAACGCACTTAATGCAGCTTCAACCGTTTAACGTAGAAACTTCATTCAAACTATGTTACGTAGGTCTTACTTAGGACATGTGAGCTTTGTATTTTTCAACTTTGTAACTTTTATACTTTTTAAACTATTAATTAAAAACTAATCAAAATTTCCCCATTGACTTAACATTATGATTATGACATCACAATACGGCCGTTAAGCAATTAGAATCCTATGGCAGGTGTTCGGGCCACCTGTTTCAACTGCCAGTCTCAGGCTTTAAGCATACAAACTGGCCCTATTAAGACTACACATCCTGTTCAACTGCTTCCTCTGCCAAAAACTGTTTCAAAATAAAAGTCCTCACTACAATATTTCACTGTTAAACAATTTAACCCTTTAAACTACTGAACTTTTTAACTGTTCAGCCATTGTAACTGTTACTTGTCATCAACTATGACTCCTACCCACTGTAGCTAGTTAGCATGGTTAGCATAGTTAGCATGCTAGCATGTTAGCATGCTAGCATGTTAGCATGCTAGTTAGCATTTTTTACAAAACTGCTAAAAATGATTAGCTAAGTTAGCTAAGTCACATGGTTAGCATAGTTAGCATGCTAGCATGTTAGCATGCTAGTTAGCATTTTTTACAAAACTGCTAAAAATGATTAGCTAAGTTAGCTAAGTCATATGGTTAGCATAGTTAGCATGCTAGCATGTTAGCATGCTAGTTAGCATTTTTTACAAAACTGCTAAAAATGATTAGCTAAGTTAGCTAAGTCACATGGTTAGCATAGTTAGCATGCTAACATGTTAGCATGCTAGTTAGCATTTTTTACAAAACTGCTAAAAATGATTAGCTAAGTTAGCTAAGTCACATGGTTAGCATAGTTAGCATGCTAGCATAGTTAGCATGCTAACATGTTAGCATGCTAGTTAGCATAGTTAGCAAAACTGCTAAAAATGATTAGCTAGATTAGCTAAGTCACATGGTTAACATAGTTAGCATGTTAGCATTGCTAACTACTAAAAATGCATTAGCTAAGTTAACTAAGTTAAGTATTGTCCACCTATTTAACCGTTCAATCATTCCAACTTTATTAAACCTTATCTTCCAAGCAAATCATTTAACCATATAAACTATCCACCTATTTAACTGTTCAGTCACTCCAACTATATTAAACCTCATCTACCTAGCAACCAATATAGTTTGTTTTTACTCTGTATGATATTTTACATCATATTTTTTGCATTTTCATGCACTGTATTTCCTTCAGGAAATGCTTTTCTAGTTATTATTATTACAGTGCATGAAAATGCACTGTACTGTTATTCCAAGGCATTTTATTATTATTATTATTATTCTTCTTCTAACGCAGCTAATGCAGCTTCAACCGTTTAACGTAGAAACTTCATTCAAACTATGTTACGTAGGTCTTACTTAGGACATGTGAGCTTTGTATTTTTCAACTTTGTAACTTTTATACTTTTTAAACTATTAATTAAAAACTAATCAAAATTTCCCCATTGACTTAACATTATGATTATGACATCACAATACGGCCGTTAAGCAATTAGAATCCTATGGCAGGTGTTCGGGCCAGCTGCATCAACTGCCAGTCTCAGGCTTTAAGCATACAAACTGGCCCTATTAAGACTACACATCCTGTTCAACTGCTTCCTCTGCCAAAAACTGTTTCAAAATAAAAGTCCTCACTACAATATTTCACTGTTAAACAATTTAACCCTTTAAACTACTGAACTTTTTAACTGTTCAGCCATTGTAACTGTTACTTGTCATCAACTATGACTCCTACCCACTGTAGCTAGTTACCATGGTTAGCATAGTTAGCATGTTAGCATGCTAGTTAGCATTTTTTACAAAACTGCTAAAAATGATTAGCTAAGTTAGCTAAGTAACTTGGTTAACATAGTTAGCATGCTAGCATATTAGCATGCTAGTTAGCATTTTTTTAAAAACTGCTAAAAATGATTAGCTAAGTTAGCTAAGTCACATGGTTAGCATAGTTAGCATGCTAACATGTTAGCATGCTAGTTAGCATTTTTTATAAAACTGCTAAAAATGATTAGCTAAGTTAGCTAAGTCACATGGTTAGCATAGTTAGCATGCTAACATGTTAGCATGCTAGTTAGCATTTTTTACAAAACTGCTAAAAATGATTAGCTAAGTTAGCTAAGTCATATGGTTAGCATAGTTAGCATGCTAGCATGTTAGCATGCTAGTTAGCATTTTTTACAAAACTGCTAAAAATGATTAGCTAAGTTAGCTAAGTCACATGGTTAGCATAGTTAGCATGCTAACATGTTAGCATGCTAGTTAGCATTTTTTACAAAACTGCTAAAAATGATTAGCTAAGTTAGCTAAGTCACATGGTTAGCATAGTTAGCATGCTAGCATAGTTAGCATGCTAACATGTTAGCATGCTAGTTAGCATAGTTAGCAAAACTGCTAAAAATGATTAGCTAGATTAGCTAAGTCACATGGTTAACATAGTTAGCATGTTAGCATTGCTAACTACTAAAAATGCATTAGCTAAGTTAACTAAGTTAAGTATTGTCCACCTATTTAACCGTTCAATCATTCCAACTTTATTAAACCTTATCTTCCAAGCAAATCATTTAACCATATAAACTATCCACCTATTTAACTGTTCAGTCACTCCAACTATATTAAACCTCATCTACCTAGCAACCAATATAGTTTGTTTTTACTCTGTATGATATTTTACATCATATTTTTTGCATTTTCATGCACTGTATTTCCTTCAGGAAATGCTTTTCTAGTTCTTATTATTCTGCTTCTTCTTCAACACATTTTGTGCGTTTAATGCGGCTTCAACCGTTTAACTTAGAAACTCCATTCAAACTGCGTTGCGTAGGTCTTACTTATGTGACTTCAGCTATGTATTTTTCAACTTTCTAACTTTTATACTTTTTAAACTATTAATTTAAAACTACTAAAATTTCCCCATTGACTTAACATTAGATTATGATATCACAATAGAGCAATTAGAATCCTATGCCAGGTGTTCAGGCCACCTGGATCACCATGTATGGCTCTGGCCAGGCCACCTGGATCAACTGGGTTTCTCAGGCTTTATGACATCATAGCAATTAGAATATTGTGCCAGGTGGCCAGGCCACCTAGATCAACTGTCAGTTTTTCAGGCTTTAAGCATACAGTCTCATTCTATGCTATAAGCCTGAGAAACTGTTCAGTCATTCCAACTATATTAAACCTCATCTATCTAGCAAATAGTTTAACCTTTTAAACTATCCACCTATTTAACTGTTCAGTCATTACAACTATATTAAACCTCATCTACCTAGTTCAGTCATTCCAACTACATTAAACCTCATCTACCTAGTAAATAATTTAACCTTTTAAACTATCCACCTATTTAACTGTTCAGTCATTCCAACTATATTAAACCTCATCTATCTAGCAAATAATTTAACCTTTTAAAACCTCATCTACCTAGCAAATAATTTAACCTTTTAAACTATCCACCTATTTAACTGTTTAGTCATCCCAACTATATTAAACCTCATCTAACTAGTTCAGTCATTCCAACTATATTAAACCTCATCATGTTGGTTGCCAATTAGCACATCATCTGTTTTAACAATATATTTCACACCATATGTTTTGCATTTTCATGCACTCGTAATTCCCTGGAATTGCGTTTTCTAGTTATAGTGCATGAAAATGCACTATACTGTTCTTCCTAGGCTTCTTATTACAGTGCATGAAAATGCACTGTACTGTTCTTCCTAGGCTTCTTATTCTTCTTCTTCTAACGCAATTAATGCAGCTTCAACCGCTTAACGTAGAAACTTCATTCAAACTATGTTACGTAGGTCTTACTTAGGACATGGGTGCTTTGTATTTTTCAGCTTTGTAACTTTTATACTTTTTAAACTATTAATTAAAAACTGTTCAAAATTTCCCCATAGACTTAACATGGGCTGATGACATCACAATAGAGCCGTTAAGCAATTAGAATCCTATGGCAGGTGTTCGGGCCAGCTGCATCAACTGCCAGTCTCAGGCTTTAAGCATACAAACTGGCCCTATTAAGACTACACATCCTGTTCAACTGCTTCCTCTGCCAAAAACTGTTTCAAAATAAAAGTCCTCACTACAATATTTCACTGTTAAACAATTTAACCCTTTAAACTACTGAACTTGTATCTGTTCAGCCATTGTAACTGTTACTTGTCATCAACTATGACTCCTACCCACTGTAGCTAGTTAGCTAAGATAGCTAAGTAACTTGGTTAGCATAGTTAGCATGCTAGCATGTTAGCATGCTAGTTAGCATGCTAGTTAGCATTTTTAGCAAAACTGTTAAAAACGATTAGCTAAGTTAGCTAAGTCACATGGTTAGCATAGTTAGCATGCTAACATGTTAGCATGCTAGTTAGCATTTTTTGCAAAACTGCTAAAAATGATTAGCTAAGTTAGCTAAGTCACATGGTTAGCATAGTTAGCATGCTAACATGTTAGCATGCTAGTTAGCATTTTTTGCAAAACTGCTAAAAATGATTAGCTAAGTTAGCTAAGTCATATGGTTAGCATAGTTAGCATGCTATAATGTTAGCATGCTAGTTAGCATTTTTTAGCAAAACTGCTAAAAATGATTAGCTAAGTTAGCTAAGTCACATGGTTAGCATGTTAGCATGCTAGCATGTTAGCATGCTAGTTAGCATTACTGTTAAAAATGATAAGCGAAGTTAGCTAAGTCACATGGTTAACATAATTAGCATGTTAGCATGTTAATTAGCATAGATATCATAACTAATAAAAATTATTAGCTAGGTTAGCTAAGTCATATGGTTAGCATAGTTAACATTTTAATATTGTTAGCATGTTAGTTAGCATAGTTACTTGGTTACCATTATTATCTTTAACATAGTTAGCATAACTACTAGCAAACATTGGAGCCATTCCAACTGTTAGTTATCGTCAACTATCTGCCTAAATAATTTAACCATTTCAATTATCAACCTATTTAACTGTTCAGTCATTCCAACTATAGTAAACCTTATCTACCAAGCAAATAATTTAACCATATGAACTCATCATATTTTTGCATTTTCATGCACTGTATTTCCTTCAGGAAATGCTTTTCTAGTTATAGTGCATGAAAATGCACTATACTGTTCTTCCTAGGCTTCTTATTAGAGTGCATGAAAATGCACTCTACTGTTCTTCCTAGGCTTCTTCTTCTTCTTCTTATTACAGTGCATGAAAATGCACTGTACTGTTATTCCAAGGCATTTTATTACAGTGCATGAAAATGCACTGTACTGTTCTTCCTAGGCTTCTTATTCTTATGCTTATTACAGTGCATGAAAATGCACTGTACTGTTCTTCCTAGGCTTCTTCTTATTCTTATTCTTCTTCTTCTTCTAACGCGCTTAATACAGCTTCAACCGTTTAACGTAGAAACTTCATTCAAACTGCGTTGCGTAGGTCTTACTTATGACATGGGTGCTATGTATTTTTCATCTTTGTAACTTTTATACTTTTTAAACTATTAATTAAAAACTAATCAAATTTTCCCCATTGACTTAACATTATGATTATGACATCACAATACGGCCGTTAAGCAATTAGAATCCTATGGCAGGTGTTCGGGCCACCTGTTTCAACTGCCAGTCTCAGGCTTTAAGCATACAAACTGGCCCTATTAAGACTACACATCCTGTTCAACTGCTTCCTCTGCCAAAAACTGTTTCAAAATAAAAGTCCTCACTACAATATTTCACTGTTAAACAATTTAACCCTTTAAACTACTGAACTTTTTAACTGTTCAGCCATTGTAACTGTTACTTGTCATCAACTATGACTCCTACCCACTGTAGCTAGTTAGCATGGTTAGCATAGCTAGCATGCTAGCATGTTAGCATGCTAACATGTTAGCATGCTAGTTAGCATTTTTAGCAAAACTGCTAAAAATGATTAGCTAAGTTAGCTAAGTCACATGGTTAGCATAGTTAGCATGCTAGCATGTTAGCATGCTAGTTATCATTTTTTACAAAACTGCTAAAAATGATTAGCTAAGTTAGCTAAGTCACATGGTTAGCATAGTTAGCATGCTAACATGTTAGCATGCTAGTTAGCATTTTTTACAAAACTGCTAAAAATGATTAGCTAAGTTAGCTAAGTCACATGGTTAGCATAGTTAGCATGCTAGCATGTTAGCATGCTAGTTAGCATTTTTTACAAAACTGCTAAAAATAATTAGCTAAGTTAGCTAAGTCACATGGTTAGCATAGTTAGCATGCTAACATGTTAGCATGCTAGTTAGCATTACTGTTAAAAATTATTAGCAAAGTTAGCTAAGTCACATGGTTAACATAATTAGCATGTTAGCATGCTAATTAGCATAGTTATCATAACTAATAAAAATTATTAGCTAGGTTAGGTAAGTCATATGGTTAGCATAGTTAACATTTTAATATTGTTAGCATGCTAGTTAGCATAGTTACTTGGTTACCATTATTATCTTTAACATAGTTAGCATAACTACTAGCAAACATTGGAGCCATTCCAACTGTTAGTTATCGTCAACTATCTGCCTAAATAATTTAACCATTTCAATTATCAACCTATTTAACTGTTCAGTCATTCCAACTATAGTAAACCTTATCTACCAAGCAAATAATTTAACTATATAAACTATCCACCTATTTAACTGTTTAGTCATTCCAACTATATTAAACCTCATCTACCTAGCAACCAATATAGTTTGTTTTTACTCTGTATGATATTTTACATCATATTTTTTGCATTTTCATGCACTGTATTTCCTTCAGGAAATGCTTTTCTAGTTCTTATTCTTCTTCTAACGCGTTTAATGCAGCTTCAACCGTTTAACGTAGAAACTTCATTCAAACTATGTTACGTAGGTCTTACTTAGGACATGGGTGCTATGTATTTTTCAACTTTGTAACTTTCATACTTTTTAAACTATTAATTAAAAACTATCAAAATTTCCCCATTGACTTAACATTGCCCTTTATGACATCACAGCAATTAGAATCCTGTGGCAGGTGTTTCGGCCACCTGTTTCAACTGCCAGTCTCAGGCTTTAAGCATACAAACTGGCCCTATTAAGACTACACATCCTGTTCAACTGCTTCCTCTGCCAAAAACTGTTTCAAAATAAAAGTCCTCACTACAATATTTCACTGTTAAACAATTTAACCCTTTAAACTACTGAACTTTTTAACTGTTCAGCCATTGTAACTGTTACTTGTCATCAACTATGACTCCTACCCACTGTAGCTAGTTAGCATGGTTAGCATAGTTAGCATGCTAGCATGTTAGCATGCTAGTTAGCATTTTTTACAAAACTGCTAAAAATGATTAGCTAAGTTAGCTAAGTCATAATGTTAGCATAGTTAGCATGCTAGCATGTTAGCATGCTAGTTAGCATTTTTTACAAAACTGCTAAAAATGATTAGCTAAGTTAGCTAAGTCACATGGTTAGCATAGTTAGCATGCTAACATGTTAGCATGCTAGTTAGCATTTTTTACAAAACTGCTAAAAATGATTAGCTAAGTTAGCTAAGTCACATGGTTAGCATAGTTAGCATGCTAGCATAGTTAGCATGCTAACATGTTAGCATGCTAACATGTTAGCATGCTAGTTAGCATAGTTAGCAAAACTGCTAAAAATGATTAGCTAGATTAGCTAAGTCACATGGTTAACATAGTTAGCATGTTAGCATTGCTAACTACTAAAAATGCATTAGCTAAGTTAACTAAGTTAAGTATTGTCCACCTATTTAACCGTTCAATCATTCCAACTTTATTAAACCTTATCTTCCAAGCAAATCATTTAACCATATAAACTATCCACCTATTTAACTGTTCAGTCACTCCAACTATATTAAACCTCATCTACCTAGCAACCAATATAGTTTGTTTTTACTCTGTATGATATTTTACATCATATTTTTTGCATTTTCATGCACTGTATTTCCTTCAGGAAATGCTTTTCTAGTTATTATTATTCTTCTTCTAACGCACTTAATGCAGCTTCAACCGTTTAACGTAGAAACTTCATTCAAACTATGTTACGTAGGTCTTACTTAGGACATGTGAGCTTTGTATTTTTCAACTTTGTAACTTTTATACTTTTTAAACTATTAATTAAAAACTAATCAAAATTTCCCCATTGACTTAACATTATGATTATGACATCACAATACGGCAGTTAAGCAATTAGAATCCTATGGCAGGTGTTCGGGCCACCTGGACCAACTGCCATTCTCAGGCTTTAAGCATACAAACTGGCCCTATTAAGACTACACATCCTGTCCAACTGCTTCCTCTGCCAAAAACTGTTTCAAAATAAAAGTCATCACTACAATATTTCACTGTTAAACAATTTAACCCTTTAAACTAATGAACTTTTTAACTGTTCAACCATTGTAACTGTTACTTGTCATCAACTATGACTCCCACCCACTGTAGCTAGTTAGCATGGTTAGCATGCTAGCATGTTAGCATGCTAGCATGTTAGCATGCTAGTTAGCATTTTTTACAAAACTGCTAAAAATGATTAGCTAAGTTAGCTAAGTCACATGGTTAGCATAGTTAGCATGCTAGCATGTTAGCATGCTAGTTAGCATTTTTTGAAAAACTGCTAAAAATGATTAGCTAAGTTAGCTAAGTCACATGGTTAGCATAGTTAGCATGCTAGCATGTTAGCATGCTAGTTAGCATTTTTAGCAAAACTGCTAAAAATGATTAGCCAAGTTAGCTAAGTCACATGGTTAGCATAGTTAGCATGCTAGCATGTTAGCATGCTAGTTAGCATTTTTTGTAAAACTGCTAAAAATGATTAGCTAAGTTAGCTAAGTCACATGGTTAGCATAGTTAGCATGCTAGCATGTTAGCATGCTAGTTAGCATTTTTTGCAAAACTGCTAAAAATGATTAGCTAAGTTAGCTAAGTAACATGGTTAACATAGTTAGCATGCTAGCATGTTAGCATGCTAACATTTTAGCATGCTAGTTAGCATAGTTAGCAAAACTGTTAACAATGATTAGCTAAGTTAGCTAAGTAACATGGTTAACATAGTTAGCATGCTAGCATGTTAGCATGCTAACATTTTAGCATGCTAGTTAGCATAGTTAGCAAAACTGTTAACAATGATTAGCTAAGTTAGCTAAGTAACATAGTTAGCATGCTAACATAGTTAGCATGCTAGCATGTTAGCATGCTAATTAGCATTTTTAGCAAAACTACTAAAAATGATTAGCTAAGTTAGCTAAGTAACATGGTTAGCATAGTTAGCATGCTAGTTAGCATAACTACTTAATATGAAAACATTAGCTAAGTTAACTAAGTTAAGTAACTTAGTTAACATTATTATCTTTGATAACATAGTTAGCATAACTGCTAGCAAACATTAGAGCCATTCCAACTGTCAGTTATTGTCAATTATCTACCTAAATAATTTAACCATTTAAATTATGCATCTATTTAACTGTTCAGTCATTCCAACTATTAAACCTCATCTACCTAGCAACCAATATAGAAACCACCTCAAGTACCCTAGCAATAGCTTAGCAACCACTTCCACAGTTACAACCTAGCAACTAATATAGCAGTTTAACCTAGCAACCGGCATAGCAACCACCACAACTAACCTAGCAACAGCCTAGCAACCACCTCATGTACCCTAGCAATAGCCTAGCAACCATGTCAAGTACCCAGGCAACAGCCTAGCAACCACTTTCACAGTTACAACCTAGCAACCAACATAGCAACCAATGAGTTTAACCTAGCAACCAGCATAGCAACCACCACAACTAACTTAGCAATAGCCTAGCAACCACCTCAAGTACCCTAGCAACAGCATAGCGACCACCATAACTACCCTAGCAACAGCCTAGCAACCACCCTCAGTACCCTAGCAACAGCCTAGCAACCATGTGAAATACCCTAGCAACAGCCTAGCAACCACTTCACAGTCACAACCTAGCAACCAATATAGCAACCAATGAGTTTAACCTAGCAACCATTATAGTAACCACAACTAATTTAGCAATAGCCTAGCAACCACCTCAAGTACCCTAGCAACAGCATAGCGACCACCATAACTACCCTAGCAACAGCCTAGCAACCACCCTCAGTACCCTAGCAACAGCCTAGCAACCATGTGAAATACCCTAGCAACAGCCTAGCAACCACTTCACAGTCACAACCTAGCAACCAATATAGCAACCAATGAGTTTAACCTAGCAACCATTATAGTAACCACAACTAATTTAGCAATAGCCTAGCAACCACCTCAAGTAGCCTAGCAACAGCCTAGCAACCACTTCCACATTTACAAGCTAGCAACCAATATAGCAACCAATGAGATTAACCTAGCAACTATCATAGCAACCACTATAACTACCCTAGCAACAACCTAGCAACCACCTCAAGTACCCTAGCAACAGCCTAGCAATCATGTCAAATACCCTAGCAACAGCCAAGCAACCACTTCCAGTTACTACCTAGCAACCAATGAGATTAACCTACCAACCAGCATAGCAAGTCAAGTCAAGTCAAGTCAAGTCAAGTTTATTTATATAGCGCATTTCATACACAGAGGTCATTCAATGTGCTTTACATAAACAAAACCAAACAATAATAACAAATAAAAGCATAGAAGGGCAATATAGTCAAAGAATAGTTAAAAGGTAAAGATCATAATAAAAAGGAAACATAAAACAAGGTAAAATAAAATAAAGAATAATTAGTAAGCAAAACAAAGGCAAAAGTAGTAAAAAAAGTAATAAAAGACAAAGTAGAATAATTATCAAGGCAGATTCAGAATTTGTAACTCGGCACAGTTAGCAGAAAGCATCTGAGAACAGTTTGGTCTTAAGTCTAGATTTAAAACGGGAAAGTTGGTTCCACAGCTGAGCCGCATAGCAGCTAAAAGCTGCTTCACCATGTTTAGTTCTAACTGTAGGTTTTACTAGCAGGTTTTTCACCTGGGACCTGAGAGGACGAGAAGGTGTGTACTGCTGAAGCATGTCTGACAAGTATTTAGGTCCTGCTCCATTTACTGATTTATAAACAAGCAATAGTGCTTTAAAGTCAATTCTGTGACTTACTGGAAGCCAGTGCAAGGACTTAAGAATTGGAGTAATGTGGTCAGTTCTTTTAGTTTTTGTTAGAATCCTAGCTGCTGCATTTTGTATCACCTGAAGCTGTTTAATAGTCTTTTTAGGAAGGTCTGTGAACAGTCCATTGCAGTAATCAACCCTGCTGGAGATAAATGCATGAATGAGTTTTTCCAAGTCATATTTTGACATCAGCCCTCTGAGTAGCAACCACCATAACTACCCTAGCAACAGCCTAGCAACCACCTCAAGTACAATAGCAACAGCCTAGCAATCATGTAAAATACCCTAGCAACAGCCTAGCAACCACTTCCACAGTTACAACCTAGCAACCAATATAGCAACCAATGAGATTAATCTAGCAACCAGCATAGCAACCACCACAACTAACCTAGCACAACTAACCTCATGTACCCTAGCAACAACCTATCAACCACTTCCACAATGACAACATTGCAACCAACATTAATAACCTAGCAACTAGCATAGCATCCACTATAACTACCCTAGCAACAGCCTAGCAAGCACCTCAAGTACCCTAACAACAGCCTAGCAACCATGTCAAATATCATATTCCTTTCCAACTGTCAGTTGTCATCAGTTATGTCTCCAGACAGCTAAATTAAACCACCACCTACCTAGCAACCAATGCACAAGTTCAACGCTATAGCTAAATAGGTGATTTAGGAATACCTGGTTTACTGTAGTAAAATTAAGGTAGAATTTAAAGAAAGAAACTTCAATTTACACACACTATCTGCAGGATTTTGAGTGCAATATCAAGGGAAAAAAGAAATTGTAGAACTGGTAATGTAGAAATTGTAGAAGATAGTCGTTTGAAATAACATGCTGAATCATAATTTGATCTTTTCCTATTTCATTGTTGTCTACTGCTTGTTGGAACATAGTGTCAATAGGCGCATTCAAGATGAACTCTGACTGAGTCCATCTGGCGGCTGTAGATGGCTTGATGAAGTCAGATAATGTCGTATTCGCTTAATCTACCCCTACAACTCTTAAACAACACTTTCATAAGTAGGCCTATAACAATATGTTCACTTCCAAAATGTCTGCTGGAGTGTTTAAAGTTAGCATCAAATGCAATATTTTGCTCTGCTTCAGGCCTCTCTATTCGCATTAATTATATGCATTTATTACATCAAGACTTGTCTATTGTACCTCACTTTATTTTGGTTTGCCCAACTCTACTAGCGATTACAAATGGTTAAGAATGCTGCTGCTAGATTTCTCACTGGAACTAAGAAGTGTGATGACACTTTTTTCCTTAGCCTTTAATATGCTCTGATAATGTTCCTCGTTTATTTTAACTGCCCAGCCTTCAATTTGATGTGATTATTGTATAATACACTAGGCCTATATTATTTTCTTTTTGTCTCGTTAAACTATCATTTTGATTGCTGACAACTGTTTTATTTTATTTTACTTTATTTTAATCTCATTATTATTGATGTTATTATTGTTGTTTTTACTATTTTGTTTATTTTAAAGCACTTTGGATCAACTCTGTTGTGCATTAAGTGACCTGACTTAACCTACCCATGCTTTTCAGTCAATGACGTCGCTCAGTCTCGCGCTTGACAGCTTGCCTCAGAATCCGCAGAATCCCTCGTCTACTCCACCAGCCTCATTCTTGTTGTAACGTTACTGCTACCTGAGCTGACTGAGTGTTTCGTCGCCTCTGTCAAGTTTGGAGCCCCAACAACTTCGCCCTGAACTTACCTGGACTTTGTCACATTACCACAAACGTAAGTTTTATTCTCTTAACGTTAACACAATAGGTATTTTGGTAAGGTTAACAGCGTTCTTTGTATCCATAGCTTAAATGAGCCTGGTACGCGACTAGCTAACGTTAACGTTAACTTTCGAGCTAGCACTGCTACCGTTAACCTTAACGACCACGTTAATTACTCTAATCATATCACTTTTATTCGACGTATATGTTGTCAAAAACAATTGTTTCCGAACAATTAGTAGGGTAGTACCATAACGTTAGCTGACTGAACGTCTGTCATTTGGAAATTATCGAAATGTAACGTTAGAAGTTAGGACTTCTAACGTTATGATACATTGTTCGGTATCTGAGGTAAAGTTTGGCTGCTAACGTTATGTCTAGCTATCATTTACTTTAAATAGACATGTAATTTGTGTGACATTCATTATTACATAAACAACGTCTATGAATTATGTCCGACAATTGGTCGGGTAACGTTAGTAGGTGCTAGTAGCTAGCTAGCAGCTAACGTTATAGTTGACTGGTGAAGTCTGCCATTTGGAAATAATGGAAACGTAGCTAGAAACTAACTGTACATTGCTCGCTAACGTTACGTTGTCTTGGAATGAAGTTTGGCAGCTAAAGTGGCCAACTAACAGGTCTAGAACTAGCTATTATCTAGCGCTACTTTAACTAGACATGTACTTTCTGTGACATTCATTATCACTTTTATTCGACGTAGCTTCTATGTGTTGTGAAAAACAACGTCTATGAACTATGCCCCACAGTTGGTCAGGTAGTAGTATAGTTGACTCGTGAAGTCTGACATTTGGAAACTATCAATAGTTTATGCTATAACACTGCGGCAACACAGAAAGGTCAGGGCCACAACGCAAAACCGCGACCGAAATGAAAGGGTTAACGTTAACGCACGGAAGCGTTTGACGGTATGCCTTGAACTAGCTAGGACGTTAACGTTACATGACCTAAGGGCTAGATTTGGCCAACATGCCCATAATATGAACCTCCATAGGCATATGGGCAATGGACAACAGGATGATAAAACACAAAAATCTACCCTGAATCCAATGCTATCACATATTTTCTAACTTTATAGTGGCGGAAAAATAAGACATCTAGAAATTCTTAGCCTATCAACATACTGGCCCAATTCTTTTCTGATTAGAATGTTACAGACTTATTTCTAAGTGTGCCCCTAATATTTGTGTCGAGTACATGTTATGCTATTTAACCTAAAGGTACTACTTGGTCACACAGATGAGAGGTTGTGCTGCATTTTGTTAATTTAACATAATTGTGTTGCATTGTAATGTTATAGCAGTGGTCACGGTTTCACACAATTTTCTTTATTCAAAACAGAAAGCAATTGTCTTTTTAAAGACTCCCTCCATCTCCACCTTCCCTTGTGCTGCGACAGTCTTTGCCACAACTGCATCTCAAGACTCCCATCTCCCATCCTGTCTTCCCTTGCTGTGCTGCAGACTTTCAAGGTATGTCTTTTTATTATTTTTTACTGCTAGACCAGCTATGCTGCTTGCTTACACTTTTTTTTTTTGCTTACACAAACATGTAAATTGTGTTTTACTTGATGGGGAAGAAACATAGCTACTTCACTGATTTGGTGTAGACATATTGTAACCTATGGAGGCAATTTGAATGACAGAACTAGCAAGCTAGTTAAACTAGTTGATTTGCAGGTTGCTTGTCTTGATGTCAGAATGCTCAGTCCTCCATATTCTTAAGTGCCTACCATATCGGCATCGACAACTACAAATGTGTCCAAACTTTTTCTTTAACAATTAACCATCACATACAGTAAATCTAAGGGTGACGACAGACAATCTAATGTGCAGCTGCCTACAAAGTCTGGTCCTGAACAGTATAATATACAGCTGAATTTTGTATTAGTTTTCTTTGCTCCCTTCGCTTAATTCATCCTACGTCACTAAAACCAACCTATCATTAAAATAGATAGAACCAAGAAAGCAGCAATGTTGCCGTGTGTGTTGCTGCTTATTTTAATTTAACATAATTGTGTTGCATTGTAATGTTATAGCAGTGGTCATGGTTTCACACAATTTTCTTTATTCAAAACAGAAAGCAATTGTCTTTTTAAAGACTCCCTCCATCTCCACCTTCCCTTGTGCTGCGACAGTCTTTGCCACAAAAACACTGCATCTCAAGACTCCATTCTCCCATCCTGTCTTCCCTTGCTGTGCTGCAGACTTTCAAGGTATGTCTTTTTATTATTTTTTACTGCTAGACCAGCTATGCTGCTTGCTTACACTTTTTTTTTGCTTACACAAACATGTAAATTGTGTTTTACTTGATGGGGAAGAAAAATAGCTACTTCACTGATTTGGTGTAGACCTATTGTAACCTATGGAGGCAATTTGAATGACAGAACTAGCAAGCTAGTTAAACTAGTTGATTTGCAGGTTGCTTGTCTTGATGTCAGAATGCTCAGTCCTCCATATTCTTAAGTGCCTACCATATCGGCATCGACAACTACAAATGTGTCCAAACTTTTTCTTTAACAATTAACAATCACATACAGTAAATCTAAGGGTGACGACAGACAATCTAATGTGTAGCTGCCTACAAAGTCTGGTCCTGAACAGTATAATATACAGCTGAATTTTGTATTAGTTTTCTTTGCTCCCTTCGCTTAATTCATCCTACGTCATTAAAATTGATAGAACCAAGAAAGCAGCAATGTTGCCGTGTGTGTTGCTGCTTATTTTTGGAAGTGTGTAACGTGTGTTTTTTTCTTCTTCTTTGTTTGCCTTTTAGGCTTGTTCCAGACCAGCCCTGTCAAAGTGGTGTCTGCGTGTCACTTGTGACGCTGCCTGTCATTGTCTGCAGCACCCTGCACTACACTGCACTGCACTGCACTACACTCATATCCCACTAACGCCTACCTGCAAACATATCTACGACAAGAACCTAACACTTCCTGAGAACATATCTGACTGCACATACTATACTCTTGACTCCTTTGAACCCTTTGACTCCTTTGAATCCTTTGAATCCTTTGAACTCTTTTGAGATTGAAACGCACTTTGAATCATATCATATTGAGACTCTGAATCCCACTCATACACATACCTGCAAACATATGACCGACAAGAATTGACCACTTTCTGATCATACATACCTGGCTACACACACTGAATACTGCTCTGAATCATATTGAGACTCTGAACCAACAGAACATAACATACCTGCAGACATATTTCTGACAAGAATTGACCACTTTCTGTCAGCACATACTCTGAACTATATAAAGATTCTGAACCATACTGAGAACTACCTGTGAACTATTCACATACAGAACTATTACTGTTTGAGACTGAAACCTCCTTTGAATTCTGAACCATTTTGAGACTGAAACCGCCTTTAAATTCTGAACCATTTTGAGACTGAAACCTCCTTTGAATCCAATTCTGAACCATTTTGAGACTGAAACCTTCAAATTCTGAACCATTTTGAGAGTGAGACTGAAACCGCCTTTGAATTCTGAACCATTTTGAGACTGAAACCGCCTTTAAATTCTGAATCATTTTGAGACTGAAACCTCCTTTGAATTCTGAACCATTTTGAGACTGAAACCGCCTTTAAATTCTGAATCATTTTGACACTGAAACCTCCTTTGAATTCTGAACCATTTTGAGACTGAAACCTCCTTTGAATTCTGAACCATTTTGAAACGGAATCCTTTTCTGAATACTACTTTGAATAATATTGAGAATAATATTCCTACAAGAATTGCCCATTGTGAATTGTGAACTATTCACATACAGAACTATTACTGTGAATTATACATACCTGTGAAACGTTTTATATATTTGAATAATACCTGTCAAAGTTGTTTTTGCTGTTATACCTACTTTTAGACCTGGCCTGTGCTGCAAGACTGAACCTGGGCTGTGTGAGGACTTTTTGAGATTCCATCCTAGTTCTGCATAAACCTGATCATCTCAAGAGCTTCCTCTCATTCTTCATCAGTGTCATCAAGTGTTACCTCTACGTAGCAGTTCCAGTGCCATAGAGAGCTTCCTCTCATTCCTCATCAGTGTCATCAAGTGTTACCTCTACCTAGCAGTTCCAGTGCCATATTCAGAATTGCCACTGATAAACAAAATACGCATTAACATAAAATTGAGGATAATTTCAGAATTTAATAATTAAACTGAAGTAAATATTGTGTGTGAAGGTAAAAATTGTCATTTTGTACTTTTGACAGCCAGCTTGTTATTTATTGGGTGTCAAGCATATTCTAATCAATTAATTTTTAATTCTTTGCTTAGCAACATTTCATTTTGGTCCCACTAATTATTGTAATAAACCACTGAAATAAATACTAGTGTTTGTATATTGAGTTTATTAACATTTAATCTCATCTAACTGTTTTTATATACTCAGATTAAGTTCATTAAGTAACCTGTGAGTAGAACAGTAAGTGTTATTGTATAATCTGATAAGCAATAATTTGTACAACCAATATTAGACTTAACTTGTAGACTATATTAAGCAAAGATTGTAGCATTTTGAAACATGCCAAGGAAAGGCCGTCGTTCAGAGGCTCAAAAGAGACGTTGGCGTAAGTTGGACCTCTCTGAAGTTGAACCACATCAGTCTTTATTAGACCAGAGTGACTTGAATGAGAGAGAACATGTAAATGAGGTAACTAGTGTTTTCCGCATGAACATGGAGCAGAGAGCCATCACATGTGTTCAAGCAACTCATAGCCAACGTGATGTAAGGTATGGGAACAACAGTAACAAGCAGTGCACCTGCAATTCCCTGGTATTTCTGGCAACTCTCCATTACAGAACTGAGCTCAACAGTGATGATCTTGACTACGTTTTGCTAAAGGGTAACTTGATGTACAGTGAAGCACTGGTAAGGTTGAGCGCGAGAGGCAATGAAGCACCCGACCACTTGGCTCTTGATGAATTACCTGATAGTGTTGAGATCTATGGACAGATGTATCATATTGAGAAGTGCCCGTCACGGTATGGTTATTTTAGGCAAGATGGACCTGATGGCGTTGACTTTCTACAGCTTCCTGAAAGACTGCATTGTTTGTCAAATGATGTAAAGTTTGCGCTGCTAACTGTAGGTAGCACAACAATAGCTTTGTTTAGAGATGATGATAAATATGGAGTTTTTGATCCACACTCAAGAACACCTCACGGATTTCTAGCAAACAATGGCACTGCTGTGATGTTGACCTTTGTCAGCTTGAGTGACATGATTGATCATCTGCTTGCATTCTGGACCTTACTTGAAGCACCTGATGAATGGGTTTATGAGTTAATGCCAGTGTTATTTACATCTGAGTGTAATAATGAACAAGGGAGCCACACTGACAATGTGCAACCTGCTCGGACTGCTGAGTTCCCGGCTCCAGCCATTTCTGAGAATTCACTTACTAAATGTGGTAAGAATCGCAGGCGCAGAAAAGCTGCCAAAGCACAAAAGGATATGTCCTGCAGTGAGAACAACAGAATCAGACAGCGAAAATATTATGAACAGAATAGAATGAAAAAAATTGAATATGAAAGAAAGAGGTATGCAAACTGCATTCAACACAGTAAGAAATCGTACCTCAGAGACCGTTACATGCATGAACCTAACTATAAGTTGAAAAAAAAGTTATACATCAACAGCCGCTATTCCTGTGACCTGAATTTTAGAGCAAGACAGCAGGCTTACATACATAAGCGTTACTCAAGTGACCTGAATTTCAGAGCAAGACAGCAGGCTTACATACATAAGCGTTACTCAAGTGACCTGAATTTCAGAGCAAGACAGCAGGCTTACATACATAAGCGTTACTCAAGTGACCTGAATTTCAGAGCAAGACAGCAGGCTTACATACATAAGCGTTACTCAAGTGACCTGAATTTTAGAGCAAGACAGCAGGCGTACGTACAGAAACGCTATGCCCATGATATAGCCTATCGTTCAAGACAGAAGTTCACCATGAAACATCACTATGCAAATGATCCAACATACAGGCAGAAAACAAATAAAACCTACAATGACAGATACAGAAATGACCCTTTATTCAGGCATTATCGTTCTCTACAAAAAAAGAAGAATGCAGGTGTGGGCCTAAATAACAGTTTCCAGAGAATGATTCACAAAATGCGTTGTGCTTTACATATACAACGTAAATACCGAAATCTTACACGCCTGTCTCGACTTCAATCAGAGCATGAGGTTGAACAACAGTCAACACCAACAGAAAGCACCCTTTTGCATGATGCCATCACATCTTTTCGAATGGATGTACAGAACGGCCCTACTTTTGTTTGCACAGTGTGTCACAGAGCTTTGTTTTATAATCAGGTAAAAGAGTGCAATCATGAATTATATAAAAAGAATCGAGCCATGGTTGATCGATGCTTAACAGGCAAATATTTACATACATGCAGCGAGCAGTGCAGTGCACTTGAATTATGTTGTGCACCAGATGAAAAGACAGAGTGGATTTGTTACAGCTGTCATGAAAACTTGAAGATGGGGAAAATGCCGGCCATTGCTGTAAACAATATGTTAGAGCTATCACCAATTCCTCCAGAGCTCAGTAATCTTAATATACTTGAAAGGCACATCATAGCACGGTACATACCATTTGCAAAAATAATCAGTCTTCCCAAAGGCCAGCAGAAATTAATACATGGTGGAATTGTCTGTGTCGCTTCTGAAATACAGGAAACAGTCAACGCTTTGCCTAGACCTAGTAGCCAATCACAGCTTTTAAAAGTGAAGTTAAAAAGAAGAATGAACTACACAGGGCATTACCAGTTCCAAACTGTTGACATGACGAAAGTATTACATGCTTTATCAAAACTGAAAGAGATGCATTCAGAGTATAAGGACATAACCATAACTAATGAAACACAAGCTTCTGGGGATGGAATATCAGAGCATGAGGTTGATAGCTTGGCAGATGAGAATGACATCAGTGCTGCAGGAGAGGTTGATCTAATGGAGACTGATGCAGTGGATGAGTTTGACATTACTGACCCAGGACATTCAGAAATAAATAGTGAAGGCAATCAGCTTAATAATGAAACCCATGAGTTACATGTTAACCAGGATTCACTTGACACTGAGCAGGACACAAGTCAGCAAAATGGTGGATGCTCTATAGATTCATGCTTACAGCCAGCTGATATTGCACAGGAAATGTTAACATTTGGTGAGGGTATATTCACTGTGGCACCAGCTGAAGGAAACAGACCAGTGAGTTTTTTCAGAGTTCCTAAACTAGAGGCAATGGCTTTCCCTGTGCAGTTCCCCACTGGAATGAACACTTTGGATGAAACACAAAGACCAATGAAATTATCGCCAAGCAGATATTTCAATGCACGTCTCTTTTGTGTTGACAATCGATTTGCTCTCGACTCCAATTATATTTTTTTCGCACAATTTATCACAGAAATGCATTTGGCAAAGTCTTCTATGTCTATTCAACTGCGTAAAGGAAAACCTATGACCAGAGATGGACGCAAAATCACTGCAAGAATGCTCCGAGACAAACGTGAAGTGGAAAAGCTGGTACACAACAGAGATGCCACTCGATTCATGCAGCCTTTGAGAGGAACACCTGCCTACTGGGAAAAAACCCTCAGAGACCTCTTTGCAATGCTTCGCCAGCTGGGTACCCCAACATTCTTCTGTACATTTAGTGCTGCTGAAATGAGATGGCCAGAGGTCATACAAACAATAAAAGCACAGCAAGGAGAGCAGGTTGACTTTTCTGAACTCGACTGGGCATCAAAATGTGAGATTTTACGCAGCAACCCTGTCACCACTATGCGCATGTTTGACAAGCGTGTTGATGCACTTCTCAGACACCTACTTTTGTCACCAGCACAGCCCATCGGTGAGGTCATTGACTACTTTTTTCGAGTGGAGTATCAAGCTAGAGGTTCACCTCATATACATATGTTGGTTTGGTGTAAGAACGCACCTGTATTTGAGGAGGACCCAGATGAGAAAGTGTGTGAATTTGTGGACAAGTACATAACATGTCAGCTGCCTGACCCAAATACAGACCCTGAGCTCTTCAAAATAGTGACAGAGGTGCAAACCCACAGCAAAAGGCACTCCAAGTCATGTAAGAAAGGAAATAAGCACTGTCGGTTTGGATTTCCGAAACAGCCTGTCGAGAGCACATTTATAACACACCCAATGCCAGCAGAGCTCATGGATGAATCTGATGATGAATTTGATCATGACCGCTCTTCCATGTCTCCCGAAGACGCCAAAACTAAGCTGAGGCCATTATGGGAATTGCTGAATAATCCAACAGCATCATTTGAAAGCATCCCACAGCTACTTGCCCAATGCAACTTAAGCTATGAGGAATACCTAAACTGTGTCAGTTCATTAACAACGTCCAGTGTGCTAGTAATGAAACGTCAACCAAAGGACTGCTGGATTAATGGCTATAATGAGCATTTGTTAAGGGCCTGGAATGCAAACATTGATATTCAGTTCATCCTGAACCCTTATTCCTGTCTGATGTACATCTTATCATATATTTCCAAAGCTGAACATGAGATGAGTGAGTATTTGAAAAGAGTTGTCTCTGATACTTCTCAATCCAATACCTCTGACTGTGAGGAAATGAAACAAATCATGCAAGCATACTCCAAAAACAGAGAGGTTAGTGTTCAAGAGGCTGTTGCACGAGTCTGTAGCTTGAAACTGAAGTCTTGCTCTCGAAACGTGATATTTATACCCACTGATGACAATGCTTTGAAAATGAGCGTCCCTTTAAGGTACCTGAATGACAGAATCCCTGATTCAGAGAATGTTTGGATGTCTGGAATGGCAGACAAATACAAAAACAGACCAGATACACCAGAGTTTGCGACAATGTTTATGGCAGAGTTTGCTTCCACTTATAGAGTTGTGTATGGAAGGCAGAAACAAGGAAAAAAGGTTTTGCCACTTCAAAATGAAATGGGCTTCATTCAGAAGCGAACGAAAGGAAAGCCTGCCATTATCAGATACGCCCGATTTTCTGAGCAAAAAGCTCCAGAGAAATTCTATGGCACATTGCTCAAACTGTACCTCCCTTATCGCTCAGATTCACAGCTGAAACCCAGAGGTTTTCCAACATATGAGTCATTTTATACATTGGGTTCTATACGTCTTCCTGGAAGAGACTATAATGAGAGAGTAGTTTCTGTTGTCAAGGAGAACAGGTCACAATTTGAAAAGAACAGTGATGCAATAGAGAAAGCTATTGAGAACATAGAAGAAAATGGACCTATGGAGGATGCATGGACAACACTTGCACCTGAGACAGAGCTTCTTCGGCTTGAGTGCATTTCTGAGCGTGAGGAAATAAATCCAGACGAAATGAATGAACGGGATGACATTCCTGAATATAGCTCAAGTACCACAGACAGAGGAAGTGCAGCACCAATGTTTGAGGCTCCTCAAATCGACCCTACTGTAGTCCGTAACATGTATCAAAATCTAAATCAAACGCAGGCATCTATATTCTATACAGTGCGTAAGTGGTGCATGAGACGAGTGTGTGGACAGAGTGCCGATCAGTTTTTTTACTTTGTCACTGGTGGAGCTGGAACTGGCAAATCTCACCTTATCAAATGCATCTACACAGAGGCATCAAAGATACTCCGCAAGTTACCCTGCATCACAGAGGAAAGAGACATGTCCATGCCCACTGTCCTTCTCACAGCATTTACCGGCACAGCAGCTTTTAACATATCTGGCAAGACACTGCATTCTGTCCTGAAACTGCCAAGAAGCCTTAAACCACCTTACCAGTGCCTTGGAAACCGTCTAGATGAAGTGAGAGCAACCTTGTCCAATGTTGAAATAATTGTCATTGATGAAGTGTCCATGATATCAAAATCACTCTTTGCATATGTCAATTGGAGACTGCAAGAAATCAAAGGCAGCAAGAAACCCTTTGGCGGAGTCTCAATCCTGGCCTGTGGTGATTTCAACCAGATAAGTCCCCCTGGTAAAGCCAAACCTCTCTGTGTGTTTGAGGATCATGTTCTTGATATCTGGAAGGATCGATTCCAAGTAGTCACTCTCACAGAAATCATGCGCCAGAAAGATGATGTGCCATTTGCTGAGCTGCTCAACAGGATAAGGGTGAAACGCAAAGGAGAGGCATTATCTGAAGCAGACAGAGCTCTACTTGGCCAGGCCATATGTCAAGCTGATGACTGTCCCAAAGACATTCTGCATGTTTTTGCTACAAATAAACAAGTAAACCAACACAATGCAAACACAATATCTGCTCTATACTCTGAACTGGTCAACATTGATGCACATGACTATAAGAAAGATCTACAAACTGGTCGGATGGAAAGGCAGAGAGCACCTTTTGAAGGACGTAAAGGGGATTTACCAGACAGACTACAAGTTGCTAACGGTGCACGTGTGATGCTCATGAGAAACATAGATGTGGAAGATGGACTGGTGAATGGTTCATTTGGAAAGATTGGTAAAATTGTTTATCACGACCAAGATGGCAGATCACTTGTAAAAATGCTTGGTGTTGAATTGGACAGTCCCAATGCAGGGCAAAGACATCGCAATAAAGGACCAGAAGGACCAGACAATTTGGTATATATTGAAAGAGTAGAGGAACCTCTTAGTAAAAAGGGTGTGGTTCGTCACCAATTTCCAATGACTCTAGCCTTTGGTTGTACCATACACAAATGTCAAGGCATGACGACAGTTTCTGCAGTGGTCTCAATGCAGCGTATATTTGAACCTGGTATGGCATACGTTGCTCTCAGCAGAACTACCTCACTACAGGGTCTGCGCATAGTTGATTTTGATGAAAACCAAATATATGCTGATCCAGAAGTCACAGTTTCTGTGGACAGTATGCAAAAAGTTGAATTTGGAAACGCCATGCCCCTCCTTCACTGCCTCCCCACTCTGAGATCACCATCTTTAACACTGATCCATCACAACACTGAAGGACTCTCAGCCCACATTAATGACGTGAAGAGACATCACGAACTGTGCCTCGCAGACATTTTGTGTTTTACTGAAACACACCTTTTTGGCACATTTGTCCCAGAAAATATCCAGTTGGAAAACTATCAAATGTATAAGCGCAACAGACATGTGTCATACTCTACTCTTTCTCATTTTGCACAGAAAAATGGTGGGGGAGTTGCTATGTTTGTAAAAAACCATGTTCAAGCCCATCATGTGCCATACATACAGGGTGTGACTGATCTCGAATTCCTAGTATTGAAAGTTGTTGCTCCAGTTCCACTACTAATTGCAGTGATTTACAGACCACCAGATTACAACACAAACCTATTTTTGCCAAATCTCTGTCATCTACTGGAGTCTTTACATGTTATTGCTGATAGTCCAATTATAGTCTGTGGGGATTTTAATGAAGACATGTTGACCAATGGAAGGAAGCCAATCTATGAGTTGTTCCAGTCTAAAGGATTCACAAATCTCATTACCACCTCCACCACTGAGAAGAACACATTGTTGGACAACATCTTCATCTCTGATCCTCAGCACTGTGCCCATTCAGGTGTTCTAGAAACATATTACAGTTATCATGATCCTGTGTTCTGTATTCTTAATTAATTTAAGCTGATTTTACACTGCATTAATCCATAAACTTTAGAATGAGCTTAGACAATGTATGAAATATCAATGTACATGGTGTGTCAAGAAGTATGATTGCATTCATTCATTTGGCAGACACATTTCGTCCCCTTAGAATTATAAGGTTCTATCTGACATTTTTGTCAAAATTGAGTTATTGACATATTCTTATTCTGTGACATCTTAAGAAGATGAGGTGAGGTGTTTCTTGTAGTTGTATGCATTTTTGGACATTATATTTAAAGAGGTTTGTTCCACTTATCAGTATAACTCTATGGAATTCTAAGACTTTGAAGCTCAATATCTCATAACTACTCAGAACGTAGATAGAACCCTATAATTCTAAGGGGACGATTTGTCTAAAGTGACTTACAGCAATAGAATAACATTTTAGCTATTAACATTTAAACTTTTAAACTACAGTCATAGCTACATCATTAAAATAAAATGTAAAATACAATGCAGAGAAGACTACCACTGCATCTGTCGAGGATGCCTTCCTCCAGCAGGGCTGACTGTATATGTCTTGGTAGCTCTATCCATGCAATGTGCTGTGCTGAGTTCACCACTCTCTGTAGAGGTTTGCAGTTGTGGGTGGGTGATGCTCATAAATGCATCTCACAGTTGGTCAGCCTTAGAATCTGCAACCAAGATGTAGAGGGGAAAAAACACATTTTATTGCAAGTAGGCCTATGTAGGACTACTCAATAAATAGAAATGAAAATATTAAACACTCCGCCTGAGCTTATCAATACTCTACAATAGAAAGATAAAAATATATGTAGCTGACAAAGTCAAATAGCCTAGGCCTGGATTCATTTCCAAGTTCAAAACCTGTTTGATGTTCAATTCAATACAATTATATTAAATCATACTTGATTTCAAACTACTTTTTTTTTTTACCAGAGAATGGCATTAAAAAAATAAAAAATCTAACTTTAACAAAATAGGCCTACTGCTAGTGTATAAAAAAAATCTGATTCCCCAGTAATGGATTTCAGCGCCTACTTAAAGTAGCCTAACACTGACGCCTACTGGTACAAAAACAGAGACAAGTTTAATATATGTGTTCATGTCAATGCCAGTGTCTGCACCTACACTGTAGGCTATGGCTTAATACTTAGCTGTGTTACATCAACGGAAAGTTGTAGGCTAAACTGGGTTTATTTCATGTAATTAAGTGAGTTATTAAGCATGTAGCCTATGCTAGGTCTAGGGTATGTCTGAAATGGATATACTCTTTTTTTTGACAACTGGGAGTTCTGTGAATGATTGTTATAAGAAACTTACCAATCACTACACCCCAGCAACTAAAAGAACCAATCAGCATGCATATCAAACTAGGCTACTACATTTGTTTACAATTTATTGTGTCATGACATGAAAACCATTTCAAACCATTTCGAAGAAATTGAAGAGAAGGTGAAAAGGTATGTGTAACCCTCTCCTTACAAAGTTAAGATACGGGTTATATATGTGTGTGTGTTTTTTTATATACTATCTAGACTGTTTAAAATATCTAATTTACAATTAGCAGGAGGAGTATTTTCGCATTCTCATTAGGCTATTCACAATAGACTAGAGCCAATTGGTCGGGGCAACGCCGGGCTATTATGAGGGGTAGCCAAGGTTAGCTACATTTCTGAGGTAAAAAATCCTCTTAGCCTATAACAAGTAACACGTATTACGAAATGCTTAACTTTTATATGAAAACTGAAGCTTTTCTACAACCACTAGCCCACTGAGCAACCGGGATTTCGCCAGAATGTGTGCTCTTCTGTCGGGCTACTTGATAAAGTCAGGTGTATAACTCCTACATTCTTGGTCTATGAGGAGTAGTTTAGACAAGGGGTAGGCTACATCTTCAATCATTAAGATGTGAAACGTATTACAAAATGTAGGCCTACAGGGGTACAGTAGTCGTTTGCTCAAAAATGAGTATGATGAATTACGTTGCTTAAAACTAATGAATGGCAAAAAAAAAGTTGTTTTGTCTGAGGCGTAGGCCATCTTCGAAACTAAGTAGCCTTCTCCGAAACATTCCATGATAAGGAACAGTTCTCGTCAATTAGTAACCACTTCCAATTATACAGTCTAACAGGGAAGCTACACCAGGCGCGTAATCGAAGCGTTCCGCTCGCAACGCGTAAAATCCATTTTAGAAGATTGGCTGCCGCTACGTGTAATTGCTACATTATAGCAGTGTAACAGTGAACAACCGGATAGACTAAGCAGATGAAATGGGACTTTAGTCAAAATAAAATTGGCCCTTTTCCCCGTCATATTTCTAAACATCATATTGAATAGGCCTAGCCCTCCTCAGTCGAAGTCCAAGTCAAGTTATATTTAAAACTGACATTCGTCTGATATCACCATTAGTAGGCCTAAATCCTTGCCTAATTGCTCGCTAGGACTATTTGGTTTGAATAGCATAACTTTAATATGACCAAATTGAAATGCATTTCGTAGGCGATTAAAATAGCATTAGAAGAACCTAGTTTTAAAACACTGCAGAGGCTAGGCTAGCGCCTAGGCTATCCTAAGCATTAACACTTGTTGGCTACTTGTTTGAAAAAACATAAAAAGTAAGCCTACAATCAACAAGTGGGTGGTATACAGTTGATGGAATAACCACACACATCGAAAACCCGTGGGAATTGGGTAGGCCTATCCCCAACGGAACGCTACGTAATATCAGACTGCCAATTGATATGAATTATGAACTATCAAGTGATGATAGCAGGTTATTAATTAACCCAAGACAATATTATTCTCGTTTTCGTGAACTAACTTGCTTTACAGAGCATCCGATAAGATTAGGGTTACATTACCGTTGCACCGATTAAAACTCACAAATTTTAGGCCTAGGCTAAAACAGGCTACGTGCTGAAATGTGGGGACGAAACCCGCGGATTATGCGGTTTCTCATAAACTACAACAATAGCCTACATTACAATAACGACATATTGAATATTAAAAGACTAGGTAATCATTAGATTTTATATCATTAGCTTTATATCATTGGCTTAAGCATCAATTTAGGCCCTACCTGCACTGCATCGGTCCTCTTCAGCTGGCAGCCATCAGGCTTGGTTATTCCCATCCCTTGATCCCATTCCCATGATCCTCTCGTGTCCTCTCTTTGTTGTACGGTATAAAACCTGGCACAACCTCAACAACTTGACCCTTATTGTGATTATGATTCATTTACACATAGCCTATTTTGTGTTTCATTTGATAGATGGACGGAAGATCCCACAAATCCCCGTATGAGAAGCCTCCCACAAGGCTTAAGTGTGTGGCCAGAAATGATAGGCCTTTCGCTACTTCCTACACATTCGGGGACACAGTGGGAGCGACCTGGTCGACAATTAATCAGTGCGCTCTAACTGACATCAAGTCCATCTATATCTTGACACTTCCTTCTGGCAAGGAAGATAAAGTCATGATTGGCCAGACTTATGTCTTTAAGAATCTGGTTTTACGAGATTCAAGGGCATATTACAATGACTCGACTTCAAGCTTCAAGTCTTACGATATGGTTGTCAGCTCTGAAACCATAGCCAAGGCCCGAGCCCTACTGTGTCCCCCCTCACCAAAATTGTTGATATCGGACATCAGAGGTGCAGGCCATGAGTATGTCACCCTGGAGGGTGAAATAACAGCTGTAAGTAGCCTCATGCCTATACGATATTTGGCCTATTTCCAGTGTCTAAGTTGTAATTGGAAAGGATCTTCAATTCTTATGCAGGGATTGCAAAATGTTGAACTTTAAAAATATATATATATATTTTTTAAAGCACTGCTTTAGTACTGTACTTTACTTTGGAAATGCAATATTTTGGACGTGAACATGTCATTGTACTGCACTGTACTCTTTGAATAAGAAAAAAACTGCAGTCATGTTTTGTACTTATACCTTTCAATTAGGCAAAAAATAGATTTACTCATGTAGTCTGCCAAACAAAATTGCATGCTGGGTGTCTGTCTGTATTTTGGATCAATTTTGGCTTTTTTAGTTTTTGACTAAAGTGGGAAATCAATACACAATGTTTTTATTGTTAGATTATTTCAGTGTTAGGCCATGCAACAAAAGGGATATTCCACCATTTGGGGAATTATACTCATTTTCCATCTCCCCTTGAGTTAAACAATTGATTTTTTTTACCTTTCTTCAGTTCATCTAGCCATTCTCTAGGTCTGGTGATACCACTTTTAGCTCCAGTTTAGCATAGATCATTGAATTGGATTAGACCATTAGCATCTTGCCTTCTAGCATCATGTTTAAAAGTGAAGATTTCTGTTAATTTTCCTATTTAAAACTTGTCTCCTCTCAAGTTAGAAAGTTTAATAAGACCAACGGAAAATGAAAAATAGCGATATTTTAGGCTGATTTGACATGGAACTATACTGTCATTCAGGCGTAATAATCCAGTCACTAACCAATTTGTCTGCTGCAGCAGACAAACCTTGTTGCTGGAAGTTAGCCTACAGGGACTATTTTCAGGTGCTGCATGCTATCATTGTGCTGCTGCGCCCATGGTGTTCCTTGATTATTACGCTGGAATGAGAGTATAGGCTAGAGCTAGATAGATAGATAGATAGATAGATAGATAGATAGATACTTTATTGATCCCTAGGGGAAATTCAAGAGCTGGAGCTATATAGCTAGGCTGGAGCTAAAACTGATATCGCCAGACACAGAGTACGGCTAGACTCAGAGAACGGCTCAAGGGGAGGTGGAATATTCCTTGTTAAGGCTAAGCCCATGATGTCTAGCAACATTTAATAACACCTATCTGTTTTCCCTTAGGTTGCAGAGATACGACAAGTGCGAATCAGGGGAGCCCCCATTCCCCTGATGGACTTAAAACTGAGCCAGGGAGGCTCTACAATTATAGTCACCCTGTGGAGGGAGGCTGCGATGCAGACAGTGGAGGTGGGCCAATGTGTGGCGATAAGCCACCTAAGAATAATGGACAATGGGTCATTTGGATTAAAATTAAATTCTTCCGTATATACAACGGTGACCGTGAGTAGAACAATATAATCATAATACAGTCCTATGTAATGCTGATATTTTTCCAGAGAAGCTGACAGACAAGCACAGGATGAAAAATCTGCACATATCAACTGTTTAAACTGTTAACTGTAATTCAGTTTGGACAATAGCATGACCTAGATAAATACTGCTGTAATGTCATAGCCTAAGCTACAGTATGTCTTGCTGGTGTTCTCAGTGAAAAAGACTAAATGATCAACACTGTTGTGTTACCTTTCTCCAGCAAATAGATGCAGCACCATATGATCTAGTTGCAGTCATTGTGGGGGCAGAGCTTGGAGAGGACAATGCCACCATACTACTGGACACTGGGGTGGAGCTGAAGGTTCCAACCGCAACATGGAGAGGAACTGAAAGGGACTTCCTTAACCGTCTACCTCTTACAGTCAACTTAGAGGTGGACGGAAATGTTGTTCTATCCCCCAATGTCCTGTTTGGAGTAAGTGCATTTAATTATGATGTATAAGCCCATAACACATTATCCCCAGTAAACACATCCCCCTCTAGTGGGTGGTTAAATCATATTCTTGCTAAAATATACTCCATTCTGTAATAAACAAATGTGTGATCACCTAGGCTAATCTTTTAGATATCTTTTAGATAGTGGGGCAGCCATGGCCTACTGGTTAGCGCTTCAGACTTGTAACCAGAGGGTTGCCAGTTCGAGCCCTGACCAGTAGGAACGGCTGAAGTGCCCTTGAGCAAGGCACCTAACCCCTCACTGCTCCCCGAGCGCCGCTGTTGTTGCAGGCAGCTCACTGCACTGGGATTAGTGTGTGCTTCACCTCACTGTGTGTTCACTGTGTGCTCAGTGCGTTTCACTATCCACAGATTTGGATAAATGCAGAGACCAAATTTCCCTCACGGGATCAAAAGAATATATATACTATACTATATAGTATACTATACTATATCCCGATTTGGTCGGTAACACTTTACTTTAGGTTTCTACATAAGAGTGACATGACACTGTCATAACCCTAACATTAAACCTAACTTGTCATGACAAAAACCGAATGACACGTGACAGAAGCGAGTGACAGAAGCGTTATGTCATAAAGATTTATAGTGTTTATTAGACGTTCATGACAGTTTCATGTCACACTTTTGTATACCTTCAGGTAAAGTGTAACTGTTTGTTCTTCTAGCAGACTTAACCCAAGTGTCTTTTGGGTATTCCTAATAATTCACAAAGGGAATTAATCTCCTTTGATTACTCTATGCGTGTATTATCATAAAACCAAATTATATTAATTAATTGTAAAAAACGTATGTCTTTCTTTTGTCTACTTTCAGGACGAGGACGGGGATATCAAGGGAGAAGAGCTTCAGGAGCCTAAGGGAGAGGAGCCTAAGAGAGAGGAGCCTATGGGAGAGGAGCCTAAGGGAGAGGAGCCTAAGGGAGAGGAGCCTATGGGAGAGGAGCCTAAGGGAGAGGAGGCTAAGGAGCCTAAGGGAGAGGAGCTAGAGGGACTGGCCGGCCTGGAGGGCCTGAATGACGTTTAATTTTTTATTGTTTTTCCCTCTTTATTCCGTTCTGTTTCTTGTCCACTCTCTCTCACACACTCAACACACAGACACACACACACACGCACACACGCATGCACATGCACACAAACTTGATTGTTTCTTTATTTTGTTTTAGTTTAGTTTGTGCTGGTTGTGTCTCTGTTTAAAGTTTGCAGTTATTGCAGCAGTTTCTAGATCACAGTCCAGAGGTGCAATATAACACAATAGGTAAATGTGCTGTATGCTAATGGGAAACGGTATGTTTGTTCCGTTTCTCTCCCACTCTTTCTCTTTCACACTCACTCATACATGATTATTATGGTTGTGTTTTAATTGTTTTAAATTCAATAAATGAAATGTTTTTCAAGTATTCATTCAGCTAAAATCATTCACAGCAATGCCCTAAAATTCACATTTATATAAAAACATAGCAACCAAGGCAAAGGCAGTTCATATCAGTAAGATGAATGATAGACCTACAGCATATGGTGATTAATATGAATTAATTATGGATAAATGTATATGTATGACTGAATGCATGGATGTTTATGAAACTTTGTAACACCTGTATGGTAGAATAGAGGAAAGGATGAATGATGGCTTTTTTGAGAATGTCAATTTGCACAACACATTTTGAGTAGCCCAAACCAAAGTCAGCAAATAATGAATAAAGCAAAATAACATTTGGAACATTTGACCTACCAAACTACCAACCTTGAAGGAACACACAGATGGTTTTATACAGCATGTATGTTCATGATAATTTTGCATTATGCATAAATGAGAGTTTTCTTGAGAGTGCCATGTGTATACTTGGTCAAAGGGGATTCGGGCCTTAGTGAAATACAGCTTCTTAAAAATGTATAATACTGATAAATACTGATCAAAGCATTTATATAATTTACTTATATATTACCAGTAGAGAAACTTCTTTACAATGTAAAGAAGTCTTAATGTCTGTGTACAGCAGAGGAGCACTGCTATGTGCACTCTACTTGGATTCAAGTCAAGCCATTTTAGCTTCCACCTTTTTCCTAAAAACGCAGCCTACACGCAGAGTGGTATAAAATAAGGAGGGCAGCAATATCGCAGCCTGGGCACACGTTTTGGTACAACTAAAGAACTCATCTTCAGGTGCTTTTGACAGCCATGTCAACCATCAGAAAACCAGTTTGCCGACATCAAGTCAGAGATGGAAGTTACTACGCTAGTGCACAGAGCTCATAGGAGAATTAAATTAGGAATATGTCTTTCTGTGTTGCCTGGTGTAAACCAACTACAGAATGAGTAAAGAATATACCAGTCGGTGTGCTTTTTGGATCGTCTGATCCTTGTCATGACTGAGGTATCCACCTTTCAAGTTTTTTTGAACAAGAGAGCTGTATTAATTATTCAAGTTTATTGTCATGTCATGGCATGCAACATCATTTATCAATAACAACATTTGTGCCTGGCTAACTTAGCTTAACTTAACACAGAATATGTTAAAGGAAAACTCTTTTCTCAAGGTCACCGAGTGCTGTCGAAAAACGATTTTTAATACTCGGTGACCTTGAGAAATGGAAATCTATATGAAAATTGCCTGAGTTCTCCTTAAAGTAGTAAGAATACATATCAATGTCAAATGGCAATTGTCTGCACAGTTTTACCACCGACTTTAGTTTGAATCTTCTTACATCATAGCTATGAACAGTAAGGGGTGTGTTTTGAGCTTGTAGGTGTTGTGACATGTTGGGTTCAGAAGGCAGTCAGTGTCCTGATGTCCTGTTGTCTCTGAATCTGCTGGTATGGGTCCAAATGGTCTTGTATAGTCTGCCAGATGACAGGAGAATGAAAAGGCTGTAGCTGGGATGACTGGGATCAGAGAGGATACGGGATGCCTTCCTCCAGCAGGGCTGACTGTATATGTCCTGGTAGCTCTATCCATGCAATGTGCTGTGCTGAGTTCACCACTCTCTGTAGAGGTTTGCAGTTGTGGGTGGGTGATGCTCATAAATGCATCTCACAGTTGGTCAGCCTTAGAATCTGCAACCAAGATGTAGAGGGGAAAAAACACATTTTATTGCAAGTAGGCCTATGTAGGACTACTCAATAAATAGAAATGAAAATATTAAACACTCCGCCTGAGCTTATCAGTACTCTACAATAGAAAGATAAAAATATATGTAGCTGACAAAGTCAAATAGCCTAGGCCTGGATTCATTTCCAAGTTCAAAACCTGTTTGATGTTCAATTCATTACAATTATATTAAATCATACTTGATCTCAAACTACTTTTTTTTTTTTACCAGAAAATGGCATTAAAACATAAAAACTAACTTTAACAAAGTAGGCCTACTGCTAGTTTATAATAAAAATCTGATTCCCCAGTAATGGATTTCAGCGCCTACTTAAAGTAGCCTAACACTGACGCCTACTGGTACAAAAACAGAGACAAGTTTAATATATGTGCTCATGTCAATGCCAGTGTCTGCACCTACACTGTAGGCTATGGCTTAATACTTAGCTGTGTTACATCAACGGAAAGTTGTAGGCTAAACTGGGTTTATTTCATGTAATTAAGTGAGTTATTAAGCATGTAGCCTATGCTAGGTCTAGGGTATGTCTGAAATGGATATACTCTTTTTTTTGACAACTGGGAGTTCTGTGAATGATTGTTATAAGAAACTTACCAATCACTACACCCCAGCAACTAAAAGAACCAATCAGCATGCAAATCAAACTAGGCTACTACATTTGTTTACAATTTATTGTGTCATGACATGAAAACCATTTCAAACCATTTGGAAGAAATTGAAGAGAAGGTGAAAAGGTATGTGTAACCCTCTCCTTACAAAGTTAAGATACGGGTTATATATGTGTGTGTGTTTTTTTATATACTATCTAGACTGTTTAAAATATCTCATTTACAATTAGCAGGAGGAGTATTTTCGCATTCTCATTAGGCTATTCACAATAGACTAGAGCCAATTGGTCGGGGCAACGCCGGGTAGCCTATTATGAGGGGTAGCCAAGGTTAGCTACATTTCTGAGGTAAAAAATCCTCTTAGCCTATAACAAGTAACAAGTATTACGAAATGCTTAACTTTTATATGAAAACTGAAGCTTTTCTACAACCACTAGCCCACTGAGCAACCGGGATTTCGCCAGAATGTGTGCTCTTCTGTCGGGCTACATGATAAAGTCAGGTGTATAACTCCTACATTCTTGGTCTATGAGGAGTAGTTTAGACAAGGGGTAGGCTACATCTTCAATCATTAAGATGTGAAACGTATTACAAAATGTAGGCCTACATGGGTACAGTAGTCGTTTGCTCAAAAATGAGTATGATGAATTACGTTGCTTAAAACTAATGAATGGCAAAAAAAAGTTGTTTTGTCTGAGGCGTAGGCCATCTTCGAAACTAAGTAGCCTTCTCCGAAACATTCCATGATAAGGAACAGTTCTCGTCAATTAGTAACCACTTCCAATTATACAGTCTAACAGGGAAGCTACACCAGGCGCGTAATCGAAGCGTTCCGCTCGCAACGCGTAAAATCCATTTTAGAAGATTGGCTGCCGCTACGTGTAATTGCTACATTATAGCAGTGTAACAGTGAACAACCGGATAGACTAAGCAGACGAAATGGGACTTTATATTGTTCTACTCACGGTCACCGTTGTATATACGGAAGAATTGAATTTAATTGGCCCTTTTCCCCGTCATATTTCTAAACATCAAATATTGAATAGGCCTATAGCCCTCCTCAGTCGAAGTCCAAGTCAAGTTATATTTAAAATTGACATTAGTCTGATATCACCATTAGTAGGCCTAAATCCTTGCCAAATGGCTCGCTAGGACTATTTGGTTTGAATAGCATAACTTTAATATGACCACATTGAAATGCATTGAAAAGCTAGCGCCTATAGGCTACCCTAAGCATTGACGCTTGGCTACTTAAAACATAAAAACATAAAAAGTAAGCCTACAATCAACAAGTGGGTGGTATACAGTTGATGGAATAACCACACACATCGAAAACCCGTGGGAATTGGGTAGTCCTGTCCCCAACGGAACGCTACGTAATATCAGACTGCCAATTGATATGAATTATGAACTATCAAGTGATGATAGCAGGTTATTAATTAACCCAAGACAATATTATTCTCGTTTTCGTGAACTAACTTGCTTTACAGAGCATCCGATAAGATTAGGGTTACATTACCGTTGCACCGATTAAAACTCACTTAGGCCTAGGCTAAAACAGGCTACGTGCTGAAATGTGGGGACAAAACCCACGGATTATGCGGTTTCTCATAAACTACAACAATATCCTACATTACAATAACGACATATTGAATATTAAAAGACTAGGTAATCATTAGATTTTATATCATTAGCTTTATATCATTGGCTTAAGCATCAATTTAGGCCCTACCTGCACTGCATCGGTCCTCTTCAGCAGGCAGCCAGGCTTGGTTATTCCCATCCCTTGATCCCATTCCCATGATCCTCTCGTGTCCTCTCTTTGTTGTACGGTATAAAACCTGGCACAACCTCAACAACTTGACCCTTATTGTGATTATGATTCATTTACACATAGCCTATGTTGTGTTTCATTTGATAGATGGACGGAAGATCCCACAAATCCCCGTATGAGAAGCCTCCCACAAGGCTTAAGTGTGTGGCCAGAAGTGATAGGCCTTTCGCTACGGCGTTCTCTTTCGGGGACACAGTGGTTGTAACCTGGTCGACTTTACATCAGTGTGTTCTCACTGACAACAAGTTGGTTTACATGTTGAGTCTTCCCGTAGGCAAGGAAGACAAAATCATTAACGATCAGACATACATTTTTAAGAATCTTGTACTCCGAGAATCCAGAGCGTTTTTTAATGAGAACACATCGTGTTTCAAATCTTATGACATGGCTGTCAGCTCAGAAATAGTTGATAAGGCCAAAGCACTGCTGTGTCCCCCCTCCCCAGTAGTATCCTTATCAGAAGTCAGGACTGTAGGCCCTCAGTATGTCACTCTGGAGGGCCAAATAACTGCTGTAAGTAGCCTCCTCCCTACACTTCATTTGGCCTATTTGAAGTGTCAAAGCAATGTAATTGGAAAGGATGTTCAATTCTTATGAAGGGATTGAAATTGGTTGAACTTTGGAAATAATATTGTGGCAGCTGTGGCCTACTGGTTAGTGTTTCGGACTTGTAACCGTAAGGTTGCCGGTTTGAACCCCGACCAGTTAGGCACGGTGCCTTGAAGTGCCCTTGAGCAAGACACAGAGGGCAGCTGTTGGAAGCAGCTCACTGCGCCGGGATTAGTGTGTGGTTCACCTCACTGTGTGATGAGTGTGTTTCACTAATTTACGGATTGGGATAAATGCAGAGACCAAATTTCCCTCACGGGATCAAAAGAGTATATATACTTATATATATATATTTAAAAAGAGTACAGTACTCTAGTACTGTACTTTACTTTGGAAATGCAATATTTTGGACGTGAACATATCATTGCACTGCACTGTACTTTGAATAAGAAAAAAACTGCAGTCATGTTTTGTATTTATACCTTTTAATTAGGCAAAAAAAAGATTTACTCATGTAGTCTGCCAAAAAAATTGCATGCTGGGTGTATTTTGGGTAAATTTTGCTTTTTTAGTTTTTGACTAAAGTGGGAAATCAGTACACAATGTTTTTATTGTTGATGATTATTTCAGTGTTAGGCCATGCAACAAAAGGGATATTCCACCATTTGGGGAATTACACCAAAGTCCTTTTAGGCAAGTCCCTCCACTCGGCGGCCATATACCAACGTTTTATGGGCACTCATCGGGCACAGTCTTTGGGTCGAACTGCGCGTGCGCAAGGCTTCACGACACCAATCTTGCTCCAGCGGCGAGATCACAACACATGATTGGCACGATGTCTTCACAACACACCATATGATTGGCTCAATGTATTCACATCACACCATATGATTGGCTCAATGTATTCACATCACACCATATGATTGGCTCAATGTATTCACATGTCGACGTTTTGCCGAGGAAGGGGTGGGATATGTGTAGACAACGGCCATATTGGCGTGACAAACTAGCCCCATGCATTTCTATGGAGTATTTTTTGAGTGCTGTGTCTCCACATTAGAAAGTCTCTGATCCACCTCCCCTTGAGTTAAACAATTGATTTTTTTTTTACCTTTCTCCAGTTCATCTAGCCATTCTCTGAGTCTGGTGATACCACTTTTAGCTCCAGCTTAGCATAGATCATTGAATTGGATTAGACCATTATAATCTTGCCTGCTAGCATCATGTTTAAAAGTGACTAAGATTTCTGTTAATTTTCCTATTGAAAACTCTCAAGTTAGAAAGTGTAATAAGACCAACGGAAAATGAAAAAATAGCGATGTTCTAGGCTGATTTGACATGACTATACTGTCATTCAGGCGTAATAATCCAGTCACTAACCAATTTGTCTGCTGCAGCAGACAAACCTTGTTGCTGGAAGTTAGCCTACAGGGACTATTTTCAGGTGCTGCATGCTATCATTGTGCTGCTGCGCCCATGGTGTTCCTTGATTATTACGCTGGAATGACCGTATAGGCTAGAGCTAGATAGATAGATAGATAGATAGATAGATACTTTATTGATCCCTAGGGGAAATTCAAGAGCTGGAGCTATATAGCTAGGCTGGAGCTAAAACTGATATCGCCAGACACAGAGAACGGCTAGACTCAGAGAACGGCTCAAGGGGAGGTGGAATATCCCTTGTTAAGGCTAAGCCCATGATGTCTAGCAACATTTAATAACACCTATCTGTTTTCCCTTAGGTTGCAGAGATACGACAAGTGCGAATCAGGGGAGCCCCCATTCCCCTGATGGACTTAAAACTGAGCCAGGGAGGCTCTACAATTATAGTCACCCTGTGGAGGGAGGCTGCGATGCAGACAGTGGAGGTGGGCCAATGTGTGGCGATAAGCCACCTAAGAATAATGGACAATGGGTCATTTGGATTAAAATTAAATTCTTCCGTATATACAACGGTGACCGTGAGTAGAACAATATAATCATAATACAGTCCTATGTAATGCTGATATTTTTCCAGAGAAGCTGACAGACAAGCACAGGATGAAAAATCTGCACATATCAACTGTTTAAACTAGGGCTGTCAATCGATTAAAAAAATAATCTAATTAATTACATACTCTGTGATTAATTAATCTAAATTAATCGCATATATAATATTTGCTGTGAAAGTATTTTAAATATTTAAATTCAAATGAATCATTGAATAATCAGCATTAGTGACAATCAAGTTCAAAAACTCTTTTATTATTATTTTCACTGTTCAAGTAATTGCCATAATAATCTATGATATGACCTAATATGCTGAGGAAATAAATTCAAAAGTACTTCGGGAAGAAGTTTTTTTTTCACATACAAATCATTTCATTGCAGAGGACTTTATTTTCAACACTTTATTTTTTATTAACACCATCAGGCCGTTTTTTAAAAGTAAATGTTCCAATCAATGATCCAGGCAGCATGTTTTCTTCTCTCTCCTTCATTTTACAGTCTAATTTTTACTGACTAGAATGGCTTGGGGTCAAAGGTCATACGGAATCGATTAATCTGCACTAATTTTTTTAATCAGTTATTTTTTCTCAAATAAATTAATCAAAATTAATCAGTTATTTTGACAGCCCTAGTTTAAACTGTTAACTGTAATTCAGTTTGGACAATAGCATGACCTTGTCCATAATAAAGAATTATAGATAAATACTGCTGTAATGTCATAGCCTAAGCTACAGTATGTCTTGCTGGTGTTCTCAGTGAAAAAGACTAAATGATCAACACTGTTGTGTTACCTTTCTCCAGCAAATAGATGCAGCACCATATGATCTAGTTGCAGTCATTGTGGGGGCAGAGCTTGGAGAGGACAATGCCACCATACTACTGGACACTGGGGTGGAGCTGAAGGTTCCAACCGCAACATGGAGAGGAACTGAAAGGGACTTCCTTAACCGTCTACCTCTTACAGTCAACTTAGAGGTGGACGGAAATGTTGTTCTATCCCCCAATGTCCTGTTTGGAGTAAGTGCATTTAATTATGATGTATAAGCCCATAACACATTATCCCCAGTAAACACATCCCCCTCTAGTGGGTGGTTAAATCATATTCTTGCTAAAATATACTCCATTCTGTAATAAACAAATGTGTGATCACCTAGGCTAATCTTTTAGATATCTTTTAGATAGTGGGGCAGCCGTGGCCTACTGGTTAGCGCTTCAGACTTGTAACCAGAGGGTTGCCAGTTCGAGCCCTGACCAGTAGGAACGGCTGAAGTGCCCTTGAGCAAGGCACCTAACCCCTCACTGCTCCCCGAGCGCCGCTGTTGTTGCAGGCAGCTCACTGCACTGGGATTAGTGTGTGCTTCACCTCACTGTGTGTTCACTGTGTGCTCAGTGCGTTTCACTATCCACAGATTTGGATAAATGCAGAGACCAAATTTCCCTCACGGGATCAAAAGAATATATATACTATACTATATAGTATACTATACTATATCCCGATTTGGTCGGTAACACTTTACTTTAGGTTTCTACATAAGAGTGACATGACACTGTCATAACCCTAACATTAAACCTAACTTGTTATGACAAAAACCGAATGACACGTGACAGAAGCGAGTGACAGAAGCGTTATGTCATAAAGATTTATAGTGTTTATTAGACGTTCATGACAGTTTCATGTCACACTTTTGTATACCTTCAGGTAAAGTGTAACTGTTTGTTCTTCTAGCAGACTTAACCCAAGTGTCTTTTGGGTATTCCTAATAATTCACAAAGGGAATTAATCTCCTTTGATTACTCTATGCGTGTATTATCATAAAACCAAATTATATTAATTAATTGTAAAAAACGTATGTCTTTCTTTTGTCTACTTTCAGGACGAGGACGGGGATATCAAGGGAGAAGAGCTTCAGGAGCCTAAGGGAGAGGAGCCTAAGAGAGAGGAGCCTATGGGAGAGGAGCCTAAGGGAGAGGAGCCTAAGGGAGAGGAGCCTATGGGAGAGGAGCCTAAGGGAGAGGAGGCTAAGGAGCCTAAGGGAGAGGAGCTAGAGGGACTGGCCGGCCTGGAGGGCCTGAATGACGTTTAATTTTTTATTGTTTTTCCCTCTTTATTCCGTTCTGTTTCTTGTCCACTCTCTCTCACACACTCAACACACAGACACACACACACACGCACACACGCATGCACATGCACACAAACTTGATTGTTTCTTTATTTTGTTTTAGTTTAGTTTGTGCTGGTTGTGTCTCTGTTTAAAGTTTGCAGTTATTGCAGCAGTTTCTAGATCACAGTCCAGAGGTGCAATATAACACAATAGGTAAATGTGCTGTATGCTAATGGGAAACGGTATGTTTGTTCCGTTTCTCTCCCACTCTTTCTCTTTCACACTCACTCATACATGATTATTATGGTTGTGTTTTAATTGTTTTAAATTCAATAAATGAAATGTTTTTCAAGTATTCATTCAGCTAAAATCATTCACAGCAATGCCCTAAAATTCACATTTATATAAAAACATAGCAACCAAGGCAAAGGCAGTTCATATCAGTAAGATGAATGATAGACCTACAGCATATGGTGATTAATATGAATTAATTATGGATAAATGTATATGTATGACTGAATGCATGGATGTTTATGAAACTTTGTAACACCTGTATGGTAGAATAGAGGAAAGGATGAATGATGGCTTTTTTGAGAATGTCAATTTGCACAACACATTTTGAGTAGCCCAAACCAAAGTCAGCAAATAATGAATAAAGCAAAATAACATTTGGAACATTTGACCTACCAAACTACCAACCTTGAAGGAACACACAGATGGTTTTATACAGCATGTATGTTCATGATAATTTTGCATTATGCATAAATGAGAGTTTTCTTGAGAGTGCCATGTGTATACTTGGTCAAAGGGGATTCGGGCCTTAGTGAAATACAGCTTCTTAAAAATGTATAATACTGATAAATACTGATCAAAGCATTTATATAATTTACTTATATATTACCAGTAGAGAAACTTCTTTACAATGTAAAGAAGTCTTAATGTCTGTGTACAGCAGAGGAGCACTGCTATGTGCACTCTACTTGGATTCAAGTCAAGCCATTTTAGCTTCCACCTTTTTCCTAAAAACGCAGCCTACACGCAGAGTGGTATAAAATAAGGAGGGCAGCAATATCGCAGCCTGGGCACACGTTTTGGTACAACTAAAGAACTCATCTTCAGGTGCTTTTGACAGCCATGTCAACCATCAGAAAACCAGTTTGCCGACATCAAGTCAGAGATGGAAGTTACTACGCTAGTGCACAGAGCTCATAGGAGAATTAAATTAGGAATATGTCTTTCTGTGTTGCCTGGTGTAAACCAACTACAGAATGAGTAAAGAATATACCAGTCGGTGTGCTTTTTGGATCGTCTGATCCTTGTCATGACTGAGGTATCCACCTTTCAAGTTTTTTTGAACAAGAGAGCTGTATTAATTATTCAAGTTTATTGTCATGTCATGGCATGCAACATCATTTATCAATAACAACATTTGTGCCTGGCTAACTTAGCTTAACTTAACACAGAATATGTTAAAGGAAAACTCTTTTCTCAAGGTCACCGAGTGCTGTCGAAAAACGATTTTTAATACTCGGTGACCTTGAGAAATGGAAATCTATATGAAAATTGCCTGAGTTCTCCTTAAAGTAGTAAGAATACATATCAATGTCAAATGGCAATTGTCTGCATAGTTTTACCACCGACTTTAGTTTGAATCTTCTTACATCATAGCTATGAACAGTAAGGGGTGTGTTTTGAGCTTGTAGGTGTTGTGACATGTTGGGTTCAGAAGGCAGTCAGTGTCCTGATGTCCTGTTGTCTCTGAATCTGCTGGTATGGGTCCAAATGGTCTTGTATAGTCTGCCAGATGACAGGAGAATGAAAAGGCTGTAGCTGGGATGACTGGGATCAGAGAGGATACGGGATGCCTTCCTCCAGCAGGGCTGACTGTATATGTCCTGGTAGCTCTATCCATGCAATGTGCTGTGCTGAGTTCACCACTCTCTGTAGAGGTTTGCAGTTGTGGGTGGGTGATGCTCATAAATGCATCTCACAGTTGGTCAGCCTTAGAATCTGCAACCAAGATGTAGAGGGGAAAAAACACATTTTATTGCAAGTAGGCCTATGTAGGACTACTCAATAAATAGAAATGAAAATATTAAACACTCCGCCTGAGCTTATCAGTACTCTACAATAGAAAGATAAAAATATATGTAGCTGACAAAGTCAAATAGCCTAGGCCTGGATTCATTTCCAAGTTCAAAACCTGTTTGATGTTCAATTCATTACAATTATATTAAATCATACTTGATCTCAAACTACTTTTTTTTTTTACCAGAAAATGGCATTAAAACATAAAAACTAACTTTAACAAAGTAGGCCTACTGCTAGTTTATAATAAAAATCTGATTCCCCAGTAATGGATTTCAGCGCCTACTTAAAGTAGCCTAACACTGACGCCTACTGGTACAAAAACAGAGACAAGTTTAATATATGTGCTCATGTCAATGCCAGTGTCTGCACCTACACTGTAGGCTATGGCTTAATACTTAGCTGTGTTACATCAACGGAAAGTTGTAGGCTAAACTGGGTTTATTTCATGTAATTAAGTGAGTTATTAAGCATGTAGCCTATGCTAGGTCTAGGGTATGTCTGAAATGGATATACTCTTTTTTTTGACAACTGGGAGTTCTGTGAATGATTGTTATAAGAAACTTACCAATCACTACACCCCAGCAACTAAAAGAACCAATCAGCATGCAAATCAAACTAGGCTACTACATTTGTTTACAATTTATTGTGTCATGACATGAAAACCATTTCAAACCATTTGGAAGAAATTGAAGAGAAGGTGAAAAGGTATGTGTAACCCTCTCCTTACAAAGTTAAGATACGGGTTATATATGTGTGTGTGTTTTTTTATATACTATCTAGACTGTTTAAAATATCTCATTTACAATTAGCAGGAGGAGTATTTTCGCATTCTCATTAGGCTATTCACAATAGACTAGAGCCAATTGGTCGGGGCAACGCCGGGTAGCCTATTATGAGGGGTAGCCAAGGTTAGCTACATTTCTGAGGTAAAAAATCCTCTTAGCCTATAACAAGTAACAAGTATTACGAAATGCTTAACTTTTATATGAAAACTGAAGCTTTTCTACAACCACTAGCCCACTGAGCAACCGGGATTTCGCCAGAATGTGTGCTCTTCTGTCGGGCTACATGATAAAGTCAGGTGTATAACTCCTACATTCTTGGTCTATGAGGAGTAGTTTAGACAAGGGGTAGGCTACATCTTCAATCATTAAGATGTGAAACGTATTACAAAATGTAGGCCTACATGGGTACAGTAGTCGTTTGCTCAAAAATGAGTATGATGAATTACGTTGCTTAAAACTAATGAATGGCAAAAAAAAGTTGTTTTGTCTGAGGCGTAGGCCATCTTCGAAACTAAGTAGCCTTCTCCGAAACATTCCATGATAAGGAACTGTTCTCGTCAATTAGTAACCACTTCCAATTATACAGTCTAACAGGGAAGCTACACCAGGCGCGTAATCGAAGCGTTCCGCTCGCAACGCGTAAAATCCATTTTAGAAGATTGGCTGCCGCTACGTGTAATTGCTACATTATAGCAGTGTAACAGTGAACAACCGGATAGACTAAGCAGACGAAATGGGACTTTATATTGTTCTACTCACGGTCACCGTTGTATATACGGAAGAATTGAATTTAATTGGCCCTTTTCCCCGTCATATTTCTAAACATCAAATATTGAATAGGCCTATAGCCCTCCTCAGTCGAAGTCCAAGTCAAGTTATATTTAAAATTGACATTAGTCTGATATCACCATTAGTAGGCCTAAATCCTTGCCTAATGGCTCGCTAGGACTATTTGGTTTGAATAGCATAACTTTAATATGACCACATTGAAATGCATTGAAAAGCTAGCGCCTATAGGCTACCCTAAGCATTGACGCTTGGCTACTTAAAACATAAAAACATAAAAAGTAAGCCTACAATCAACAAGTGGGTGGTATACAGTTGATGGAATAACCACACACATCGAAAACCCGTGGGAATTGGGTAGTCCTGTCCCCAACGGAACGCTACGTAATATCAGACTGCCAATTGATATGAATTATGAACTATCAAGTGATGATAGCAGGTTATTAATTAACCCAAGACAATATTATTCTCGTTTTCGTGAACTAACTTGCTTTACAGAGCATCCGATAAGATTAGGGTTACATTACCGTTGCACCGATTAAAACTCACTTAGGCCTAGGCTAAAACAGGCTACGTGCTGAAATGTGGGGACAAAACCCACGGATTATGCGGTTTCTCATAAACTACAACAATATCCTACATTACAATAACGACATATTGAATATTAAAAGACTAGGTAATCATTAGATTTTATATCATTAGCTTTATATCATTGGCTTAAGCATCAATTTAGGCCCTACCTGCACTGCATCGGTCCTCTTCAGCAGGCAGCCAGGCTTGGTTATTCCCATCCCTTGATCCCATTCCCATGATCCTCTCGTGTCCTCTCTTTGTTGTACGGTATAAAACCTGGCACAACCTCAACAACTTGACCCTTATTGTGATTATGATTCATTTACACATAGCCTATGTTGTGTTTCATTTGATAGATGGACGGAAGATCCCACAAATCCCCGTATGAGAAGCCTCCCACAAGGCTTAAGTGTGTGGCCAGAAGTGATAGGCCTTTCGCTACGGCGTTCTCTTTCGGGGACACAGTGGTTGTAACCTGGTCGACTTTACATCAGTGTGTTCTCACTGACAACAAGTTGGTTTACATGTTGAGTCTTCCCGTAGGCAAGGAAGACAAAATCATTAACGATCAGACATACATTTTTAAGAATCTTGTACTCCGAGAATCCAGAGCGTTTTTTAATGAGAACACATCGTGTTTCAAATCTTATGACATGGCTGTCAGCTCAGAAATAGTTGATAAGGCCAAAGCACTGCTGTGTCCCCCCTCCCCAGTAGTATCCTTATCAGAAGTCAGGACTGTAGGCCCTCAGTATGTCACTCTGGAGGGCCAAATAACTGCTGTAAGTAGCCTCCTCCCTACACTTCATTTGGCCTATTTGAAGTGTCAAAGCAATGTAATTGGAAAGGATGTTCAATTCTTATGAAGGGATTGAAATTGGTTGAACTTTGGAAATAATATTGTGGCAGCTGTGGCCTACTGGTTAGTGTTTCGGACTTGTAACCGTAAGGTTGCCGGTTTGAACCCCGACCAGTTAGGCACGGTGCCTTGAAGTGTCCTTGAGCAAGACACAGAGGGCAGCTGTTGGAAGCAGCTCACTGCGCCGGGATTAGTGTGTGGTTCACCTCACTGTGTGATGAGTGTGTTTCACTAATTTACGGATTGGGATAAATGCAGAGACCAAATTTCCCTCACGGGATCAAAAGAGTATATATACTTATATATATATATTTAAAAAGAGTACAGTACTCTAGTACTGTACTTTACTTTGGAAATGCAATATTTTGGACGTGAACATATCATTGCACTGCACTGTACTTTGAATAAGAAAAAAACTGCAGTCATGTTTTGTATTTATACCTTTTAATTAGGCAAAAAAAAAGATTTACTCATGTAGTCTGCCAAAAAAATTGCATGCTGGGTGTATTTTGGGTAAATTTTGCTTTTTTAGTTTTTGACTAAAGTGGGAAATCAGTACACAATGTTTTTATTGTTGATGATTATTTCAGTGTTAGGCCATGCAACAAAAGGGATATTCCACCATTTGGGGAATTACACCAAAGTCCTTTTAGGCAAGTCCCTCCACTCGGCGGCCATATACCAACGTTTTATGGGCACTCATCGGGCACAGTCTTTGGGTCGAACTGCGCGTGCGCAAGGCTTCACGACACCAATCTTGCTCCAGCGGCGAGATCACAACACATGATTGGCACGATGTCTTCACAACACACCATATGATTGGCTCAATGTATTCACATCACACCATATGATTGGCTCAATGTATTCACATCACACCATATGATTGGCTCAATGTATTCACATGTCGACGTTTTGCCGAGGAAGGGGTGGGATATGTGTAGACAACGGCCATATTGGCGTGACAAACTAGCCCCATGCATTTCTATGGAGTATTTTTTGAGTGCTGTGTCTCCACATTAGAAAGTCTCTGATCCACCTCCCCTTGAGTTAAACAATTGATTTTTTTTTTTACCTTTCTCCAGTTCATCTAGCCATTCTCTGAGTCTGGTGATACCACTTTTAGCTCCAGCTTAGCATAGATCATTGAATTGGATTAGACCATTATAATCTTGCCTGCTAGCATCATGTTTAAAAGTGACTAAGATTTCTGTTAATTTTCCTATTGAAAACTCTCAAGTTAGAAAGTGTAATAAGACCAACGGAAAATGAAAAAATAGCGATGTTCTAGGCTGATTTGACATGACTATACTGTCATTCAGGCGTAATAATCCAGTCACTAACCAATTTGTCTGCTGCAGCAGACAAACCTTGTTGCTGGAAGTTAGCCTACAGGGACTATTTTCAGGTGCTGCATGCTATCATTGTGCTGCTGCGCCCATGGTGTTCCTTGATTATTACGCTGGAATGACCGTATAGGCTAGAGCTAGATAGATAGATAGATAGATAGATAGATACTTTATTGATCCCTAGGGGAAATTCAAGAGCTGGAGCTATATAGCTAGGCTGGAGCTAAAACTGATATCGCCAGACACAGAGAACGGCTAGACTCAGAGAACGGCTCAAGGGGAGGTGGAATATCCCTTGTTAAGGCTAAGCCCATGATGTCTAGCAACATTTAATAACACCTATCTGTTTTCCCTTAGGTTGCAGAGATACGACAAGTGCGAATCAGGGGAGCCCCCATTCCCCTGATGGACTTAAAACTGAGCCAGGGAGGCTCTACAATTATAGTCACCCTGTGGAGGGAGGCTGCGATGCAGACAGTGGAGGTGGGCCAATGTGTGGCGATAAGCCACCTAAGAATAATGGACAATGGGTCATTTGGATTAAAATTAAATTCTTCCGTATATACAACGGTGACCGTGAGTAGAACAATATAATCATAATACAGTCCTATGTAATGCTGATATTTTTCCAGAGAAGCTGACAGACAAGCACAGGATGAAAAATCTGCACATATCAACTGTTTAAACTAGGGCTGTCAATCGATTAAAAAAATAATCTAATTAATTACATACTCTGTGATTAATTAATCTAAATTAATCGCATATATAATATTTGCTGTGAAAGTATTTTAAATATTTAAATTCAAATGAATCATTGAATAATCAGCATTAGTGACAATCAAGTTCAAAAACTCTTTTATTATTATTTTCACTGTTCAAGTAATTGCCATAATAATCTATGATATGACCTAATATGCTGAGGAAATAAATTCAAAAGTACTTCGGGAAGAAGTTTTTTTTTCACATACAAATCATTTCATTGCAGAGGACTTTATTTTCAACACTTTATTTTTTATTAACACCATCAGGCCGTTTTTTAAAAGTAAATGTTCCAATCAATGATCCAGGCAGCATGTTTTCTTCTCTCTCCTTCATTTTACAGTCTAATTTTTACTGACTAGAATGGCTTGGGGTCAAAGGTCATACGGAATCGATTAATCTGCACTAATTTTTTTAATCAGTTATTTTTTCTCAAATAAATTAATCAAAATTAATCAGTTATTTTGACAGCCCTAGTTTAAACTGTTAACTGTAATTCAGTTTGGACAATAGCATGACCTTGTCCATAATAAAGAATTATAGATAAATACTGCTGTAATGTCATAGCCTAAGCTACAGTATGTCTTGCTGGTGTTCTCAGTGAAAAAGACTAAATGATCAACACTGTTGTGTTACCTTTCTCCAGCAAATAGATGCAGCACCATATGATCTAGTTGCAGTCATTGTGGGGGCAGAGCTTGGAGAGGACAATGCCACCATACTACTGGACACTGGGGTGGAGCTGAAGGTTCCAACCGCAACATGGAGAGGAACTGAAAGGGACTTCCTTAACCGTCTACCTCTTACAGTCAACTTAGAGGTGGACGGAAATGTTGTTCTATCCCCCAATGTCCTGTTTGGAGTAAGTGCATTTAATTATGATGTATAAGCCCATAACACATTATCCCCAGTAAACACATCCCCCTCTAGTGGGTGGTTAAATCATATTCTTGCTAAAATATACTCCATTCTGTAATAAACAAATGTGTGATCACCTAGGCTAATCTTTTAGATATCTTTTAGATAGTGGGGCAGCCGTGGCCTACTGGTTAGCGCTTCAGACTTGTAACCAGAGGGTTGCCAGTTCGAGCCCTGACCAGTAGGAACGGCTGAAGTGCCCTTGAGCAAGGCACCTAACCCCTCACTGCTCCCCGAGCGCCGCTGTTGTTGCAGGCAGCTCACTGCACTGGGATTAGTGTGTGCTTCACCTCACTGTGTGTTCACTGTGTGCTCAGTGCGTTTCACTATCCACAGATTTGGATAAATGCAGAGACCAAATTTCCCTCACGGGATCAAAAGAATATATATACTATACTATATAGTATACTATACTATATCCCGATTTGGTCGGTAACACTTTACTTTAGGTTTCTACATAAGAGTGACATGACACTGTCATAACCCTAACATTAAACCTAACTTGTTATGACAAAAACCGAATGACACGTGACAGAAGCGAGTGACAGAAGCGTTATGTCATAAAGATTTATAGTGTTTATTAGACGTTCATGACAGTTTCATGTCACACTTTTGTATACCTTCAGGTAAAGTGTAACTGTTTGTTCTTCTAGCAGACTTAACCCAAGTGTCTTTTGGGTATTCCTAATAATTCACAAAGGGAATTAATCTCCTTTGATTACTCTATGCGTGTATTATCATAAAACCAAATTATATTAATTAATTGTAAAAAACGTATGTCTTTCTTTTGTCTACTTTCAGGACGAGGACGGGGATATCAAGGGAGAAGAGCTTCAGGAGCCTAAGGGAGAGGAGCCTAAGAGAGAGGAGCCTATGGGAGAGGAGCCTAAGGGAGAGGAGCCTAAGGGAGAGGAGCCTATGGGAGAGGAGCCTAAGGGAGAGGAGGCTAAGGAGCCTAAGGGAGAGGAGCTAGAGGGACTGGCCGGCCTGGAGGGCCTGAATGACGTTTAATTTTTTATTGTTTTTCCCTCTTTATTCCGTTCTGTTTCTTGTCCACTCTCTCTCACACACTCAACACACAGACACACACACACACGCACACACGCATGCACATGCACACAAACTTGATTGTTTCTTTATTTTGTTTTAGTTTAGTTTGTGCTGGTTGTGTCTCTGTTTAAAGTTTGCAGTTATTGCAGCAGTTTCTAGATCACAGTCCAGAGGTGCAATATAACACAATAGGTAAATGTGCTGTATGCTAATGGGAAACGGTATGTTTGTTCCGTTTCTCTCCCACTCTTTCTCTTTCACACTCACTCATACATGATTATTATGGTTGTGTTTTAATTGTTTTAAATTCAATAAATGAAATGTTTTTCAAGTATTCATTCAGCTAAAATCATTCACAGCAATGCCCTAAAATTCACATTTATATAAAAACATAGCAACCAAGGCAAAGGCAGTTCATATCAGTAAGATGAATGATAGACCTACAGCATATGGTGATTAATATGAATTAATTATGGATAAATGTATATGTATGACTGAATGCATGGATGTTTATGAAACTTTGTAACACCTGTATGGTAGAATAGAGGAAAGGATGAATGATGGCTTTTTTGAGAATGTCAATTTGCACAACACATTTTGAGTAGCCCAAACCAAAGTCAGCAAATAATGAATAAAGCAAAATAACATTTGGAACATTTGACCTACCAAACTACCAACCTTGAAGGAACACACAGATGGTTTTATACAGCATGTATGTTCATGATAATTTTGCATTATGCATAAATGAGAGTTTTCTTGAGAGTGCCATGTGTATACTTGGTCAAAGGGGATTCGGGCCTTAGTGAAATACAGCTTCTTAAAAATGTATAATACTGATAAATACTGATCAAAGCATTTATATAATTTACTTATATATTACCAGTAGAGAAACTTCTTTACAATGTAAAGAAGTCTTAATGTCTGTGTACAGCAGAGGAGCACTGCTATGTGCACTCTACTTGGATTCAAGTCAAGCCATTTTAGCTTCCACCTTTTTCCTAAAAACGCAGCCTACACGCAGAGTGGTATAAAATAAGGAGGGCAGCAATATCGCAGCCTGGGCACACGTTTTGGTACAACTAAAGAACTCATCTTCAGGTGCTTTTGACAGCCATGTCAACCATCAGAAAACCAGTTTGCCGACATCAAGTCAGAGATGGAAGTTACTACGCTAGTGCACAGAGCTCATAGGAGAATTAAATTAGGAATATGTCTTTCTGTGTTGCCTGGTGTAAACCAACTACAGAATGAGTAAAGAATATACCAGTCGGTGTGCTTTTTGGATCGTCTGATCCTTGTCATGACTGAGGTATCCACCTTTCAAGTTTTTTTGAACAAGAGAGCTGTATTAATTATTCAAGTTTATTGTCATGTCATGGCATGCAACATCATTTATCAATAACAACATTTGTGCCTGGCTAACTTAGCTTAACTTAACACAGAATATGTTAAAGGAAAACTCTTTTCTCAAGGTCACCGAGTGCTGTCGAAAAACGATTTTTAATACTCGGTGACCTTGAGAAATGGAAATCTATATGAAAATTGCCTGAGTTCTCCTTAAAGTAGTAAGAATACATATCAATGTCAAATGGCAATTGTCTGCATAGTTTTACCACCGACTTTAGTTTGAATCTTCTTACATCATAGCTATGAACAGTAAGGGGTGTGTTTTGAGCTTGTAGGTGTTGTGACATGTTGGGTTCAGAAGGCAGTCAGTGTCCTGATGTCCTGTTGTCTCTGAATCTGCTGGTATGGGTCCAAATGGTCTTGTATAGTCTGCCAGATGACAGGAGAATGAAAAGGCTGTAGCTGGGATGACTGGGATCAGAGAGGATACGGGATGCCTTCCTCCAGCAGGGCTGACTGTATATGTCCTGGTAGCTCTATCCATGCAATGTGCTGTGCTGAGTTCACCACTCTCTGTAGAGGTTTGCAGTTGTGGGTGGGTGATGCTCATAAATGCATCTCACAGTTGGTCAGCCTTAGAATCTGCAACCAAGATGTAGAGGGGAAAAAACACATTTTATTGCAAGTAGGCCTATGTAGGACTACTCAATAAATAGAAATGAAAATATTAAACACTCCGCCTGAGCTTATCAGTACTCTACAATAGAAAGATAAAAATATATGTAGCTGACAAAGTCAAATAGCCTAGGCCTGGATTCATTTCCAAGTTCAAAACCTGTTTGATGTTCAATTCATTACAATTATATTAAATCATACTTGATCTCAAACTACTTTTTTTTTTTACCAGAAAATGGCATTAAAACATAAAAACTAACTTTAACAAAGTAGGCCTACTGCTAGTTTATAATAAAAATCTGATTCCCCAGTAATGGATTTCAGCGCCTACTTAAAGTAGCCTAACACTGACGCCTACTGGTACAAAAACAGAGACAAGTTTAATATATGTGCTCATGTCAATGCCAGTGTCTGCACCTACACTGTAGGCTATGGCTTAATACTTAGCTGTGTTACATCAACGGAAAGTTGTAGGCTAAACTGGGTTTATTTCATGTAATTAAGTGAGTTATTAAGCATGTAGCCTATGCTAGGTCTAGGGTATGTCTGAAATGGATATACTCTTTTTTTTGACAACTGGGAGTTCTGTGAATGATTGTTATAAGAAACTTACCAATCACTACACCCCAGCAACTAAAAGAACCAATCAGCATGCAAATCAAACTAGGCTACTACATTTGTTTACAATTTATTGTGTCATGACATGAAAACCATTTCAAACCATTTGGAAGAAATTGAAGATAAGGTGAAAAGGTATGTGTAACCCTCTCCTTACAAAGTTAAGATACGGGTTATATATGTGTGTGTGTTTTTTTATATACTATCTAGACTGTTTAAAATATCTCATTTACAATTAGCAGGAGGAGTATTTTCGCATTCTCATTAGGCTATTCACAATAGACTAGAGCCAATTGGTCGGGGCAACGCCGGGTAGCCTATTATGAGGGGTAGCCAAGGTTAGCTACATTTCTGAGGTAAAAAATCCTCTTAGCCTATAACAAGTAACAAGTATTACGAAATGCTTAACTTTTATATGAAAACTGAAGCTTTTCTACAACCACTAGCCCACTGAGCAACCGGGATTTCGCCAGAATGTGTGCTCTTCTGTCGGGCTACATGATAAAGTCAGGTGTATAACTCCTACATTCTTGGTCTATGAGGAGTAGTTTAGACAAGGGGTAGGCTACATCTTCAATCATTAAGATGTGAAACGTATTACAAAATGTAGGCCTACATGGGTACAGTAGTCGTTTGCTCAAAAATGAGTATGATGAATTACGTTGCTTAAAACTAATGAATGGCAAAAAAAAGTTGTTTTGTCTGAGGCGTAGGCCATCTTCGAAACTAAGTAGCCTTCTCCGAAACATTCCATGATAAGGAACTGTTCTCGTCAATTAGTAACCACTTCCAATTATACAGTCTAACAGGGAAGCTACACCAGGCGCGTAATCGAAGCGTTCCGCTCGCAACGCGTAAAATCCATTTTAGAAGATTGGCTGCCGCTACGTGTAATTGCTACATTATAGCAGTGTAACAGTGAACAACCGGATAGACTAAGCAGACGAAATGGGACTTTATATTGTTCTACTCACGGTCACCGTTGTATATACGGAAGAATTGAATTTAATTGGCCCTTTTCCCCGTCATATTTCTAAACATCAAATATTGAATAGGCCTATAGCCCTCCTCAGTCGAAGTCCAAGTCAAGTTATATTTAAAATTGACATTAGTCTGATATCACCATTAGTAGGCCTAAATCCTTGCCTAATGGCTCGCTAGGACTATTTGGTTTGAATAGCATAACTTTAATATGACCACATTGAAATGCATTGAAAAGCTAGCGCCTATAGGCTACCCTAAGCATTGACGCTTGGCTACTTAAAACATAAAAACATAAAAAGTAAGCCTACAATCAACAAGTGGGTGGTATACAGTTGATGGAATAACCACACACATCGAAAACCCGTGGGAATTGGGTAGTCCTGTCCCCAACGGAACGCTACGTAATATCAGACTGCCAATTGATATGAATTATGAACTATCAAGTGATGATAGCAGGTTATTAATTAACCCAAGACAATATTATTCTCGTTTTCGTGAACTAACTTGCTTTACAGAGCATCCGATAAGATTAGGGTTACATTACCGTTGCACCGATTAAAACTCACTTAGGCCTAGGCTAAAACAGGCTACGTGCTGAAATGTGGGGACAAAACCCACGGATTATGCGGTTTCTCATAAACTACAACAATATCCTACATTACAATAACGACATATTGAATATTAAAAGACTAGGTAATCATTAGATTTTATATCATTAGCTTTATATCATTGGCTTAAGCATCAATTTAGGCCCTACCTGCACTGCATCGGTCCTCTTCAGCAGGCAGCCAGGCTTGGTTATTCCCATCCCTTGATCCCATTCCCATGATCCTCTCGTGTCCTCTCTTTGTTGTACGGTATAAAACCTGGCACAACCTCAACAACTTGACCCTTATTGTGATTATGATTCATTTACACATAGCCTATGTTGTGTTTCATTTGATAGATGGACGGAAGATCCCACAAATCCCCGTATGAGAAGCCTCCCACAAGGCTTAAGTGTGTGGCCAGAAGTGATAGGCCTTTCGCTACGGCGTTCTCTTTCGGGGACACAGTGGTTGTAACCTGGTCGACTTTACATCAGTGTGTTCTCACTGACAACAAGTTGGTTTACATGTTGAGTCTTCCCGTAGGCAAGGAAGACAAAATCATTAACGATCAGACATACATTTTTAAGAATCTTGTACTCCGAGAATCCAGAGCGTTTTTTAATGAGAACACATCGTGTTTCAAATCTTATGACATGGCTGTCAGCTCAGAAATAGTTGATAAGGCCAAAGCACTGCTGTGTCCCCCCTCCCCAGTAGTATCCTTATCAGAAGTCAGGACTGTAGGCCCTCAGTATGTCACTCTGGAGGGCCAAATAACTGCTGTAAGTAGCCTCCTCCCTACACTTCATTTGGCCTATTTGAAGTGTCAAAGCAATGTAATTGGAAAGGATGTTCAATTCTTATGAAGGGATTGAAATTGGTTGAACTTTGGAAATAATATTGTGGCAGCTGTGGCCTACTGGTTAGTGTTTCGGACTTGTAACCGTAAGGTTGCCGGTTTGAACCCCGACCAGTTAGGCACGGTGCCTTGAAGTGCCCTTGAGCAAGACACAGAGGGCAGCTGTTGGAAGCAGCTCACTGCGCCGGGATTAGTGTGTGGTTCACCTCACTGTGTGATGAGTGTGTTTCACTAATTTACGGATTGGGATAAATGCAGAGACCAAATTTCCCTCACGGGATCAAAAGAGTATATATACTTATATATATATATTTAAAAAGAGTACAGTACTCTAGTACTGTACTTTACTTTGGAAATGCAATATTTTGGACGTGAACATATCATTGCACTGCACTGTACTTTGAATAAGAAAAAAACTGCAGTCATGTTTTGTATTTATACCTTTTAATTAGGCAAAAAAAAAGATTTACTCATGTAGTCTGCCAAAAAAATTGCATGCTGGGTGTATTTTGGGTAAATTTTGCTTTTTTAGTTTTTGACTAAAGTGGGAAATCAGTACACAATGTTTTTATTGTTGATGATTATTTCAGTGTTAGGCCATGCAACAAAAGGGATATTCCACCATTTGGGGAATTACACCAAAGTCCTTTTAGGCAAGTCCCTCCACTCGGCGGCCATATACCAACGTTTTATGGGCACTCATCGGGCACAGTCTTTGGGTCGAACTGCGCGTGCGCAAGGCTTCACGACACCAATCTTGCTCCAGCGGCGAGATCACAACACATGATTGGCACGATGTCTTCACAACACACCATATGATTGGCTCAATGTATTCACATCACACCATATGATTGGCTCAATGTATTCACATCACACCATATGATTGGCTCAATGTATTCACATGTCGACGTTTTGCCGAGGAAGGGGTGGGATATGTGTAGACAACGGCCATATTGGCGTGACAAACTAGCCCCATGCATTTCTATGGAGTATTTTTTGAGTGCTGTGTCTCCACATTAGAAAGTCTCTGATCCACCTCCCCTTGAGTTAAACAATTGATTTTTTTTTTACCTTTCTCCAGTTCATCTAGCCATTCTCTGAGTCTGGTGATACCACTTTTAGCTCCAGCTTAGCATAGATCATTGAATTGGATTAGACCATTATAATCTTGCCTGCTAGCATCATGTTTAAAAGTGACTAAGATTTCTGTTAATTTTCCTATTGAAAACTCTCAAGTTAGAAAGTGTAATAAGACCAACGGAAAATGAAAAAATAGCGATGTTCTAGGCTGATTTGACATGACTATACTGTCATTCAGGCGTAATAATCCAGTCACTAACCAATTTGTCTGCTGCAGCAGACAAACCTTGTTGCTGGAAGTTAGCCTACAGGGACTATTTTCAGGTGCTGCATGCTATCATTGTGCTGCTGCGCCCATGGTGTTCCTTGATTATTACGCTGGAATGACCGTATAGGCTAGAGCTAGATAGATAGATAGATAGATAGATAGATAGATACTTTATTGATCCCTAGGGGAAATTCAAGAGCTGGAGCTATATAGCTAGGCTGGAGCTAAAACTGATATCGCCAGACACAGAGAACGGCTAGACTCAGAGAACGGCTCAAGGGGAGGTGGAATATCCCTTGTTAAGGCTAAGCCCATGATGTCTAGCAACATTTAATAACACCTATCTGTTTTCCCTTAGGTTGCAGAGATACGACAAGTGCGAATCAGGGGAGCCCCCATTCCCCTGATGGACTTAAAACTGAGCCAGGGAGGCTCTACAATTATAGTCACCCTGTGGAGGGAGGCTGCGATGCAGACAGTGGAGGTGGGCCAATGTGTGGCGATAAGCCACCTAAGAATAATGGACAATGGGTCATTTGGATTAAAATTAAATTCTTCCGTATATACAACGGTGACCATGAGTAGAACAATATAATCATAATACAGTCCTATGTAATGCTGATATTTTTCCAGAGAAGCTGACAGACAAGCACAGGATGAAAAATCTGCACATATCAACTGTTTAAACTAGGGCTGTCAATCGATTAAAAAAATAATCTAATTAATTACATACTCTGTGATTAATTAATCTAAATTAATCGCATATATAATATTTGCTGTGAAAGTATTTTAAATATTTAAATTCAAATGAATCATTGAATAATCAGCATTAGTGACAATCAAGTTCAAAAACTCTTTTATTATTATTTTCACTGTTCAAGTAATTGCCATAATAATCTATGATATGACCTAATATGCTGAGGAAATAAATTCAAAAGTACTTCGGGAAGAAGTTTTTTTTTCACATACAAATCATTTCATTGCAGAGGACTTTATTTTCAACACTTTATTTTTTATTAACACCATCAGGCCGTTTTTTAAAAGTAAATGTTCCAATCAATGATCCAGGCAGCACGTTTTCTTCTCTCTCCTTCATTTTACAGTCTAATTTTTACTGACTAGAATGGCTTGGGGTCAAAGGTCATACGGAATCGATTAATCTGCACTAATTTTTTTAATCAGTTATTTTTTCTCAAATAAATTAATCAAAATTAATCAGTTATTTTGACAGCCCTAGTTTAAACTGTTAACTGTAATTCAGTTTGGACAATAGCATGACCTTGTCCATAATAAAGAATTATAGATAAATACTGCTGTAATGTCATAGCCTAAGCTACAGTATGTCTTGCTGGTGTTCTCAGTGAAAAAGACTAAATGATCAACACTGTTGTGTTACCTTTCTCCAGCAAATAGATGCAGCACCATATGATCTAGTTGCAGTCATTGTGGGGGCAGAGCTTGGAGAGGACAATGCCACCATACTACTGGACACTGGGGTGGAGCTGAAGGTTCCAACCGCAACATGGAGAGGAACTGAAAGGGACTTCATTAACCGTCTACCTCTTACAGTCAACTTAGAGGTGGACGGAAATGTTGTTCTATCCCCCAATGTCCTGTTTGGAGTAAGTGCATTTAATTATGATGTATAAGCCCATAACACATTATCCCCAGTAAACACATCCCCCTCTAGTGGGTGGTTAAATCATATTCTTGCTAAAATATACTCCATTCTGTAATAAACAAATGTGTGATCACCTAGGCTAATCTTTTAGATATCTTTTAGATAGTGGGGCAGCCGTGGCCTACTGGTTAGCGCTTCAGACTTGTAACCAGAGGGTTGCCAGTTCGAGCCCTGACCAGTAGGAACGGCTGAAGTGCCCTTGAGCAAGGCACCTAACCCCTCACTGCTCCCCGAGCGCCGCTGTTGTTGCAGGCAGCTCACTGCACTGGGATTAGTGTGTGCTTCACCTCACTGTGTGTTCACTGTGTGCTCAGTGCGTTTCACTATCCACAGATTTGGATAAATGCAGAGACCAAATTTCCCTCACGGGATCAAAAGAATATATATACTATACTATATAGTATACTATACTATATCCCGATTTGGTCGGTAACACTTTACTTTAGGTTTCTACATAAGAGTGACATGACACTGTCATAACCCTAACATTAAACCTAACTTGTTATGACAAAAACCGAATGACACGTGACAGAAGCGAGTGACAGAAGCGTTATGTCATAAAGATTTATAGTGTTTATTAGACGTTCATGACAGTTTCATGTCACACTTTTGTATACCTTCAGGTAAAGTGTAACTGTTTGTTCTTCTAGCAGACTTAACCCAAGTGTCTTTTGGGTATTCCTAATAATTCACAAAGGGAATTAATCTCCTTTGATTACTCTATGCGTGTATTATCATAAAACCAAATGATATTAATTAATTGTAAAAAACGTATGTCTTTCTTTTGTCTACTTTCAGGACGAGGACGGGGATATCAAGGGAGAAGAGCTTCAGGAGCCTAAGGGAGAGGAGCCTAAGAGAGAGGAGCCTATGGGAGAGGAGCCTAAGGGAGAGGAGCCTATGGGAGAGGAGCCTATGGGAGAGGAGCCTAAGGGAGAGGAGCCTATGGGAGAGGAGCCTAAGGGAGAGGATCCTAAGGGAGAGGATCTTGAGGAGCCTAAGGGAGAGGAGCTAGAGGAAGAGGAGCCTAAGGGAGAGGAGCTAGAGGAAGAGGAGCCTAAGGGAGAGGAGCCTAAGGGAGAGGAGCTAGAGGAAGAGGAGCCTAAGGGAGAGGATCTTGAGGAGCTTGAGGGAGAGGAGTCTAAGGGAGAGGAGTTTGAGGAGCTTGAGGGTGAGGAGCTTGAGGAGCTTCTGGCCAGCCTGGAGGGCCTGGATGATGATTAATTTTGTTATTGTTTTTTCCTCTTTGTTCTGTTCAGTTTCTCTTCCACTTACTCTCTCACACATTCTCAACACACACACACACAAACACACACACACACACAAACTTGATTGTTTTTTATTTTATTTTTTTATTTTAGTTTGTGCTGGTTGTGTCTCTGTTTAAAGTTTGTAAGGTAGGTAAATGTGGTAAATGTGCTGTATGCTAATGGGAAACTGTATGTTTGTTCCGTTTCTCTCCCACTCTTTCTCTTTCACACGCATTGTTTTAAATTCAATAAATGAAATGGAAACTGAGTCCAAGTTTTCCAAGTATTCATTCAGCTAAAATCATTCACAGCAATGGCCTAAAATTCACATTTATATAAAAACATACAACCAAGGCAGAGGCAGTTCATATCAGTAAGATGAATGATAGACCTACAGCATATGGTAATTAATATGATATTAGATATCAATCAAATGCTTATCATTACATATTAACTATGACTGAGTGGACAGATGGAGTTTCCCACAAAGCACCTGAACGACTCTCAGACCATGACAAGTAAAATCATCTAAAAACACTGAACTATTTGGCCACAATTCCCAACACTGTGTGTGAAACAAACCATGCACCATGCTGCACTGATGTTTGTCCTTCTCTCATCTTCTCAAAGGAACTCTGAATCTCATTAATTGGGTTGTCCTGGATTACTCAGTTTAGGTTTAATTTAATTTAGGCACAGGTGGACTCTAATCGAGTTGTAGAAGCAACTCAAGGACCATTGATAGAAGTAGGATGCACCAAAGCTCAATTGCATGTGTCATAACAAAGGGTCTGAATACTTTCCGGTTGCACTGTATAGCCTGTAAAACAGTCAGGTGGACAGCAGACAAAGTGTTGTAGTAGTAGGGGATAAGAGAGACAGGCTCATGCTGAAAAGTCATTTTCTCCCTCCCTTTTTGTGTGGAATTGAAAAGTTGGATGGCCCTGGGGACAAAGGACCTCCTCAACCTGTCTGTTGAAGATGATAGTGACAGAAGTCTGCCACTGAACATGCTAAAATCCGGAGTGTAGCCTTGGCCACATAACTGGGCTATTCACACCCTGTTAGATAACAACAAAAACATGTTGCTGGCGTGCCCAAAAAACATAGCCGTTTTTTCGTCAGCAGAAAGTGAAGAATTCTAAACGGTTTCAGCACTAATATCTGTTCAAATTAAACTTGAGATGGAAAAGTTGTGTTTTATTTTCACAATCTTTGTTCAGTGAACACATACAACCGTCAGTTTGTTAGCTAACAGAAATGTCGTGATGACATTCAGGCCTATAAACTATAAGTTAACCTGCTAACCTCAAAATCTTGTGGAAGTAGACAGTGCAGTGGTCACAGATAAGGGCTGGCATGCGGGCAACCGGGGTTCGAGTCCCGTGTGATGCATTTTGGCAGAGTGAGTGTGCATGTGTACCAACGTCGGTTCTCAAACGGATGTTTTGATTGCAATTAGCTAGTTCATGCACCAGGGTGTAAATAGCATGCGGTACTATAAACACCAGGCTAGAATAGCATCCACTTCTAACTGTAGGCCTACATTGATGCAAACACAAACAGCATACCTTATTCAGAGTGTCTATTACACAGCTGAGCTATTCACACTCTGTACAGTCTCTACACTATGTAACAACAAAAAAAACATGTTGTTTGTTTTTTTTGTTGTTTTTTTTTTAAAATATTATTTAGGGCTGAAACGATTCATCGAGTTACTCGAATAACTCGATTACAAAAATTACTCGAGGCAAAAACCCTGCCTCGAAGCCTCGTTAAATTCCTATGACGCGCACTATACGCGCAGGGATCTGATTGTTCCACACGGACAGTTGTCCAGGAAGCACACCACTAGCGCGTGAATCGTGATACATTCTGAATTTAGCTGGCGCGATTGCGAAGTCAAGATGTCCATAAATGGCAGAGAATGTCTAAAGTTTTCAAGTAAAGTTTTGGGATCATTACATACTCATAAAGGTAAAGAACAAACATCTGAACCAAAAGCATCCACTCCATGCTGTTTCACCAAGCGTCAATAAAGTAGGCTATCTATCTATCTACGTAGCCTATAGCCTACATTGATGTTGGCTGATTTTAATCTCAAACTGTATTTGTAGCGATGTTGTGATATAATCAATGTTTAGCTTTGATGTTTTTAAATAGTAAACTTATTCACGTTCAATTGCAAGACAGTATGCCTAAAAAATAACCCCTTCTTATACACATCATGCACCCTCATCTTTCCTCACGCACAGCACACGTGTACACACACACACACAGGTTGCTAGGTTACCATAGCAAATAGGCTGACCCCAGAAATTATTTTTTAGTAGCCTAATGGTAAAATTATTTGTTAGTAGCCTAATGGTAGGCTGTTTTTTTTAATAATGGTAAAATTATTTGTTAGTAGCCTAATGCCAAATGCTGCAGGTGTAGAAATCTATATAAAACAGATATTTCCTTTGATATCAGATCTAGATTACAGCATAAAACTCGTGCATATTAATAGCCTACATTAAATTGCGTTCCCTCTTTTCCCTCCCAGCACTTAGCAACAGCAACAGCTTTGTTCGCCCAGCTAAGTCATGCACAAGAGGTTGCAATTTTATAGAGCATTTTGAACATTATTTAATTGTTGGCACTGGCACTTATAAACACTAAATGGGTAAATTGCAATAAATGGGCTTAGTTTTGGAGCCAAATGTTGTGCCAATTGCTTGATCATTTTACAGCAATGTCATTTTTGTTATGCATTATTTGTTTTGGTTGTTTAAAAATGCAAATAAAAATTATCCGATTAATCGATCGATAAAGTGCTAGATTAATCGATTACAAAAAGAATCGATAGCTGCAGCCCTAATATTATTACATTGTGTGATCAATACGCCAGATTAAATGCACAGAGGTGCAAATAGCATACACTGATATTTGTACCAGACGAGGTACGAATAGGACACATTGCTGTGTGCACCGGGGTACGAATAGAATTCACTTCTTATTGCACCAGGGTATGAATAGCATACACTGCTAATTGTACCAGGGGTGCAAATATAAATCAGTTTGGAAAAAGTTTCCAGGTCCAGGCACTCAGTAGGATGCAATTTTGTTTTTAACATTTATTATTAAGAGCTAATCCATTTAAAAACACCAACGTGTGTCGGCTCACCGGCCCTTATGCTCCTCTGTTTATTGAACTATGTAGTGGGTGGCGGTCATTGTCCATGATCGCTGGCATCCTATTTACAGTCCATTTCTCTGCAGTTGTTGTCAGTGACTCCAGGTCATTGCCAACGACAGAACCAGCTTTTCATTACTTATTCAACAATAATAACAGTACTGTTAATAACTAAGATCTTTTGCTTGTCACAAGTTAGTGTTTAATGTTTACATGTCACACTCTGTTACACTATTATTAAGTCTTTATCCCTCAGAGAGACTGGCTGATAGGTGGATGCCTATGAAGTAGCTCTGATAAAAAAAGGTGTAATCATTGTTCCATAGCAATGTTCTTTAGAATTGTAAATAATGATCAGACTAAATGACAGATGAACCAGGAAGCAGGCTTCAGAACAATGGAGTTAACTGTAACCTAGCTTTCCACTATTTTCACGGTCAGTAACCAAAGAAAGTATGACAAACTGAATAAACTGTCTTTTAATTAAACTGAACTACATGTTTCCTTCCTATAAATGCAATGACTGACAACCATGAGACAAGCAAAATAACGGCCTTCAAGCATCTATGTCAGTTTCCATATCAACCAACATGAATATACTAGCAAACCACTATAGTAACACTTTTATTTCTGATAGTAGTCACCATGGATACCCTAGTTAAAACCTAACAACTACCTCAAGTACCCTAGCAACAGCCTAGCAACCACTTCCACAACTTAGCAACCAATATAGCCACCAAAAAGATTAAACTAGCAACAAGCATAGCAACCACCACAACTAACCTAGCAACAGCCAAGCAACCACCACAATGTCAACCTAGCAACCACCAGAGCAACCAACAGAATTACCCAAGCAACCAGCAACCACTTCATTTGGCATAACAACCAACATATGTACCCTAGCAACACTATTGAAACTATATCTGCATTATTTGTTTTTACTCTGTATGCTATTTTACATCATATTTTTTGCATTTTCATGCACTGTATTTCCTTCAGGAAATGCTTTTCTAGTTACAGTGCATGAAAATGCACTGTACTGTTCTTCCTAGGCTTCTTCTTCTTCTTCTTCTTCTTCTTCTTCTTCTTATTCTTATTATTTTTCTTCTTCTAACGCAGTTAATGCAGCTTCAACCGTTTAACGTAGAAACTTCATTCAAACTGCGTTGCGTAGGTCTTACTTAGGACATGTGGGCTATGTATTTTTCATCTTTGTAACTTTTATACTTTTTAAACTATTAATTAAAAACTACTCAAAATTTCCCCATAGACTTAACATGGGCTGATGACATCACAATGGACTAATTAACTTGATTTGCACCTGGTATCATCTTCCAGCTGCTCATCTAGGCCCCATCAAAGAATCAGTTCAACTGATTGCACCTGTATCAACTGCTTTCTACTGAACTAGACCAACTCTCTCTGTCTCTCCATTCTACAAGGATATAAGACACATTTCCTCCAACTTTCTATCCATTCATCCTCTTCAAACCATTCACTCATCCACCCATTAAACTATCCATCAACATCCATTAAACAATCTGCCTATCAACATCCATTCAACTTTCTGTCTATCAACATCCATTACACTATCTACATTTAACTTTTAAACTATATACTCTGTCTCAGGCTTTAAGCATACAATATGGCTCTATTAAGACTGCCGTTAAGCAATTAGAATCCTATGGCAGGTGTTCGGGCCAGCTGCATCAACTGCCAGTCTCAGGCTTTAAGCATACAAACTGGCCCTATTAAGACTACACATCCTGTCCAACTGCTTCCTCTGCCAAAAACTGTTTCAAAATAAAAGTCCTCACTACAATATTTCACTGTTAAACAATTTAACCCTTTAAACTACTGAACTTTTTAACTGTTCAGCCATTGTAACTGTTACTTGTCATCAACTATGACTCCTACCCACTGTAGCTAGTTAGCATGGTTAACATAGTTAGCATGCTAGCATGTTAGCATACTAGCATGTTAGCATGCTAGTTAGCATTTTTAGCAAAACTGCTAAAAATGATTAGCTAAGTTAGCTAAGTCACATGGTTAGCATAGTTAGCATGCTAGCATGTTAGCATGCTAGTTAGCATTTTTTGCAAAACTGCTAAAAATGATTAGCTAAGTTAGCTAAGTCACATGGTTAGCATAGTTAGCATGCTAGCATGTTAGCATGCTAGTTAGCATTTTTATCAAAACTGCTAAAAATGATTAGCTAAGTTAGCTAAGTCACATGGTTAGCATAGTTAGCATGCTAACATGTTAGCATGCTAGTTAGCATTTTTTGCAAAACTGCTAAAAATGATTAGCTAAGTTAGCTAAGTCACATGGTTAGCATAGTTAACATGCTAGCAATCCCAGACGTTCACATTGCATGTTTGTTTGTAATGGATGCAACCGCGAGATACGCTTGTCATAGGCGCCGATACCGTGGGTGCTCCGTCTCTCGGGCACCCACTGAAAACATCGAGCACCCACGTGTGCCAGCTTACAGTCCCGGTTAAATTTATATTAATTTAAAATCAAACATCGCAGTTTAATTCACATGCAGTTAAATTCAGCATCTCTCATAATGTGATTGGATATGTTGCTGTCAATTCCCTATACTAACCACCAATGAGAGCGTCTCTCGTATGAAAATTCCTGCACTTCCCATCTGAAGAATTAACGCAAGGCTTTGTCGGGGTCTTCAGCCCCGAATGTTTAAAATGTATATAGCCCTGAATATCATTTTAAAAGTACAGGGGCGTAGATTTGCGTGGGGACCGAAGGACGTGTCCACACCAATGTTAAATTACGACTGAAATGTAAAAGCGCTCATATGCGCTACACAAAGAGTTAAATCATTTCTCACGTCAGTGCTGCGGATCATCTCGTACAGATCTTGTAATGTGCAGTAGCCTATACGGGTAAATCGCGCTGATTTGAAGTTACCTATAATAACTACCAGTGAGCCGCAGCATGCAGCGCTTCAGCTTTACTTCACTACAAGCATGAAGTGCGTCCAAATTCACCCATTCTTCTCTGTTGAACTCCTCGAGAAGTAGGCATGTGTCACATGAAAGAACCTTTTCTCAGCTTTTAAACGGTGCTACTGTTTGCTGTGATAAACAGTTTGTGAGAAAAATAACTTCAAGAGATTTAATTATTCTCTGCGCCCATCTCCATTCGTCTCGGTGGAATATCGTAGGCCTACACACTCTTCATGGAGTTCACGCAACACATGACAAACCATATATCAGAATAAACAGCAGACCTTACCGAACACAAAGGTGTAGGCCTAATGCATTCCCGTGTATAGTTATAGTTAGGTAAATTAGCCTATAGCAAAATTCAACATGGTCTTTCGGCTGCATTTCTTAAAACTGAGCTGTGCTTACATCACCTAGATATCTGTAAATATTAGAATCAGAGAATATACAGGCAGCTCACGGTTAAGAGTTTGTCAATGTAGCCTTAATTTTTACAAAATGCTAAGCATGCATGTATTTAAGTTTCTTAAAACTGAGCTGTGCTTAAATGGGCATGAGTATGTAGGCTACACAGTGTAGTTAGATTAAGTTGAACAGTAGCACATTTTAATCATGGATAGTAGTTGGACAGTAGCACATTTTAATCAGTTTATATATCTATAGTGGCTGGTGAAAGAGTTGAGTGTTTTTTGTTTGTTTGTTTTTTTCGGGGAGGGGGGGGGTGTTAGTGGGTAGTGTCCCCACCAAAACTCAGACCAAACCTACGCCCTTGTAAAAGTAATAAGTAAGTCTGACAAAGCTTATTGTTTTGTGACACAGCTAAACACTGGTACCTCATAGAACGTCTATAACATAGCCTAGGTGGTCGCAACTCACAAAAGTAAAGCAGATAGAAAGAACTCACGCAAATCTAGCCTACAATACGCAGACAGCTTCATGCGCAGGGGAGAGAGCGCGCGCGCAGGTGCTTTATGGTTTTTGGCTTCTGATGGTATTTTGCTAATTCACTGAACTGCATTAGGTGACACAAATGGTATTGCCTTTATCTTATAACTCCTTGTCTGAGCGACTACCAGGCCTATGGTCAGATGTCAGATGTTCCCTGACAAATACATTCGAAAATTAAGAATGTTTATTGACTTGAAAAATACACAATTTTTTGGTCACAAGCGGCCCGCGGTCGCCCGATATTTTAATCAACCCGACCGCAACTCGGACCGCGAATATTAATTAGGACAAAATTATACCCGACCAGCGATACGACCCGCTTATTTACAAAATGTGTGCTTTTGGTTATAGCCTGCATGCAGTGTGACAGTAGGCCATTTCTGTAAAACAAACTAATTTATTTGCGAAACTTTATGCAGTAGAACTACACGCAGTAGGCATGCAGGACATAATGTTTGCGCAGGAGAGAGAATGAGAATAAGAGCGCAAGCACGCACGCAACCACCAAGGATTAGAACACTATAGGATACGATTTGAAGGCCATGGACATACATCTTTCTTTCGAAAACAGAAATGGTGAAGCAAGGTATAGGCAAGACTGAGATACATTGCTGGTCAAAACGTTAGCGTAAGAACTGGGCCCACTTCCCCGATAACGACGGAGACACGCTCTTAAGAGGGTTTTCTACGATTCATCTTACGATCGTTCGTTTGGTTTTTCCGACTGTTTCCCGAACATGCTCGTAGCGTGAACGCGCGTGCACTGCTCTTAAGATGCTCTTAAGGGGAGCTGTCCACGTTAATAGTTCTGAAATTCTGAAATCCTCTGATTTGACGGTGATGTCAGGTGACTGCACGTCACAGCTATAGGCCTACCATTTAAACTTCGGATCTACACATTAATTCACATCAATACGAAAATAGAAACACTTTGACATCTGCATGTAAGCATCCCAAGTAGGTTATATACCACAAAGAGACATCAATAATTGGAATTATTTTAAGATTAGATTGTTGCAATACTTTTTCGCGGTGCCACTTAAGAACACATTTGAAGATAAGAAAGAAGTCGAGTAAGAAAGAGAGGAAATGTGTAGGCTTAGATTTTGATGCAGTAGGCTACAGACTAAACCACATGTTGCTTTCTCTGATTTTTACCTCATAGGCCTAATAAAATATTCACTTAGCAAAGATAATGTCAAACTATTCTGGCAACGTCTCGTTTCATAACTTGATTGCATTTTTGTCCGCTTTTCATCACATTATTATGACCATTAAATGTAGGCTATTTTGCACGCTAAAATCTGATTCATCACAGGTAAAGACAAGAATGGGAACGTAAATTGGATTATGTATTCTAAGTTGTAATTCCTCTGTATGTCCTGTTGGTGACCTCAGTGAGAAGTACTGTTAAGACGCTCTTAGCCGGTAACGAGTACTCTGGAGCACTCGTAGATCTACGAGTGTTTTCACGATGCTCTTAAGCTACGATGGTTTCGGGAAACAGTCTGCAAATCTTAAGACGTTCGTAAGAGGGACTTTACGACGCTCTTAGGCTTAAGATGCTTTCGGGGAAGTGGGCCCTGGTTTATAATGCTGAATGAAGCACAAAGCACATTTACTTAAGCACATCCACTGTTTAAAGTCACAAACACAACGAACTAAGGTAACTTTTATGCATGCGCGAAACCTATACATAGTAGATTTATTCCTGCAGGCTGCCCGTTTTGGCTGTCATACTTTTAAATGGCTTCGCAAGAAGTAGGCCTACATAGACCATAACTTGTACTACTGTCATCTTCTTTAAGAACTTTCCCCAATATTTCCCATAGCCTATATCGCTTTTCCTGAAGGGGTGTCTTTATTATTTTAACTCGCGTCTTCAACTTCTTTACTGTTGACTTTACTGTATTGATGCTTTACTGTATTGATGCAAATTTCGGGCAGACCGCGGAACACTGTGCGCTATGTAGACCGTTTCTCGTACCATTTAATTTCTCAGAATTTAGGTCTACTAGGCCTACAATAACGTCATCACCAAATACATCTTTTATTTTTAGTTGATCAACCACAAAGAGCATAGGCCTACTGTGCACAGTGCACTGACGACTGTAGCAGCCCAGTTGTTGTAGATGAGAGGCAACCCCTTGTTTCAGATAGCCTGGACAACATGTTACCTGGGTGTTGCCTACGTTATTAATTAATGGTAGCCTACAATAGTTAATTGATTCGCGTAACATATTAGTTGGCTCAAAGAGTAGGGAATCAGGATGGAGAGAGTCACACGTGTGTTGCTTTTGCGGGATTGAATCCAGTTTAATGCTAGTTTTCAAAACATATATTTTTTTACATGTCTTTTGTCCGAGTGGCTGTAATGTAGCCGAGTGCTCATGGCGTATATGAAAAGCGACTTCAAACCGCCTAAAACAACTTGTTTGTGAATGTCTGACAACTGCTGCAGCGCATGCACGCACAAGGACACCAGTAGGTGGAGAAACCAGAAGGCACATAACACCGGAACGATTTTAAGGCTATTTCGCATAGGCTACTCAATGGTGCTATTTCACACGCATTATAGCGACCCCCACTCACCGGGGTTAGGTGGAAGGTGTTAATAGACGATTGGTGTAGCCTACAGTGGACTAGGGCTGTCAAAATTGCTCAAAAATGACGTTTGAATATCCCCTCTAAAATAAACACATGTATTCGAATATATTGGAATATCCAGGCTATATTAATTGCGCATTATGTCAGTGACGCGCATCATGTCATCTGTTTTTAACTTTTTGTATGGTTATTGCTTGACAGGGGGGGATCCCAAGCAGCTTTCAGCCATAAGGCATTTCCTAATTCACCCGACACTGATATTCAAAATGTTGAAACGATTTCGGCATAGCATAAGCAGTTTAATTAAATGTAATGTTAGTTGTAAACAAACGGGCTATTTGGTGAGGCTTGGCCTCACAGATAGGCCTATTAACTGACCGCCAGATTCACGTTGGCTGGGGGGCAGGGGGGGCCATCAGAGATTTGTTCCCAAGGGTCTATGATATGTTAATTCGGCCCTGCCCCCAACGAACGCAACTTTCCACCTCTGAGACAGCTTAAAAGAAGTCTAGAGGACTCCTAACTCACTGACCTACTTACTGTAGGCTGCGCAAACCCAGGGCCGTTTCAAGGAATTTGGGGGCCCCAAGCAAAATGGACATGGAGGCCCGTCCACCCACCCACCCACCACACGCAAAGCCTACAGGAACCACAGCATAGCCATACAGTTTAAGTTCACCCACACTTTATATAAATAAAAAATGTTGGCAGTGCAAATACTACTGTTGCATATAGATACTGTGCATTAGTTTTGAACATTTTGAACATATGCAAAAACACCACCGTACCATAAAATCCAATGTCAGCTTCTTCCTCATGAATGGAGGATGAAGTTGATGGTGTACCTGGGAAAATAATTGAAAACAAATTTGAAATTACCTGTGAAGTACGTTTGACCATTTCACTGTTAGCATATTGGAAAGGGTCATTAACAGCTCAGCTCAGTGAGAGAAATTCACTCTACCTTCATCAGTGGAGGTATCCTTAGGAAGAGCCTGAGGGCTGAGAAATTTAAGCAAAGCACCTTGAGGGAGAAAGAAAAGATATGTTAGCATTTCCATATTTTGATATTTAGAAGGGATGCAGCTGCTTTCACAACTACCAATGCTTACTGTAAAAACATTCCAAGCTAATGTTATACATTGACCTAGGCCTACTTGTAGCTTAACATAGCATTTAAGCATTCTGCTGTTTGAGAATTAGACAGACGCACCTGGTGCTTTAAAGACAGTAAACAGCTGGCGTGCATGAATACTGCTAGACATGAATGTTCCAGTCAGCTTAGATACACGGAATTTATCGTGTGGTTTTCCTAACCCCCATTTGGTAAATAGATTATCACTGTCGAATAGTTAGTATATAGCAGAGAAGCTATGCCACTTTTCATCAAAATCTATTACAAAGCTATAGCAATGTTATGTCATTAAATATGATAAACAGTGATTCTGGAACAGATCTGCGTCTTCCTTATCCCGTTAATAAACATATTACAGTATGTAACCATATTCCGTACGTTCGAAAAAAAAAAGTTGCGCTAACTGTTCTAGTTTGTTACAAGCAGCATGGGCCGTCAGGCAGGTAGTTAACATAAACATTTTTTGCTAGGCTAGCCTTCCTGCTGCGACATTACACCATTTGTACAAGACAAGTAGAGCTATTTTATCCAGTGTAATTAATCACTTACCACTATCTTGTTTTTTCTTGTCATCCTCTTACTTTCTCTTCTTTCTTTTCTGGCTTCCGGCGCATAACTCCGCTCGAGGTTTTATATTTTCCCGGCAGCAGAGATTACGAACTTGGCTGGCTGGCTGCCGTCAGCGACTACTGAGAGGTGCCCCCTTGAGGGGGATCCCGGTATTGCCGGTAACAGTGACGTTGCATTTAACTGCATTGACTATCAAAGGGGCGCTCACAGTTTGTCGTTGCATTTTATTCTTAACCAGTCGTTGTCTTGGGGCCCCTGGCCAGCTCGGGGCCCCAAGCAATTGCTTGGTTTGCTTGCCTTCTAGCGACGGGCCTGCGCAAACCACAGGCCTTTTTTTGGGCAAGCCTGCATTCGAGGCAGGCCTTCTGTTTTTATATAATTTTATATAAATCCTGCGCTAACAGTAATCCTCCTACCCCTGCTACCACAGCTGTGGATAGTGTGGCATGCTCACGCTTTATGTTTCCTTCTTGCAAACTAGACCTATAGCCCAACCATTTACAGTACGTCTTCAAAAAATAACAACTTGCCAGATATGCCTTCATATCTTTGGGCTTCATTCAGCATTTTGTTCTTCCACTGGAAATGACTCTTTATTTAATAAGGCTTCTGTTGAAGAATTTTATATAAAGCCTGCACTAACAGTAATCCTCCTGCCCCCGCTACCACAGCTGTGTGAGCGCGTCCCTGGATAGTGTGGCATGCTCACGCGTTATGTCTCCTTCTTGCAAACTTGACTAGGCCTATAGCGCAACCATTTACGTCTTCATAAAATAACAACTTGCCAGATATGCCCTCATAGCTTTGGGCTTCATTCAGCATTTTGCTCTTCCACTGGAAATGACTCTTCTACATTTGCTGCCCTTTCTCTTTGTAAAAAATAAAGAAAAATAAAAAAACAACCTGTCAAGCAGTAAATTGACTAGATTGCAGTCAATAAGTAGGGCAAATTACGAAACCAAAACGTGGGTCATAGTTGTCTAAGCCTATGCTGTGAGGCCAAACCCATGAACAAAGACGCATTGATATCTGCAATAGAGTTTAATGTCGGGGCTGCTTATGGGAGTGTTCCCGCAAACTTCAGAATGCTGAGAGGACTTGGGCTATTTTATTTCTTTGTTCCAACTTCCAAGTGGCCTAGGCTACGTTAGTCATGAGTAAATGATATCAAATGTTACTCATTCTTGACAAAAGGCAAAAGAGCTGCGTGCGTGCGGACATTTTAATAATGTCGGGCTGTAAATGGGTTCGGGCTTTTAAAAAGCTGTCAGTCTCGGGCTCGGTCAGGGCTCGGGCTGATTTCTGTGGGGCTCGGGTCTTGTCGGGCCTAAATTTAAAGGCCGATTATAGCTCTACTTTACTGAGCAACAGTGGGTGGAGACCTTTAGATTCACAAGTCAGGGTTTGAAGAATTATGACGAATGATAGACCTGGCTGTTGCCCCGAGTACTCGTTGTCGGATGACTATCCCAACAAACAAGCCATCGCATCTATCTATCCATAAATTGCAGGAATGTCTGTCTGTCTGTCTGTCTGCGTGTCGTTGGTCCGTTCGATTTCAAACTTGGCAGGTGTCTTGCTACTGGCATGAGTAGTGTCTTGCTACTGGCATGAGTAAGTGCAGTGCATAGTTTGACATTGTTTGGATAAGAAAAGCTAAATATATCGTTATATATCGGTAAAAGAAACACACGTTGGCTTTCTCCGCTCTACCATAGACACCCTCACAGAATTGCGCGCAGGACCATAAGCGGAGATTTGGCAGCACCAAATCATGGTTAAAATGCAAGATATTTGATTATCATCTCTGATCTCAACAATAAAGACTTCCTGTATGTTTACTTGCATAAAATGATTACGCGGATTTTGCAACAACAGGCCAACAAACACGGGTATGTAGTTCTATTCAAAATTACATGAAAAGTATGTGCAATAAACTGATGCTTTGAATAGCCCAGGCTACATTGGACGCGAGACTTTGAATAAACAAACTACATTTCCGACTGCAAGGTCCCAAATTGAAACAAGCGATGGGCTAATGGTCCCGAATTTAACGTTTCAGAAGACGTGCCACACAGCTAGACAACAAGTGGCAGACAGAGAAACGTCACTTATGCTACCAAACACTGCTTTTGAGTCACATCGTTGCAAATGTCAAACGATCACAAAATGGCTTGTCTTCACTATCAGGAAAGTTATGCAATAAGCTAGGCCTATAGCCTTAACTCAAAACATTTGTTATTCCATTCCGATCTGTAGAAATCACATGCAGTCATGCCTAAATTCTTCTTAGGCTACTGCACATTAATTATAGGCTAATATATTATGATATTCAGTATACATTATTGAATGCTTAGCTGGAATGATGTTTTTCCCTATCATCCTATTGTTAAAGCAGGCATACCTGCGGGCATGTATCGGGCAACAGGTTTTCTACAGGAATGGCATGTTTGAACGGGCACTGCACTAGTTGTATAAACTTGCGATGTGTGCCAATTGAGTTGTTGGCGAAAACGTTAGCGTCAGCAAAACAGCTGTGCACCGATGCGTGTATTCAGTTTTATTCTACGGAAACAAGCAAGAGAACACATCAAGTTGCCTAATGTTATAGGGAAGCGCCAGAGATTGCTGAGATTCTCTGAAGGTTACGTCACACGATGCAAATAAACCGTTTCCATCAACTTTATTCGCATTATACCTTATGCTCATCGAGAGTTAATCCACCCCCCTCTAGCGAATCAAATATCTCTACTGGCTCAATTATCACACCACTGTTTTGATTTGCGTAGTTGCGTTAACCCAACACTGACAATAATGTAGACAGCAAATTTCGATTTCGATTTTCGTTACCAGTGTAGTCAAGCCTTAAGACATAACCAAGTAGCCTAAATCAAAGTAATGTTTAATTATGCATGATTTATTTTGTTATTGAATTCGTAGGCTGGGATTACTCTCGGCAAGTCTCCTGCTTTTTCAGAAGGGGGGCGGCAGGCAGAGCGATGTACAGTGGCAGAGCGACGCACAGTGGCTGAAAGTGGTACTAAAGCTTCACGCAGCTTCACGGCCTCGTAATGCGCGAATGAAGTGGTCATTTGAAAGCGATGCCCACTGTACCCACTGTAGCTAGTTAGCTAAGTTAGCTAAGTAACTTGGTTAACATAGTTAGCATGCTAGCATATTAGCATGCTAGTTAGCATTTTTAGCAAAACTGCTAAAAATGATTAGCTAAGTTAGCTAAGTCACATGGTTAGCATAGTTAGCATGCTAGCATGTTAACATGCTAGTTAGCATTTTTAGCAAAACTGCTAAAAATGATTAGCTAAGTTAGCTAAGTAACATGGTTAACATAGTTAGCATGCTAACATGCTAGTTAGCATTTTTAGCAAAACTGCTAAAAATGATTAGCTAAGTTAGCTAAGTAACATGGCTAGCATAGTTAACATGTTAGCATGCTAGTTAGCATAGTTAGCATAACTACTAAAAATGATTAGCTAGGTTAGCTAAGTAACATGGTTAGCATAGTTATTATTTTAACATTGTTAGCCTGCTAGTTAGCATAGTAATTTGGTTAGCATTATTATCTTTGTTAACATAGTTAACATAACTACTAGCAAACATTAGAGCCATTCCAACTGTTAGTTATCGTCAACTATCTGCCTAAATAATTTAACCATTTCAATTATCAACCTATTTAACTGTTCAGTCATTCCAACTATATTAAACCTTATCTACCAAGCAAATAATTTAACCATATGAACGCATCATATTTTTGCATTTTCATGCACTGTATTTCCTTCAGGAAATGCTTTTCTAGTTATTACAGTGCATGAAAATGCACTGTACTGTTCTTCTAAAACTTTTTATTATAGTGCATGAAAATGCACTATACTGTTCTTCCTAGGCTTCTTATTACAGTGCATGAAAATGCACTGTACTGTTCTTCCTAGGCTTCTTATTCTTCTTCTTCTAACGCAATTAATGCAGCTTCAACCGCTTAACGTAGAAACTTCATTCAAACTATGTTACGTAGGTCTTACTTAGGACATGGGTGCTTTGTATTTTTCAGCTTTGTAACTTTTATACTTTTTAAACTATTAATTAAAAACTGTTCAAAATTTCCCCATAGACTTAACATGGGCTGATGACATCACAATAGAGCCGTTAAGCAATTAGAATCCTATGGCAGGTGTTCGGGCCAGCTGCATCATCTGCCAGTCTCAGGCTTTAAGCATACAAACTGGCCCTATTAAGACTACACATCCTGTTCAACTGCTTCCTCTGCCAAAAACTGTTTCAAAATAAAAGTCCTCACTACAATATTTCACTGTTAAACAATTTAACCCTTTAAACTACTGAACTTTTATCTGTTCAGCCATTGTAACTGTTACTTGTCATCAACTATGACTCCTACCCACTGTAGCTAGTTAGCTAAGATAGCTAAGTAACTTGGTTAGCATAGTTAGCATGCTAGCATGTTAGCATGCTAGTTAGCATGCTAGTTAGCATTTTTAGCAAAACTGTTAAAAACGATTAGCTAAGTTAGCTAAGTCACATGGTTAGCATAGTTAGCATGCTAACATGTTAGCATGCTAGTTAGCATTTTTTGCAAAACTGCTAAAAATGATTAGCTAAGTTAGCTAAGTCACATGGTTAGCATAGTTAGCATGCTAACATGTTAGCATGCTAGTTAGCATTTTTTGCAAAACTGCTAAAAATGATTAGCTAAGTTAGCTAAGTTACATGGTTAGCATAGTTAGCATGCTAACATGTTAGCATGCTAGTTAGCATTTTTTTGCAAAACTGCTAAAAATGATTAGCTAAGTTAGCTAAGTCATATGGTTAGCATAGTTAGCATGTTAGCATGTTAGCATGCTAGTTAGCATTTTTATCAAAACTGCTAAAAAAACTGCTAAAAATGATTAGCTAAGTTAGCTAAGTCACATGGTTAGCATAGTTAGCATGCTAACATGTTAGCATGCTAGTTAGCATTTTTTGCAAAACTGCTAAAAATGATTAGCTAAGTTAGCTAAGTCACATGGTTAGCATAGTTAACATGCTAGCATGTTAGCATGCTAGTTAGCATAGTTAGCATAACTGTTAAAAATGATTAGCAAAGTTAGCTAAGTCACATGGTTAACATAATTAACATGTTAGCATGCTAATTAGCATAGTTATCATAACTAATAAAAATGATTAGCTAGGTTAGCTAAGTCATATGGTTAGCATAGTTAACATTTTGACATTGTTAGCATGCTAGTTAGCATAGTTACTTGGTTAACATTATTATCTTTAATATAGTTAGCATAACTACTAGCAAACATTGGAGCCATTCCAACTGTTAGTTATCGTCAACTATCTGCCTAAATAATTTAACCATTTCAATTATCAACCTATTTAACTGTTCAGTCATTCCAACTATAGTAAACCTTATCTACAAGGCAAATAATTTAACCATATGAACTCATCATATTTTTGCATTTTCATGCACTGTATTTCCTTCAGGAAATGCTTTTCTAGTTCTTCTTATTCTTCTTCTTCTAACGCGTTTAATGCAGCTTCAACCGTTTAACGTAGAAACTTCATTCAAACTTTGTTACGTAGGTCTTACTTAGGACAAGAGTGCTATGTATTTTTCAGCTTCGTAACTTTTATACTTTTTAAACTATTAATTAAAAACTAATCAAAATTTCCCCATTGACTTAACATTATGATTATGACATCACAATACGGCCGTTAAGCAATTAGAATCCTATGGCAGGTGTTCGGGCCACCTGTTTCAACTGCCATTCTCAGGTTGGAGGTCGACCATCTGACCACGTGGTGCAGGGACAACAACCTCCTGCTGAACGTCAGCAAGACCAAAGAGATTGTTGTTGACTTCCGGAGAGGTCACACCCAACACCTGCCACTGACCATCGACGGTGCTGTGGTGGAGAGAGCGAGCAGCACCAAATTCCTGGGGGTGCACATCAGTGAAGACCTCTCCTGGACCACCAACACAGCATCACTGGCGAAGAGAGCTCAGCGCCGCCTGTACTTCCTGCGGAAACTCAGGCGAGCAAGTGCTCCACCAGCCATCATGACCACATTCTACCGAGGCACCATTGAGAGCATCCTCTCCAGCTGTATCGCTGTGTGGGGCGGAAGCTGCACTGAATACAACAGGAAAGCCCTGCAGCGCATAGTGAACACAGCTGGAAGGATTATTGGTGCTTCACTCCCCTCCCTGAAGGACATTTACACCACCCAACTCACCCGCAAGGCGACCAAAATTGTGAGTGATGCAAGTCACCCCGCTCACAATCTGTTTGATCTACTGCCCTCTGGGAAGAGGTACAGAAGCCTGCGCTCCCGCACTACCAGACTCACCAACAGCTTCATACACCAAGCTGTTAGGATGCTGAACTCTCTCCCTCCTCTCCCCCCTCCACCCTCAGCTACATAACATCCTGGACATTGGACCCACAATGGCCGCCTGCACCACTCCACTTGCACACTTGTACACTTTGCAACTTGTTGCTGTTGTCCTGAAAACACAACACTTCTGCTGCTCTTACATAACTTGCACCACTATGCCACTTTATTTCTTACTTAGGTCAAACAGAACTACCTCAGCCTCTTATTGGCCTGACTTTGCACTAGTATTTTATTTTATTGACTGTCTATGCACAATTTCAACCAAATTTTGCTGCTCTTATTTTTTCATTATATGTGCCCTCTTATTTACTTATTTACTTACTTTTTTGTTTACTTGAATGTTATGTTTGTCTGTGGACTTAAAATTGGTAAAATATGTCTTGTCTCCACCGTGGGATAGTGAGAAACGTAATTTCGATCTCTTTGTATGTCTGGAACATGTGAAGAAATTGACAATAAAGCTGACTTTGACTTTGACTTTGACTTTGACTTTAAGCATACAAACTGGCCCTATTAAGACTACACATCCTGTTCAACTGCTTCCTCTGCCAGAAACTGTTTCAAAATAAAAGTCCTCACTACAATATTTCACTGTTAAACAATTTAACCCTTTAAACTACTGAACTTTTTAACTGTTCAGCCATTGTAACTGTTACTTGTCATCAACTATGACTCCTACCCACTGTAGCTAGTTAGCATGGTTAGCATAGTTAGCATGCTAACATGTTAGCATGCTAGTTAGCATTTTTTACAAAACTGCTAAAAATGATTAGCTAAGTTAGCTAAGTCACATGGTTAGCATAGTTAGCATGCTAACATGTTAGCATGCTAGTTAGCATTTTTTGCAAAACTGCTAAAAATGATTAGCTAAGTCACATGGTTAGCATAGTTAGCATGCTAGCATGTTAGCATGCTAGTTAGCATTATTAGCAAAACTGCTAAAAATGATTAGCTAAGTTAGCTAAGTCTCATGGTTAGCAGAGTTAGCATGTTAGCATGCTAATTAGCATAGTTATCATAACTAATAAAAATGATTAGCTAGGTTAGCTAAGTCATATGATTAGCATAGTTAACATTTTAACATTGGTAACATGCTAGTTATCATAGTAACTTGGTTAACATTGTTATCTTTGTTAACATAGTTAGCATAACTACTAGAAAACATTGGAGCCATTCCAACTGTTAGTTATCATCAACTATCTGCCTAAATAATTTAACCATTTCAATTATCAACCTATTTAACTGTTTAGTCATTCCAACTATATTAAACCTTATCTACCAAGCAAATAATTTAACCATATGAACTCATCATATTTTTGCATTTTCATGCACTGTATTTCCTTCAGGAAATGCTTTTCTAGTTCTTATTTTTCTTCTTTTAACGCAGTTAATGCAGCTTCAACCGTTTAACGTAGAAACTTCATTCAAACTTTGTTACGTAGGTCTTACTTATGACATCCGGGCTTTGTATTTTTCATCTTTCTAACTTTTATGCTTTTTAAACTATTAATTATTAACTTTTAAAAAATCCCCATTGACTTAACATTGGGCCTTTATGACATCATAGCAATTAGAATCTTCTGCCAGGTGTTCAGGCCACCTGGATCAACTGCCAGTTTCTCAGGCTTTAAGCATACGGTCTCATTCTATTAAGACTACACATCATGTTCAACTGTTTCCTCTGTCCACAACTGTTTCAAAATAAAAGTCCTCGCTACAATAATTCCCTATTAAATAATATAACCATTTAAACTATCCACCTATTTAACTGTTCAGTCATTCCAACTATATTAAACCTCATCTGCCTAGCAAATAATTTAACCTTTTAAACCATCCACCTATTTAACTGTTCAGTCATTCCAACTATATTAAACCTCGTCTACCTAGTTCAGTCATTCCAACTATATTAAAACTCATCTACCTAGCAAATCATTTAACCATTTAAACTATCCACCTATTTAACTGTTCAGTCATTCCAACTATATTAAACCTCATCTACCTAGCAAATAATTTAACCTTTTAAACTATCCACCTATTCAACTTTTCAGTCATTCCAACTATATTAACCCTTTAGGCGCCAGAGGTTTTTTTCCGAAACGATCAATTTTGACATCTTCATTTCAAAAGGCTATATCTTAAAAGTGATAAGAGATAGAGACTTTCTGTAAATTAGAGAAATATTAAGGATGACCCAAAGTTTATGTAGAGATTAAATGTTTATATCTAATTTGCATATTATGACGTCATATGTTGGCGGCCATCTTGGATTATAGAATTTTCATGAAAAGTCGCATGTTTGAATGATAAAATGCACCACTTCTTTCCCCCCAAAATGTCCCTCACCTTCTGTATGCTATATTGCACAATACTGAATGCTCAGGTAAATAGTAAGTAGTGAACAAACTGTGTAAATCATTACTAATAAATGGCAGTAACAAACCAAAAGCATGTAGCGGTAGACTGGCCTTTTGCTGTAGAGATTTTCCATTTACTATATACAGTAGGCACTCTGATTCCATGTATGGGGCACATATATATTATTCAGATGACACACAAACACAAGTAGACAAGACCTGTTTAGTTCAAAAGCTCATTTGCCACGGCAAGGCACAGATCAGGAGTGAGATGACGAGACAAGACAAGAGACAATGTTAGTATTTTTTTTCTTTTTGTTGTTTTTGTTGATGTTTTTTTGTTTTTTTTTCTTAGCTGACAAAGACACACACATCACAAGGACATGAACACACAAAAAGGAACACATAGTGTATGTCCTAAATGATCAGGGAAATAGATAGCAAATCAACAGTGTAAATCATTACTAATAAATGGCTGACATTTTTTTTTTTATGTAGCAGCCTTTTGCTGTAGAGATAATGACTCCCTATCCCTATCCATACAGGGCCGGCATTCCCATCATCTTGTGATAGACTATGCATGACCTAATGTGTGTGTGTGTGTGTGGGTGAGGGAGAGGGAGAGAGCGTGTCACCACCTCCACCATGCGAGCAGCATGGCCAGATCTGCCTCGCGCGCACCGAGTGGAGAGAATTTGCGCAGCTCGGACTAGGCCTACTGTCATTCTCATTGCGACTCCCCACACTGCCACTACGTTCCCCACTAACTGTCCTATGAGCACTTCGACCTCGTCTAACATACCCAATGGCATTAGACAAAGGCTCCACCACGTTACTGTCGCCGCGATTGTGGAGAGGCACACGTTCAGAAGACAGAAGCTAGCGCTATCATTAGGCTACCTCCAGCCTCGTTTGCCACACCACTACCCTGCTAACTTCCCGATGAACACTCCGAACCTGTGAAACATTATTCCCACCAGTGACATTGGGCAAACGATTAAACGTTTGTGCTTGGTGTAAGCTAAACTATGGAGTAAACTCTCACTTTCTCCAGCTGCATCATTGCAAGGCAGGGACGCATCTGAAGCCTCACTAAACGAATCACCGTCATTTTCTGAAGGCAAATATTCCCCTTCAGAATCAGGGTCATGCCTCATCTACCTAGTAAATAATTTAACCTTTTAAACCATCCACCTATTTAACTGTTCAGTCATTCCAACCATATTAAACCTCATCTATCTAGCAAATAATTTAACCTTTTAAAACCTCATCTACCTCACAACTGCTAAAATGATTAGCTAAGTTAGCTAAGTCACATGGTTAACATAGTTAGCATGTTAGCATTGTTAGCATTTTTTCCAAAACTGCTAGAAAACATGAGCTAAGTTACTTGGTCAAAATAATTAGCTTTGTTAGCATAACAGCTAGCAAACATTAGAGCCATTCCAACTGTCAGTTATCGTCAACTATCTACCTATATAGAGCCTTTAAACTATTTGTCTATCAACACGCATTAAACTATCAGTCTGTCAACAACTTTTAAACTATCTACATATAACTTTTAAACTTTCAACATTCATTAAACTATCTGTCTATTAACAACTGTTAAACTATCTACATTCAAATTTTAAACTGTCTACGTCTAAACTATCAACTTTTTATTAAGCTATGCTATGTCTGTCCTAGCTTCATTTTCATGCACTCATAATTCCCTGGAATTACATTCTCTAGTTACAGTGCATGAAAATGCACTGTACTGTTCTTCCTAGGCTTCTTATTATAGTGCATGAAAATGCACTATACTGTTATTCCAAAAGTCTTCTTATTGCATTGCATGTAAATGCAATGGACTATTATCACTGTTCTTCTTATTATCGTCTTTTATTATTCTTCTTCCGACCAAATTTGACGTTTAATAACACTAAAACCACTGAACCGTTTGACGTCATTCAAACACTCCTACAAAGGTCTTGTAACGGACAATTGCACAATGTATTTTTTACATTTGTGAACTTTATACTTTTTGAGATATTTACGATAAAAGAGCAATACATTCCCATTGAGTTAACGTTGAGACGCTTTGGCGGCAAAGATGCATTGTGACGTGAGTGCTATCAGCTTTTTACAGCTGTGAAAACATTCCAACAATAGAAGCAATCTAACGTTGAAGTAGAATCTAGCCTACCATTCCACAGCTGCGGTAAACCTGAACGTTAACGTTTTGTCGCCTGCTGTACTCCTCATCTTTCAGAATTACAGACAAGGTAAGTGTTCCATTTTTTAGTATTTTACTTATTTAGAACTATGTCGTCAAACATTGTCATGTAAGTTAGCATTAACGTTATATGTGTGAAATGAGTGGCCGTTGATATGTGTTATGTAAGGAAACCCACTGTTAATTAACCGGTAGCTGTAGGTAACGTTATAAATAGCTTAAGACAGTCAAACGTTAACGTTAGCATTATATTAAGTCAAACCTAACGTTAGCTCCCGGCTAACGTTTAATGTCAGGTCTAACGTTATATTTAGCTAACGACAGTCAAACCTACTAACGTTACCTAACGTTAACGTTAACCAAATAAAGTACGGATACTGGCTCAGGTTAAGTTACAGGCCTAGAAGCTAGAAATGTTACTCGTTAACGTCATTGATATTTGCTCGTAACTTATACCGTTAACGTTAGCCTCTTCCCCTCACATTTTAGTAAAAGCCATGAAAAGCTTTTTATTTTACTAAACACCGCTGAAGTGTTTGTGCGACTCAAATCTCGGTCGGCATTTGGTAACGTTAGTGATACCAAGGTAAAAGGACCATTTTAGGCTCATAGTTAGCGACTACGCTTTAAAACACGTTACAGAAGTTAGAGGTAGCAGTAACGTTAGCTGGTGTTGTCAGCATACAGAATATGCTTACTTGGCCTAGAAGCTATTTTCTACATCATTCTCACCTATAAATTACGTATGTTGTAGCCTAGCACGTGCATAAATCAATGAGAATAATGCAATTTATGTATCTAAACATGTTTTGTTTTTTTGAACCGGCAACACAAAAAGGAAGTCAACTAGGGGAGTTTGATGGAGATATTTTTTTAACCCTATTCACCTGTAGCATTACAGGAACAATGCAGGCGTATGTTAATAAGCTCATTCAGCCTGTTAAACAAATTATTCAGAATCAATAGCTCAAAATTATATGAAATGGTCTGTTCACTGGCCTCACCTCATTATTTCCACCTTTAACACCTAGACCAGCTGTGTTGTTTGTCTATACTTTGTCAGTGGTGTTTAATGGCCTCTATCAAACTGTATGAGAGGGTTTTCCCTATCTCAGTATTAAAACTCATTCAGTCTGTTAAACAAAATATTCAGAATCAATAGCTCAAAATGATATAAAATAGCATGTCTGGCCTTGCCTCAAATTTGCCTTCAGAAGATCATCTTTGATAATGTGGTCATAGTCTGTCGCAGTTTGACAGCCTTAGATATACTGTCTATTGTTTGTGTGTCATGTTTTAATATAATTGAATGTTGCATTGCAATGTTACAAACATTTTCACAATTTCTCACATATTTATTTTTCACAGCACAGAGTAATAGTCTTTTTAAAGACTTTTCCATTCACGTCTTCATTGGTTGTGTTGCAGACTTGAAGTTCAGGTATGAAGTTTAAATGATTTCCATCTTTAGCACCTAGACCAGCTGTGTTGTTTGTCTATACTTTGTCAGTGGCATATAATGGCCTCTATCAAACTGTATGAGAAGATTTTCTCAGCAAATTCCTTTAGTCATAGAGTGCTTCCTCAAGTATGTAATTGGCCTGACATTTTCCATTGTGAATGTGGCAGTTTAATGGGCTTGGAACTATGGACATGGGCTACTATAAATGAATTGTATTTGTGTTTTGGTAATTGCAATCATACAATTAATGTAATTGTCATGTTACAGTTGTTCCAACATGATACGCAATAGTTATTTTCCTCAGCTAGCTGTTATGATTTGTTTTCATAACAGCTATGCTGCTTCCAGACTAAAGCTGCTTTTTCATAACCATTTTCCCACTCGTTGTTAGTGTATTGTAATCAGTGAAAACAATGTGACTGACAGACCTAGCAAGCTGTTTAAGCTAGTTTTGCCCTTGCCTTGCTTAACTCGCTGACCTACATCAGTATCACCTGCCTTAAACTGAAATGAATCATTCACAGAATTCTGCTTTGTTTACTGAGCAATGAAGAGGCAATTAAATGTTACAGTATATTGAACTACCACTACAGCTTGATGGTGAGAGAGTATAAGACATACATACCTTCAATTATCACTAATTAAAAAGTGACAGGTGGGCGGGACTTCCGGTTAATGAAGGTCAAAGGTCTTTGATTTCCGGTGAGGGCGGGACATCCGGTCTTTGAACTAGTCATCAATTGAGTCTGACAGGTTGTTTGAATGTGGCGGGTTGCTTTTGGTAGGAGTCATGTGTCTGGGGGAGGGATTGTGCATGTGTGTGTGTGTGTGTGTGTGTGTGTGTGTGTGTGTGTGTGTGTGTGTGTATGTGTGTATGTGTGTATGTGTGTGTGTGTCTGTGTGTGTGTGTGTGTCCAGGGGTGGGGCGGTACACGGATGTGCTGGTAATGGGGGAGCGTGTGTCCAGGGTGTGTGTGTGTGGTGTGTGTGTGTGTGTGTGTGTGTGTGTGTGTGTGTGTGTCTGTGTGTGTGTGTGTGTCCAGGGGTGGGGGCGGTACACGGATGTGCTGGTAATGGGGGAGCGTGTGTCCAGGGTGGGGGTGTACCGGGGGTGTGTGTGTGTGTGTGTGTGTGTGTGTGTGTGTGTGTGCATGTGGGGTGTGTGTCCAGGGGTGGGGGCGGTACACGGATGTGTTGGTAATGGGTGAGCGTGTGTCCAGGGGTGGGGGTGTACCGGGGGTGTGTGTGTGTGTGTGTGTGTGTGTGTCTGTGTGCATGGGTGTGTGTGTGTGTGTCCAGGGGTGGGGGCGGTACACGGATGCGTTGGTAATGGGTGAGCGTGTGTCCAAGGGTGGGGGTGTACACGAATGTGTTGGTCATGGCTGTGGTGTGTCCTGTAGGGGGATGTCATGGGAGTGTCATGCGCGAGCAATTATGAGCGGCGCTGTTAGGGAGAATAAAAGCGGTGTAAAAGTATGGGTAAAGATAGCAAAGTAAAAATGGCTAGTTTATCAACTCCTGAAAATGCGGGTCCTAGTAGCGAGCGGCTAAGTGGTGCCCCTAAGAGAAAAAGCTCTGAAAATATTATTTCTCGCACGCAGGAGCCACCCCCGGCGCGGTTTTGCGGCCGTGTGAGTTGGGAGGGTAAAGCTTTGTGTTACAAATTTCTGTTTCAGCTGGGCCAGCTGTGTCTCTACACGGAGGACATGGAACTGGGTACTGAGCCTTTGGAGAGCAAGCTGCTGCTGAAATCATCGGATTGGAAAACGTGTCAAGAGATTGTACGGTGTGCATTGGCGGGTCGAGTAGGCCGCTCTGAGGCGGTGGGATCTGTGTGGCAAACTAGCCCCCAGGACCGTGTGAAAGTATATGTGCGCTGTTTCTGTACCGTGAGAGACGGAGAGGGTTCTTATGTGGTGGTCTCCAGGCAGGCGGGCGACGAGCTGGATAGGGCCCCGTTCTCCGACAGCATCCGGGTACCTCTGAATGTTTGGCAAGAAATGGTGGATCAACATAGTGACCATATTCAAGAATTATTTGCGAAAAGTCGCATTCTACGCAGTGTGGTGAAAATCAGTCGGTGTATTCTGCAGGATGGTGAAGAAGACTTGTGATACTATGAGCCCCCCCTCCTTAACCCCTCCCACACGCCAGCTACCGTATATAAGAACTCAGGGCCTTAAGAAAAACCAACTCATTATCCATCAACGGCAACCTCTACAGAGAACTCCCGCCATGGCCGACCCTGAAGTGTATAAGAACAGGCCTGACTATCTGCATATGGTGTGGCCGGTGAACCAGCGGATGATCGATACCGTCAAAGCTTACGTCCTGCCAATTGCGGATGTGGTGACGCGGCGCCGTCTGAAAGATCACTGTCAGGGGTGTGCCATACAACATCCTAGTCAGAGGCGTCATGAATGTCTGCAGGACCCCCCTCTTTATTACTTTTACAACAATTTCGAAGACCTGGTCATGAAGCTGTGGACCCCCTCCTTCCTGTCTAATCTGATGCGTCAACTAGGGAAGCGGGGCATGAAACCTCACGAGTCCAGAGTACGGGGTATGGCCGAATGTATTCTCAATGATCTAAAGGAGGCCCCGCTTATTGCCGAAAGGATCTTTGAGGATCTGGAGACTCTGGGTAAAACCGTTCCTGACATCGAAGAGCTAGGTAGCACCGCCGTGCGTATGTGGACTGTGGCCAGAGAGAGGGTTCTGAAGCATGAGGAAAACACCGCTCAGTATTGCAAACTCCACAGTGCCCGCTGCCTAATACAGAGCAAGGACATCGTGAAGAACAGTGCAGAGGTCTCGGACAAAGAAAATTCACCGCCTGTTCTGAAAATTGTGCATGAGGAGGAGGTGGAGACGGAGGAGGGGGAGATCTCCAGTCAGGACATTGTTGGCACCCTGGAGTATTAAACATGGGTTGCCTACTGTCTGCCATTTTCCACTTGGCTTTTAGCCGGTTCGTGGTGGGGCGTTTAATTCGCCTATTGAAAATGTGTTTAGCCCAGGAAACGAATGACGGCGCCGTGTACTCTGTCGGTGACTGTTCTGAGTCAGACTCGGCTAATGCGCAACGTCTCAGGCTTTTGCTGGCCGACGCGAGACATCGCTTGGAGTCAGAGGAGTGGAGGGGGCATGTGTCAAAAATGGTGGAGAGGCGGGGTGTTGTTTTGGAGAGTGCCTTTGATGTATTACTGGACCATTTAACCAATTTTAACCAAGGGCATCTGTTGTGTTTATATGTCCTAATTGTAGATGTGACCCAGGCGCAATTAAAATCAGGGGCTGCTACCTCTGATGATGTGGATAAACTGATTCATCATATTCATGCCTATCTGATTGAGAACCATAGGTCCCAAGGTGTATTTATACAATTAGCTGGTTCTGTAATGTTTGGGTTCTAGCTGCTGCTTTTTAAAATGATGACGTTTTTCATTTTTACTCTTTAACTAATATCAAATGACTATGTTTGTATCTATACTTAAATGATTTATTATATATGTAACGTGTATATAACCCTGTATGTTTTTCACTAACACCAAAAAAAAAATAATAAAAAAAAATATATGTTAAACTAATGACACGCCTCCTTACATTCATATGTATCAGCGTTGCAATAAAATCATTATACAGCGGTCATGGACGGGGGAGGTGGTAAGGGAAAAAAGCCCCAGCGGCTAACCCTCAGATTAATGAGTCAAACATATTACACGCCGGGCGACAGCGGGGCCTACGGCGGTAAAGAGCGTCTGCAAAATGCTTTGGAAGCAAAACTCGGGCATAAAGTGGATGGGCAGCGAGTGGCCCACTGGCTAGCTGAACAAGATGCTTATACATTACACAGACCTGCGCGCCTCAAGTTCCCTCGCAACAGAGTGTTTGCGCCTCGACCGCTCTACCAGTTCCAGGCAGATCTCTGCGATATGCAAAGCTTAAAAACTGAAAACGACGGCGTACGCTATATGCTGACCGTGATTGACGTGTTTTCCAAACGTGCCTACGCGCGCACTTTAAAAACTAAAACAGGGGCTGAAGTGACAGCCACCTTTGATGATGTTTTACAGCAGTCTGGGATACCTGCTAAATTACAAACTGATGATGGTAAAGAGTTTTTTAATAAGGATTTCCAAAAACTGACTGCCCGTTACAATATCAAACATTTCAGCACCGCCAGCGATCTAAAAGCTTCAGTAGTGGAAAGGTTTAACCTGACTCTCAAAAGTCGCATGTGGCGATATTTCACAGCGAAAAACACCCGTCGCTACATCGACGTTCTACCTGATCTTCTCCATAGCTATAATCACAGTTTTCACTCCAGTATAGGTATGAGACCCGTTGACGTGAAGCCTGAAAACACTCTCGAGGTATTTCAAACGCTGTATGGTGTGGACAGGGAGCCTGTTAAAAAAACAAAGTTTAAATTCCTCCGGGGTGACACCGTGCGTCTGTCTAAATTAAGGGGCGTGTTTGATAAACGCTACGAACAGACGTTCACCTCCGAGCTATTTACTGTCAAGGAGAGACACGAGCGCCAGCCTCCGGTGTATAAAATCCAGGATTTTGACGGTGAAGAGATCAAAGGTACTTTTTACGAGCCAGAGCTGCAGAAAGTCACGGTGGGGACCAACAAAGTGTTTTACGTGGATAAAGTTCTACAGACCACCACCAGGGGTGGAAAACGTTATTGCTTTGTAAAATGGCAAAACTGGCCTGACAAATTCAATTCGTGGATTCTAGCCAAAGAGCTCAAGGACGTAGGGTAAAAATACATTGTGAAGGGCGAGTTATGGGTGAAGAATATGACGGATTTTATTTAACATTACCCTCCAACAGTAGCCAGGGCACTTACCCAAACAATACGAGCTCCAACTATGTGGTGCACCTTGCTCAGCCTATTGACCTGGCCTCTGGACGCTGGGATGCGGCTTTGTGCGAGTTGAGTTATCCGCGAACTTGGAGATTAATTGAAAATGACGCGCGATGGATAAATGTCACGTTTATTCCTAATCCTAAAATACCTAATGTGGAGCATGTAACAAAGAGGATCCACATCACCTCCGGTCATTACAGAGACATCCCTAGCTTAGTGCGTGAAATTAACTCTACCTTTGAGAAGCAGACGTTGACTATTAGACTCGTCTACTGCCCGATAAAAAATAAAATTCATTTCAGAGGCAATGACGACCTATTCCTGGAACTCTCCACCACCTTGAGACATATTCTCGGGTTGCAAGACTTGGGACTTATCAGCACAGGCGGGGTCGACGCGCCCTATCCCGCGGATATAAGAGGCGGAATGTACAACTTGTATGTGTACAGCGACGTTGTACATAGTCATAGAGTCGGTGACACTTTTGCCCCTCTCCTCAGAACAGTAGAAATTAAAGGCCAGCCGCATGATATCGTCAACATTCAATACGATCGCCCGCACTACATGCCCGTCAGCCAGTCACATATAGAGAACATCAGAATTGAGTTGAAAAACGATCAGAATAAATTCATCAACTTTACTTATGGTAAGGTCATAGTTAAATTACACTTCAGACCGGCCAAGACATCTCTACGCCTGCCGACGCTTTGAAGTAGAACATCATCCAGCTCCGGTAGCCGGCCTCAACCTCCCCTTTACAACATGGAGTATGATCCGAAACGACTGATTCCTTATTACGTGTCACAAGCAGGAGGTGATCTGCCCGGATTCTCAGGGTCTAGTGTACAGTATGGCTACGGATTGGGGTCCACCTTAGCTAGAATGTTTCGTTTCTTTGTACCTCTGGCTAAAAAGGGGTTCGCGATGGCGCGCCCTCATTTAAAACAGGCGGCTACAAGCATTGCCTCAGATCTGACATCTGCGGCCATAAAGCGTATGACAGCCGGGCCGCAACCTGAGACTCAAGAGGGGCGTGGACTACTGACCCTGGCACGCTCTAGACGCCCCCCTGGTCAACGTATCCGTACCCTCCTTAAAAAAAAACGACAGATGTCAAAAAGCCGCAGAACCAGACGCCGAGGTACACGTCAGCCCGCTGCTCGTAAAACTCGAGGGAGGAAAAAATCCAGACGAGATATCTTCTAAAAGATGGCTTTCAGCGTGGGTCATGAATGCACCAGGTCTGATCTCGACCTATTTGCTCCCCCGCTGACACAGTTGTCTGTGGAAGCCACGAGTTATGTAGAAATAGCCCCTCTCGCCGCCCTCACTCATAATGGACCCCTGGAGTTTTTTTGCCCGGGTGACGGTTCAAAATACTTAGATCTTAATAACACACTTATTTACCTGCGTATGAAAATTACAGAACAGGATGATACGCCGATAGATAATACGGACAATGTGGGTTTAATTAACTACCCACTCAACACCATATTTTCGCAGTGCGACGTGACTTTGGGGGATCGATTAATCAGTCACACAAGCGCAACTTACGCCTATCGCTGTATTCTCGATTGCTTGCTTAATTATGCGCCTTCCTCATTACAAGGACAGTTTACAGCAGGTATGTTTTACAAAGATACAGCCGGCGAAATGGATGCCACTCGCTCCCCAGCCGGTCCTAATTTGGGGCTCAATGCGCGTGCGCAAATCAGCCGCGACAGTCGGGAGTTTGAGCTGATGGGACCCTTGCATTGTGACATGTTCTTTAGCGACAGACTTTTGTTGAATGCGGTGGATTTGAGAATCAAATTGACTAGGGCCAAAGATGAGTTTTGTCTTATGGCACCTGCCCAGTCTACCTACAAACTGCACATCCTGGCCGCCAGCATTTTTGTCAAGAAAGTCACCGTTTCCCCGGCCGTACGTCTGGGTCACGAAGCGGCGTTGTTAAAGGCTAATGCTCTGTACCCCTTTACACGCACTGTGGTGAAAAGTTACTCACTACCTCAGGGGAGCCGTGTTTGCAATCAAGAGAACCTATTTTTAGGTACATTGCCCCGACGTTTAGTCTTATGCCTAACCGATAATCGAGGATTCACGGGGAGTTACACGCATAATGCATTTAATTTTATACATGCGAATTGTGAATACCTGGCTTTAAGCTTGGATGGGCGTCAGATACCTGCAAAGCCCTTCCAACCCAACTTTGACCAGAACATTTGCACTCGTGAATTCTACAATCTCATTCTGTCTACGGGTCGCCATCTGAAAGACCACAGCCTCAGCATTGATCTTGGAGAATTCTCGCGCGGATATGCGTTATTTGCGTTTAATTTGGATTCGGACGATGACAATAATGGTGCAGTTCTTTCACCAACCGCAAAGGGGAGCCTAAGACTAGAAATGAGATTCCGACAACCCCTTGCAGATACTCTGACCCTGATCGCTTACGCCTGTTTTGATTCAGTGTTGGAAATTAACGCCAGAAGGCAAGTGCTGGTGGACTTTTATTAGCTTAAAAAGTATATGAACATGAACACCCTTGAAATAGAAGCTTTATTGAGACCTCTCTTAGGATCTCATTTTCTCGGTGTCTTCGCCTGTGACATGTTACCTGACCAGCATCGACGCTCAGGACCACGCTGTTTGGTGGTAAATACCCACCCGAGTTCTCAAGGGGGTGAACACTGGCTGGCTCTGATCATCGAGTCCCGGGAGAAGGCCGAATTTTATGATAGCTTCGGATATCCTCCCCACTATGTTCACTATCCCGAAACCATTACCCCCTTTTTATTGAAACATGCTCGAGAAATCCACTACAACACGCGTCAAGTTCAAGACATAGGGTCCCAAGCTTGCGGTCAACATTGTGTATTTTACTTATCTCAAAGAATGAGAGGCGTGCCTATGGCCGATGTGCTGGACATGTATTCTGCAGACCCGCTTAAAAATGACATTATGGTTCACAAATTTGTCAACCGCTATCAACGGTGTCTAAGGACAGCGGGGGCTAAACCTGCAGGCCAAAATGCCTGCTCTCTCCTTAGGTTTAAAGAATGTCATAATTGTTAATGCATGATGTTATAAAAATAGACTAGAATGAAATAGAACAATAAATGTTTTTATTGAACTCTGTTGTGTTTTTTTATTATTCCATTTACCAGAAACAGGCCAATACATAAATACAGATAGTACATCACCAGCAATGTATCACATTCCTAGCCAACTCCGCCTAGAAGAGGCTGTTGTCGGGGACGGGGCTAGGCTTGTGTTTGAAAATGAACCACCTGTGTCAAAACCTCTCTCCCAGGGAGGTGTCACCTCGAATAGGTTGAATGTCTGAGATCCTGTCTTTGAACGCCTTCGGGGTGCCGTACTAGGCGTGGATGTCTGGGGCGGGGGGTGATGATCGAGCAAAGAGGGCGAGGGTGTGGTAAGATGTGTTTTTTTCTGTCGTAGTGCCATGACCGCCTGCCTAGCCTCTCGGTTCACGAGATCACTCAGGGGGATGTGACGTTGAGCTACGTTTTTTAGAAATAGTTGCCAACCTGGGGGTCTTTGCCCCGCCATGCTTTTGTTGGAGACTGTCAAGTGTCTAATGAGATCTACCATGTGTGAGCCCGCCACTGCGTGGCCATGGTCTATAAATTCCCCTGTAGGGGTCCATGCCGGTCCTCCGACCCCCCCAGTGTCCTGTAGTTTAGCCAAAATGGACCTGGCTTTTGTATTTAAACGCTGGGGCAGGTGAGCCAACACGTCGGCTATAATTTTGTCTTGAGGCTCAACCGTTGTTACCTCTTCAGCCGGATCGCTAGGTACACCGTCAGACAGGGTAAGCTTAATTTCCTGCTGGCCCTGAAAGCCTTGCTTTTGAATATTCATATACCTATGAAGCAATTGGTTGTACAGTTTAAGTTTATCGTGGAGGTCCAGGTCCGTGCGATTTAAAATCTCGCGCATGCGCTCGTCCAGAGTCCCCATAACAGACTGTCGGAGTATTTCGCTCTCAGGTCTGTGAGTCGGCGGTTGTAACCTTTTCATGTCAGCGTCTGAAACTAGAAACATTTTCTGACCATCTCTCATCTCCGTTTCTCTCTCTCTCTCTATTTCCTCGAGGGGAATAGCAAGCTTGTCAGGAAAGGTAGAGCAACGCTTAGTAAAGGCACTAGAAAACCGCCTGTCTGCAAGACCAATTTCTTTTTTTTTTTCAGCCCAACGTGTTTGTCCGATAACACCTTAATGAACTTTTTATTTTGTTTTAGTTTCTTAAACAGAGAGGTGTTGAGGGGTATGTTGCCTTTCAGCGTATTAAGTGCTATTTCACATAAGGCACGCAAAGCATCCGATGAACAGTGTGCCAACAGCTCTTTACGCTCCCGAGGCTTAGCGGTGATTAAGGCGTGTAAAAAAGACAAGTTTCTTTTAATCCGTGAAGACATGGCCGCTTACTCGGAGGGCACGTAAACCACTGGTGTCTCCCCCGTGGTAATACCTGAACGCAGACGTAGTTTATCTGGACAAGTTTGAGTCAAATCAACCAATAAATACCCGTAGGGTTTTCCCGTTGCGTCTTCATAGGCCTGTAAAAAGAAAGACTTTTTGCGAGGAAACATCTGGCTGGCTAGAACGCTTATCTGCAGTTTGTCACGTGGGTTTTTGAACAGGAACATGTACTGTGTGTTCAGACTGAGAGTCCTGGAATGTTTACCCTGATGAAAGACATTTTGAACCAGATAAAACACAGATATTAACCGATGATGAGCGTACTCCGTGAACAATTTGAAAACCTCGGGGTGGTCCCCCGCAGTCATTAGAACATCGTCTAAAATCAACAAGTGATGTCGGCCTGGTGGGAATAATTTGTCATCATTCAGAGAGTCCGGGATGTTTTTCACAAATGTAATGTTTATTTTTTGCTTCAACACGTGATACATGGGTTGAAAAGAAGAATATATCCATACAATGTTGTCAGGTTTCTGAGACAATACCCGTTCACAGTTTTCCAAAACAGTTTTCATGAGATAAGTTTTCCCACTCTGACTCGGTCCTACAACCAGCGCTGAAAACGGTAACTTGAGGCGTAAATCATAATTCACTTCAATATCTGCTCCCCAAGACATCCTAGATAATTCCTGCAGGTCTCCTGAATATCCTCAGAAAATAGTTAATATCCAAAGGGTAGAGTGGAGTAATCAGGCATCAGACGTCTTTTATCGTACACTACTGAAAATCTTTTTTCGAGTGTTTGGGTATGCAGCGTGAAACTCCTTTTATTGCGAGTGATGCGCCGTTGTAGCGTGTGTATGGAGCGGAGTCTCTGAGGATCGCGCACATATGCCTCCACCATCTCACAGACAGAGTCCAAATTAATTCTCTGACAATTTTCGAAATTTTTAGTGATGCCCTTAACTTTAAGCACCACCCTGCCCGAATTAGTTCGGAAGGCATAAGATTTTGGCCCCGAACTCACCCATTCACTGATGAATTCGCCCGCCTGTAATTCATTAGTCAATCCCCCCAGGTAAGACGACAACTCTAGACCCTCCTCGGATTGGCTGCTTCGGTATACTACAGAATCAGTATCATGATAAAATACACGATCCTGAAGCTTATGCAAATATTTGTAGAGTTCTAAGCGGCCGTAGGCGGTGGTAAAACTGCCTATGATGACATTAGCTTTAGCGGGAGGGTTGACATATTTAGAGGTACGGCGCCACTGTACCAGAGCCACATCCTCATTTAAGAAACTGAACTCGGTCACCTCAAACTGATCTGAAAAAAGATACTGGAAAAAATCTTCGGCTTTGCTAGCAAAACTGGTCTGCACTAAATCAGGTCTTAAACTTAATCTGCCCCATGCAGAATTGCAGAGCTGCTTAGCCAGCGAACGCTTGGCTGCATTGTATTGAATTTTCTCGGGGCTTAAAGACACCCCCTGGTGTCGTTTATAGTCTGCCACATACTGCTGTTGCAGCGCGGGCGAAGTAGCCCAGTCAGGGTAGCCCGAGGCTTCCTGCTTGCTTTTCACAAAAGAAAGAATGTAGTCTTTGAACAGCTCAGAGCTTCTCTCTGGAAAATGCCACACCTCAAATATTTTGACCACTCGGTAGCCCATATCTAGGGCTTTAGTCAATTCAGCAGTCACCCAGATACCCGTGAGGGACCTATCTGCCTCCGAGTGTTGGCAAGAACGGTCTTGTACATTCAACTCAGCGCAAGTGCGGCATAGCGTGAACATGAGTTTACCGGTACTTGTTTTATAGGGTAGAACAGGAAAGAAAAGCCCTCGGGGTGGATACACTGTAGCTTGAATTAAGCCAAAGTATTGGCGAGGGTCCTCAAAGTTTTCCCGAATAATCACGGGGTGGCCTATAGGATAATCAAAGTAGGCGTTAACGTAGGGATACAATGATGTGACATCGACATATTCCAAGCGCTCGCCCGGCCTGGCTGTGTAGCGTAGACATATAGCCGAGGTTCGACCGCCATAAAGAGAACTGCGAGGGGAGAATGGCGGCGGTAATTCTAGCCGCTTTAGAAAATCTGCCACGTCGGCCTGCTTACACATCTCTCGCCAGGAGTGTTCCCAAATAAATTCAACGCGGCAACCGTGGATAGATCTCAAAGCTTCAAGTTTTACCAACGTACGTTGGTACATAGTACCGAATGGGATTTTGGTGAGGGGGCATATGTCTTGAGCTCTGAAACACTCGGGGCAGGCATGATAAAAGCAACCCAGGAATTCGTAACAGACCCTCTCCCCATTCTGCACTGAAAACCCGTCCACAAAATATTGGCCTATTTTAACCTCTCCGCCATTTAAGGCGTGACGAATAACCACCCTCTGTGATTCACACAGATAAAGAAGCCATTGTATGGAACTGTGCGAGAAGCTCTTGCTTTGCCTGCTGTAATTGTCTGCCGGGGGTATGGCGAGAGTATTAGCAGGTAGGAAATTTGTACGCAAGATTTTTAGACAGAGGGAAGACAGGGTGGTGCATGAGAAGGGGTCTACCCCCGTTTCAGCTAGAGTTTCCTCCCTAAAGCGCATCATTCCCGCTTTCAGTATAGAAACGTCATTATCACAGTAAAATCTCAATTCCTTACGGAAATCAAACGTCTGATGTTTCACACCTTCGTACCATTCAAAGAATTTAAGCCTCTCTGATTCCTGCATCTGGTCTACACCGTAAGCACTCGGTTCGGGGTAAGGTCCTACATATGTCATCTTACTCAAAGATGAAAAATAATGCGGAAAATAACCTTTCGCAGAATCACTCACCCCCATTGCTTTCGGTATGTCACTTAATTTCATAGTGAGGAAAGAGAGGCTGTCGATGTAGGTCTGTCTATTAGCTCCATCATACATTCTAATTAATTTTGCTCCGGTCATGATGAGTTCAGGGGTCACGCCTTGGGACACCATATGATTCAATATCAGATAGTGATCGAAACCTCGGGCGTTATGCGCCAGAAAGGTGTAGTTTCTGAATTTGGGGCGACGAAAATGCTTGAGAAACTTGGCCACACACTCTCTGCCTGAAGCCCTAAACCATACGTTACCACAGGTCAGAGCACTGACATAAATGGGTATGTGTAGACCCCCCTGGTCTTGGCATGTTTCAAAATCGTAGAAAATCAGTTTACACGGGGCTTTGCCAGAGGGCATTATAGGCTGTATGAAGCATTGGTGCGCGCGGAGTTCAGCCTCAGTCATAGGTCGCTCAGAACCATCATCATCATTGCTTACGGTCAACTTTTCAGCGCAAGTTTGACAAGCCCTAGTCATGCACTTATGCGCCGCTCCGGTTGTGCTGTACACAAAACCACAATCGCTACATTTCTTGTGGAGGGCACAATTGGATAGGAAGGGTGCACGACTAGTTTGAGGTTCCTGGTGGCGTGCGAAACAGGCGTCAGAACGACAACACCTGTTACATAGCCGGCAGTACCGCGGCGTCACCCACTGACAAGAGGTATCGCAGCAGGTAGAACATGTCATAGCGCAAGCGTGAGCCCCGGGTCTTTGGTAGCCTTTGAGACAGTACGCACAGAAGTGGACACAACCTAAAAACCCCGTGACGGACTTAACCCCGTAGTAGTGGGCCTTAAATAGAAAAAAATAGTGCGTAGTCCTAGGGACATGCGGGGTCTGATGGGTACGAAAATGCTCTAGGTCGTTAGTGCCCTCCGTTCTAAAGAAAACAACAATGTTACATTGCAAGTGACGCTCAAACAAGACAATGTCGGCGAAAGTAACGCCCTGGTCACTGGTCAGCCCTACTGCAGCGTGAAGCTCACTCCCCTTCACAAAAGCTTCTCTGTCACATATGTCAGGATACATCAAATGCGCTAGACACACGCTGAAACACATGTTATTTGTTTCGTTGTGCACTATAAAGAGATGACGGGCCTTTTTATCTATGATGTCTTCTAAAAACACATCGCACAGTTTCCGCTTCATACCTCCATTTGGAGGGGAAACGATAGTGGCCACCAGGGTAAATGAGTTTGACCTCACTAGTAGCTCTGCATTAGACTGGACCAGTCTATCTAACATGTCATACAGGTCAGAAAAATCTTGCATATCGCCTCTCAAAAGTACTGCTGGTGCGGCTGTCGAATCATCAATCTCAAGTCTAACTTGAATTACGTCGACGTTATTGACTAAAGGTATTAATCTCTCGATTAAACCATCTAAACCAGAGATCACCCGTATGTAAAATTGGGCAAAGTCGGGAACGTCCTGTTGAGGTAACGGTACGACATAACGTTGTTCCCTAGCGTTAAATTTAGTCAGGTGTCGGTCAGATGATAACACCAATTCAGCACTCTCTACGTTATTTTTGGGATCATTTCCCCCGGCCCCCGTCTGGTCTGAAGAGTCCCTATGCATAGAACTGGTTCCTTCCAAAGGGTCTGTTTGGGCATGATGTAGGTCGGTCGATTCTTGTAGGTGCTCTAAGATAACGCTGTCTGAGGGCGACCAACACTCTCGATAAAAATCATCTGATGCCTGGAGTAATAAGCTATCGGATGGTGACCATGCATCTTGACTATGTAATAAGCTATCGGCTGGTGACCATGCCTCTTGACTATTCACCTCTACCTCTCGCTGGTCACGGGGTAAAATTACACTTGGCGGAGGCGGTCCCGAAGGGTTTAAAGTTTGTATTTCATCTATGACGCGTCTATAATTTTCAGGGATATTAGCTAAGTCAATGTCCTGATCCATTTTCAACGCTGGTTGTAGACCCAATATACATGCGTGCACTAAGTACAATAAAACCCAAAACAATCAAACTAAACAAACAAACAAACAAACAATCCGCTGACCATACATTTTTTCAAATCAGATCAAATCTCCGCACAGCGGCAGCACCCCGCGCCCCCTCCATATAGTCACCAATACAATCTCGGGACACTTGCATAATATCACGTATTTGATTTTCAACAAAGTAATCAAAGTACTGATGTAAATGATTTAAAGCCGAACACAATTCGAAATACACGTGGGGGTCTCTCACACTTAAACGAATAGTGTTCCAAACACCATAGGTCAGTCGTCGGAGCTCAGCTTGAGTTCTGAATGATAACGCGTACAGTACCGTCTCGTTCATTAATGACAGCGTCTCCTGTATGGCACCCCACGCGGCTCGGGGGGAGGCGGGGCTGTTTGGTGGGACTCCGAAGCCTTCGGGTCTGGGCACTCCACGTTCGGGTCTAGGGACCCCCCGTACGGGTCTGGTTCTGGGAACTCCACGTTCGGCTCGGGGGACTTCACGGTCTCCAGGTTCTAAAGAGCAAGCGTAGAAAAAGATACAAAATGACTCAACATCATGTATTCTTCTCGTAAACACAGCCTACAAAATGACAATTTCTCTCTCTCTCTCTCTCTCTCTCTCTCTCCACCCACACACATAGATCCTACCTCCCCCTCTCCTGCAGGCCTGCAGACATACAACCTCCCCCTTCTCCCTCTCTCCAGCAGGCAAACAGAGACACCCGCCTACTACACTCTTTCAAGCGCCCTCGCATGTCCCGACCCTACGTCATACAACATCATATTCTAAAGGGGAAAAAGCAAATATTTACACTACCGCAATGGCGAAGGTTGGTGTGATCGCACCCGTTATTTAACAATAGCGGGAGGTCCCGGGGTCGAGACCCGGTTGCGGTAACCTTTTATCTTTTTTTTTTTACTTAAGAAATTTTTTAAAAAAATTAAAAATTTTAGATTGGAAAAACTTGAAAAAAATTTACAACATTTTTTAACTTGTAATCTTTATAAACGCGCGCGCCTCTGCCTCACCGCACCCACACACACACTCACAAACGCTCTCTCCCATAATATTGTGTAGGGTACATACCTTCGCCCACACTTTCGTGAGGGGTAGTTGGCCGGTACAGCTCTGCATCAGAGTCTTTTAAACAGAGGAAAAAACAAATTTAGCACAGCATAAAACAAAACATTATCACACCTCCAAATTATACGCAGGAAGAACTATAGCCTACCTTGGTACAAGCTCAGGGTTGGAGAATTCGGACGACCCCTCTGGACAACATCGGGATCTTCTATACATAACAAAAAACAAAACACATGAATAATGCCCGTAGACATTCTACACTGTCCCTAGCAAAGTAGATAAGCAACTACGTACCGGGGTAAAAGCTTGGACTCGGGGATGCAGGGCTGTAGTTGTCACCGCTAAGGCCGCTGTCAGGTGAGGTACTTCGGATTTGCAGGAACTAAAACAAAACCATTTTTTCAGATACCATGACATGTTTATGGCAGAAATGAAATGTGTGAAATCAAAATGGGCAAGCTTGATCTTCTACTTACCCGTATATATTCCAGCTCATACTAACAACACAAACAAAAAAAACATGTATTAAATCAGAGATAAATCAATGAAATAGTAGAAAATGAAAAAAAAAACAATTTACATACTTGCCTGGTCAGGTTGCTCTGCCATGATGAATCTCTTCACAAATGCCTCTGCTGTATGACGATTCACGGTGATAGATGATGTCAGTTATGACTATGTCCAGACCCCCCAAAGTTTTATACCTCATTTCACCCCCATCCCAAATTTTGGCAAAAAAGATGCATTGTTCTAGGTCATTAGGCACACCAGCTTAGGTATTAGACACGCTTACCCCTGAACATTACATTTATGATTTATTTTTTATTCTAGTTCACAGAAATATGAAAGAAGGTTCTGGACAGGATCAGATCATTCATTTCATTCACATTCAGTTTAATCATCCTAAAAACATAAACATAACTAAACATTCCAACCTTTCTCCTTCTCACTCTCAAGCAGGCATGCACACACACACACACACACACACACACACACACACACACACAACCTACTCCCTCAGGGCCCTGGAGCCATGACATTAGACATGCATGACCCTGAACATTACATTTACGATTTTTATTTTTTATTTTAGTTCACAGCCACATGGCTGAAACCTTTTTAGACTCTTGGCATCATCACCTCCTTGATTCTTTTATTCAGGTTCATATCACTAAAACTTTAAACATACACACAGTCATACAAACCCCCTCATCTCTCTCTCACCCCTCTCTCAGACACACATACACACACACACACGCACATACACAGACCTTTGACCATCCCCCTACCCTCTCACACTTCTCTGCTGTCTGATACATTTTATTCTTTTCAATGACTTGATGAAAATCTTGATGAATTTGAATGTAAAACTCTGTTGATACCAACCTTTTTTTATACAGACACATTTTTTGGATCATTTTTGATTTTTGATAATACACTCACGCACACACACACACATACACACACACACACACTCACAACCTACTCCCTCAGGGCCCTGGAGCCGTGACATTAGACATGCATGACCCTGAACCTTAAAGTTCAGCTTAAATGTAGGATTTATGTTTTATTTTAGTTCACAGCCACATGGCTGAAACCTTTTTAGACTCTTGGCATCATCACCTCCTTGATTCTTTTATTCAGGTTCATATCACTAAAACTTGAAGCATACATACAGTCATACAAACCCCCTCCTCTCTCTCTTACCCCTCTCTCAGACACACATACACACACACACACACACACACAGACAGCACCCTCCCCCAGGCACATGACTCCTACCAAAAGCACCCCCGCCAAATTCAAAGGCACCCATACTCAACAGATACTTATACTGTTGCCTATAGCTTTCTCTTGTGTCTTTTCTTAATGATTTCTCTTAATGTTTTCTCTTAGGGGCACCACTTAGCCGCTCGCTACTAGGACCCGCATTTTCAGGAGTTGATAAACTAGCCATTTTTACTTTGCTATCTTTACCCATACTTTTACACCGCTTTTATTCTCCCTAACAGCGCCGCTCATAATTGCTCGCGCATGACACTCCCATGACATCCCCCTACAGGACACACCACAGCCATGACCAACACATTCGTGTACACCCCCACCCTTGGACACACGCTCACCCATTACCAACGCATCCGTGTACCGCCCCCACCCCTGGACACACACACACACACCCATGCACACAGACACACACACACACACACACACACACACCCCCGGTACACCCCCACCCCTGGACACACGCTCACCCATTACCAACACATCCGTGTACCGCCCCCACCCCTGGACACACACCCCACATGCACACACACACACACACACACACACAGACACACACACCCCTGTACACCCCCATCCTGGACACACGCTCCCCCATTACCAACACATCCGTGTATCACCCCACCCTGGACACACACACACACACAGACACACACACACAGACACACACACACACACACACACACACACACACACACACACCCCGGTACACCCCCACCCTGGACACACGCTCCCCCATTACCAGCACATCCGTGTACCGCCCCACCCCTGGACACACACACACACACAGACACACACACACATACACACATACACACATACACACATACACACACACACACACACACACACACACACACACACACACACACACACACACACACACACACACACACACACACATGCACAATCCCTCCCCCAGACACATGACTCCTACCAAAAGCAACCCGCCACATTCAAACAACCTGTCAGACTCAATTGATGACTAGTTCAAAGACCGGATGTCCCGCCCTCACCGGAAATCAAAGACCTTTGACCTTCATTAACCGGAAGTCCCGCCCACCTGTCACTTTTTAATTAGTGATAATTGAAGGTATGTATGTCTTATACTCTCTATGGTGCAACAACATTACTTTTAGATATTTAAGTTGTAATGAACAATTGTAGGCATTCTTTGTTTTTGATAGTGTTTAACTTGTTTGTTGGCTTTTGTCTTTCAGGCTTGTTCCAGACCAGACCAGTTTGGTGGCTGGGTGCCTGTCTGTGCACAACAACCATACATCACTCACAACATAACCTACTAATACCTACAAACATATCTGAGACAATATCTGAGCACATACCTATCTGAACATATCTGAGCACATACTGAGACTTCTACTAAGATTTATCCTGAGAACTATCTGAGCACATACTGAGACTTCTACTAAGATTTATACTGAGAATTCTACTGAGATTTATCCTGAGAACTATACAGAGATTTATCCTGAGAACTATCTGAGCACATACTGAGACTTCTACTAAGATTTATACTGAGAATTCTACTGAGATTTATCCTGAGAACTAGACTGAGATTTATCCTGATAACTATTCTGAGAACCATACCTGTGAATCATATCTGAACATATCTGAGCACATATACCGAGACTTCTACTAAGATTTATCCTGAGAATTCTACTGAGATTTATCCTGAGAACTAGACTGAGATTTATCCTGAGAACTATACTGAGACTTATTCTGAGAACCATGCCTGTGAATCATATCTGAGCACATACTGAGACTTCTACTAAGATTTATCCTGAGAATTCTACTGAGATTTATCCTGAGAACTATACTGAGACTCATTCTGAGAACCATACCTGTGAATCATATCTGTCAGCCATTCATACCTGTGTTGTGAAATCTGTGAAACTTAGCTGTGTTGTTAGACCTCTGCTTTTAGACCTGAACTGTGCAAAGATTGAGATTCTAACCTAGATTTAGTCTAAAACTGACCATCTGAAGAGCTGACTCTTATTCTTCAGTCTACATCACCATCAAATACCATTAACTGAGACCTCTGTTTCTCTGTTGACCATCTGATCTCTCCCTGACCATTAAATTATTCTGTAGCTTCATTGTGTGTTGTGGAGTGTCATTGTGCTGCTGTTTCTACAGAACCATTTCTTTTCTGGACCCAAGCACATGTATTAAAACAAAGGATATTGATCAATATTGAATTAACATCTTATTTAACATCTTTATACTCTAAGCTAGTAAGTGGTTTTCAAGAATATTGTAGGCCTATGTAATCTGAATAATAATACTGTAAGTAATTTGTAAAGCTGACTTTACTACCCTCCATTTAGTTGCACAATACAGTTGTAGTTTATATTTTGTATTATATAGTGTGTATATATATATATATATATATAAAATATAGCATAGTATTTTGAGTATACGGTCAATCTCAGCCTACACACTTGTCCAATACATTTAGTTGCATGGTACAGCATATTGTTAAGCAAGCATGCCAAGGAAAGGCCGCCGTTCAGAAGCTCAAAAAAGACGATGGCGAAAGTTGGCCCTCACTGAAGTTGAAACAACCGGTCAGTCTTCATTTACACAACATGAGTTGGAGATAAGAGAAGAGCTCAGTGTTGCCCAAAGGGAGATGGAACAGAATGGCATTTTCCACGTTATGGCATCACACAGTCAAGGTCATAACAGGTATGGTGTAAACGCCAACAAGCAGTGCACATGCAATTCCTTGACATTTCTTGCTGTTCTTCATCACCGAGCTGTGCTGAATAGTGATGATCTCGACTACGTTTTGCAGAAAGGTAACTCAATGTATAGTGATGCACAGATAATGTTAAGCACAGGTGGCAATGTGGCACCAGCTCACTTGGCTATGGATGAGCTACCTGACCGTGTTGAAATCTACGGAGAGATCTATCATGTTCACAAGTACCCATCACGGTATGGTTATCTTAGACAACAGGGACCTGATCGTGCAGATTTTTTAAAGCTCTCTGACAGACTGCATTGTTTATCAAGTGATGTCAACTATGCATTACTAACTGTAGGGAGTCTTACGATTGCTTTGTTTAAGGATAACTGTGAGAGATATGGGTGGTTTGATCCTCACAGTAGGACAGCTCATGGACTCCAAGTTGAGAATGGTACTGCAGCGATGTTGACCTTTACTAATTTTACTGATATGGTAGACCGGCTGCTTGTGTTCTGGGCCCTGGTTGATTCAAGCGATGAATGGATTTACGAGTTGATGCCAGTATCATTCACATCTGATAGGACTATCCACAATGAACAGACATGCTCCATTAATAACAATATGCAGTCTACTGTATCGGCAACTATCCACAATGAACAGACAGACACCATTAATAACAATGTGCAGCCTACTGTTTCCTCAACTAAATGTAAACATAACAAAGATCAAGGAAAGGAAAATTCAAGTAAAGCTTTGAAATGTCAAAGAAAAATGTCAACCAAAGAGAAGAATAGGGCAAAACATCAAAAGTATTATGAAAAGAACAGGGCAAAAAAGCTGGAGTATGCAAGAAACAGATATGCAAACACAGAACACAATCAGCGTAAGAAATGTCACTACAGACATCAATACATGCATGACCCTACCTATAAATTGCAAAAAAAATCATACATCACCAGTCGTTACGCTCAGGACTCAATTTTCAGGTCAAAGCAACAAGCTTATATAAAGCGCCTTTACAACCATGATGAAAATTACCGTTTGAAGCAACAAGCTTACGTAAAGCACCATTACAACTGTGATGAAAATTACCGTTTGAAGCAACAGGCAAAGCACCGTTACAGCTGTGATGAAAATTACCGTTTGAAGCAACAAGCTTACATTAAGCACCGTTACAGCTGTGATGAAAATTACCGTTTGAAGCAACAAGCTTACATTAAGCAGCGTTATTCACAAAGTGATTTCCGCTCAAGGCAGAAATTGGCCATGAGAAGCCATTATGCACGCGTTCTTAATTACAGACAAAAAAAGAGAGAAACTTTCACTGACAGATACAGAAATGATCCCTGTTTCAGGTATTATCGTTATCTACAGAGAAATAAATCTGGCAATGACAGATTCCAGAAAATGCTTCATAAAATGCGTTGTGCGTTACATATACAGCGCAAGTACCAACAGATAAGATCTCATAGATCTGAGCAAGACACTGAACAGTCAACACCGACAGAAAGCACCCTTTTGCATTCGAGTATTGCATCTTTCAGAATGGCTGTACAGAACGGCCCTACTTATGTGTGCACAGTATGTCACAGAGCTTTGTTTTATAATCAGGTGAAAAAGTGCAATCATGAATCTTATCAAAGGAACCCAGACATGGTAAAGAGATGCTTGACAGGGAAATATGTGCATACATGTAGCGATCAGTGCAGTTCCCTTGAATCTTGTTGTTCACCCGAAAAAAAGGCAGAGTGGATTTGTTATAGCTGCCAAGATAACTTGAAAATAGGAAAAATGCCACCGATTGCTGTCATCAATATGTTAGAACTCTCACCAATTCCCCCAGAACTCAGCAATATGAATATACTTGAGAGGCACCTAATAGGAAAGTACATACCATTTGCGAAAATAATCAGTCTCCCCAAAGGCCAACAGAAATTAATACATGGTGGAATTGTTTGTGTACCCTCAGAAATACAAGCAACAGTCGATGCTTTGCCGAGGCCCAGTAGCCAGTCGCAGCTTTTGAAAGTGAAGTTAAAAAGAAGAATGGCCTATACAGGGCATTACCAGTTCCAGACTGTTGACATGACCAAAGTATTATGTGCCTTATCAAAATTGAGAGAGATTCATTCTGAATACAGGGACATAAGTATAAATGATGACACACTGGTCTTTGAGGACGGAATGAGTGGCATGGCAAATGAGAATTACATCAATGATGAGCTCAGTGTAATGGAAACAGATGCATTGGACGACTGTGACATGACTGAAATGAGACCTTTGGAAAGAAATATTGTAGACAATCAGCACAATATTGAAAACCAGGAGTTACACGATGACCAGGATTCACCCGACACTGAGCAAGGTACAAGTCAGCAGAATGGTGGTTGCTCAATAGATTCATGCTTACAGCCAGCTGATATTGCACAGGAAATGATGACATTTGGAGAGGGCATATTCACTGTGGCACCAGCTGAAGGAAACAGGCCAGTGAGTTTTTTCAGAGTTCCTAAACTAGAGGCAATGGCTTTCCCTGTGCAGTTCCCCACCGGAACAAACACTTTAGATGAAACACATAGACTCAGCAAATTATCGCCAAGCAGATACTTCAATGCACGTCTTTTTTCTGTTGACAATCGATTTGCTCTCGACTCCAATTACATTTTCTTTGCACAGTTTGTCACAGAAATGCATTTGGCCAAGTCTTCTATGTCGATTCAACTCCGTAAAGGAAAACCCATGACCAGAGATGGACGCAAAATAACGGCAAGAATGCTACAAGACAAACGGGAGGTTGAGAAACTGGTGCAAAACAGAGACGCAACACGGTTCATGCAGCCTTTGAGAGGAACACCAGCCTACTGGGAAAAGACCCTCAGAGATCTCTTTGCAATGATTCGCCAGCTGGGTACCCCAACATTCTTCTGTACATTTAGTGCCGCCGAAATGAGATGGCCAGAGATCATACAAACAATAAAGGCACAACAAGGAGAGCAGGTTGACGTTTCTGAGCTTGACTGGGCCTCAAAATGCGAGATATTGCGTAGCAACCCTGTCACCACCATGCGCATGTTTGACAAACGCGTTGATGCACTACTCAGACACCTGATTCTGTCACCAGCGCAGCCCATTGGTGAGGTTGTTGACTACTTTTTCCGGGTGGAGTATCAAGCTAGAGGCTCACCACATATACATATGTTGGTTTGGTGTAAGAATGCACCTGTATTTGAGGAGGACCCAGATGAGAAAGTGTGTGAGTTTGTTGACAAGTATATAACATGCCAGCTGCCTGATCCAAACACAGACCCTGAGCTTTTTAAAATTGTTACAGAAGTGCAGACTCACAGCAAACGTCACTCCAAGTCATGTAAGAAGGGAAATAAGCACTGTCGTTTTGGATTTCCTAAACAGCCAGGTGGAGAACACATTCATAACACGACCGATGCCAGTTGAGCATTTGGACGAATCTGAAGATGAGGCAGATTGTGACCGTGCCTTCATGTCTCCTGAAGATGCTAAAAGAAAACTGAAGCCTGTGTGGGAATTACTGAATGATCCAATATCATCATATGAAAGCATCCCACAGCTACTTGCACAATGCAACTTAAACTATGAAGAATACTTAAACTGTGTAAGTTCATTAACAACGTCCAGCACATTGGTGATGAAACGTAAACCAAAAGACTGCTGGATAAATGGCTACAACCCACATTTGCTGAAGGCATGGAATGCAAACATGGATATTCAGTTCATCCTTAACCCTTACTCCTGTCTGATGTACATCTTGTCGTATATTTCCAAAGCTGAACATGAGATGAGTGAGTATCTGAAGCGAGTTGTGTCAGACACCTCTCAAGCCAATACATCTGATTGTGACGAAATGAAACAGATCATGCAAGCATACTCCAAAAACAGAGAAGTTAGTGTTCAAGAGGCTGTTGCACGAGTCTGTAGCTTGAAACTGAAATCTTGCTCTCGAAATGTGATATTTATACCAACTGATGACAATGCTTTGAAAATGAGCGTCCCTTTAAGGTTTTTGAATGACAGAATTCCAGAGTCAGAGAATGTTTGGATGTCTGGATTGGCAGACAAATACATTAACAGACCCGATACTGAAGAGTTTACAATAATGTGTTTGGCCGAGTTTGCTTCCACGTACAGAGTGGTGTATGGAAGGCAAAAACAAGGAAAGAAAGTTTTACCTCTCCAGAATGAGATGGGATTTATCCAGAAGCGAACTGGTAGACCTGCCATCATCAGATATGCCCGATTTTCAGAGACAAAAGCTCCAGAGAAATTCTATGGCACGTTACTTAAACTGTACCTCCCTTACCGATCAGATTCACAGTTGAAACCCACTGGTTTTCCAACGTACGAGTCATTTTACAAGACAGGTTCTGTAAAGCTTCCTGGAAAAGACGATCCAGAGAATGTATTTTCTATTGTCAAAGAGAGAAGATCACAGTTTGAAAAAAACAGTGAGGCCATCGAGAAAGCCAGGGAGAGTTTGGAAGAAAATGGGCCAGTGGAGGATGCATGGACAACCCTCGCTCCTGAGACAGAGCTTCTTCGCCTTGAGTGCATTTCAGAGCGTGAGGAAATAACCTCAGACAATATAAATGAACAAGATGATATTCCTGAATACAGCACAAGTACCACAAGCAGAGGAAGTGAGGTACCAATGTTTGAGGCTCCTCAAATAGACCCCACTGTTGTTCGAAACATGTACCAAAATCTAAATCAAATGCAGGCATCCATATTCTATACAGTGCGTAAGTGGTGCATGAGACGCGTGTGTGGACAGAGTGCCGATCAATTTTTCTACTTTGTCACTGGTGGAGCTGGAACTGGCAAATCTCACCTTATCAAATGCATCTACACAGAGGCATCAAAGATACTCCGCAAGTTACCCCGCATCACAGAGGAAAGAGACATGTCCATGCCCACTGTCCTTCTCACAGCATTTACCGGCACAGCAGCTTTTAACATATCAGGCAAGACACTGCATTCTGTCCTGAAACTGCCAAGAAGCCTTAAACCACCTTACCAGTGCCTTGGAAACCGTCTGGATGAATTGAGAGTAACCATGTCCAGTGTTGAGATTATTATTATTGATGAAGTGTCCATGGTATCAAAACCACTCTTTGCATATGTCAATTGGAGGTTACAAGAAATAAAGGGGAGTAAAAAGGCATTTGGTGGTGTGAGAGTGCTAGTCTTTGGCGATTTTTACCAACTCCCTGCGCCAGGTAAAGCTAAACCACTCTGCATATACGAGAATCATGTTGTTGATTTCTGGAAGGATCACTTCCAAATGGTCACTCTCACAGAAATAATGCGCCAAAAAGATGATGTGGCATTTGCTGAGCTGCTTAACAGGATTAGAGTGAAACGCAAGGATGAGCCATTGACTGAAGCAGACAGATCTCTACTTTCCCAGGCCATATGTCAAGCTGAGGATTGTCCCAGAGACGTCCTGCATGTTTTTGCTACAAACAAAGAAGTGGATAAACACAATGCAGACACCATCTCTGCTATATTCGCAGAACTGGTCAATGTGGAAGCCCATGACTACAGAAAAGATCCTCAAACTGGTCGTATGGAGAGACAGAAAGCACCCTTTGAAGGACGTAAAGGGGATCTACCTGATAGACTGCAAATTACTGAGGGTGCCCGTGTGATGCTCATCAGAAACATAGATGTAGAAGATGGACTCGTGAATGGCTCATTTGGAAAGATTGGCAAAATCGTTTACCAAGTCCAAAATGGCAAAACTGATGTGAAGATGATAGGCATTGAGCTAGACGATCCAAACGCAGGCCAGAGACATCGCAACAAAGTGCCGGGCAGAGCAGACAACCTGGTGTATATTGAAAGAATGGAGGAACGTCTGAGCAAAAAAGGTGTCATTAGATTTATGTTCGGGATCTCCTTATGCTACAGTGTGACCATTCACAAATGCCAGGGAATGTCCCGTGCTACAGCCGTGGTCTCATTGTACCGAATCTTTGAACCAGGTATGGCATATGTGGGCCTAAGCAGAACTACCTCATTGCGTGGACTGCGCATAATTGATTTTGACGAAAAAAAGATTTACTCTGATCCAGATATATCAACCTCTTTGGAAAAAATGCAGAGAGCAGATTTTGCAAATGCTATGCCCCTTCTCCACCATGTCCCATCAAACAGTTCATCATCAAGTCTGACACTGATTCACCATAACACAGAGGGACTGTCAGCTCATATTCAAGATGTCAAGAAACACCATGAAATGTGCCTCACAGACGTACTGTGTTTTACCGAGACACACCTTTTTGGCACATTTGTTCCAGAAAACATCCAGTTGGAGAACTATCGTATGTATAAGCGCAACAGACACGTGTCATACTCTACTCTTTCTCATCTAGCACAGAAGAATGGTGGGGGAGTTGCTGTGTTTGTGAAAAGCCATGTTCAAGCCCATCATGTGCCATACATACAGGGGGTGACTGACCTTGAATTCCTGGTAGTAAAAGTGATGTCCCCAATTCCAGCACTAATTGCAGTGATATATAGACCACCAGATTACAGCACAAACTTATTCATGCAAAATCTCTGTCATCTGTTGGACTCTTTACATGTCATAGCTGATGGTCCAGTTATTGTCTGTGGGGATTTCAACGAGGACCTGCTGGCCAATGGAAGGAAACCAATCTTTGAGTTGTTCCAGTCTAGAGGGTTCACAAATCTAATAACCACTGCAACCACTGAGAAAAATACACTGTTGGACAATATCTTCATTTCTGATCCCCAGCATTGTGCCCATTCAGGTGTCCTTCAAACATATTACAGTTATCATGATCCTGTGTTTTGTATTTTAACTTAATTATTGAATCCACCACCTTCTTCTGTATCTTGCTGCTGTAACTGTGAACTGCAGAATGAAAACAAAATCTAATTTGAAATAAGTTGAACATTTTGAGTGAGGATATATAATAGTTATATTTATGGTTAAAGTGAAGTTTTTAGGTAAACAAAATTATAATGGCAATTTGTTGGAGTTGTGGCAATTTAGATAGATAGATAGATAGATAGATAGATAGATACTTTATTGATCCCCAAGGGGAAATTCAAAATTCTCTTTAAACTAATCCATGCATGACATATATTAGTTAATACATTTGTAACTACACATGCAACTTGGCAATTGCCTCGTTTGCAAACAATGTACATGTAAATATTTACATGTATTTATTGACCTCCTACTTTTACTGACATATATGAAATTGGATATATGAAAATATTATTGTGTTAGGCTATATTATGACAACAGCTTAAATATACCTACCTTACTCAATATTTATGGTAGCATTCATTTCAAAAGTTTTTTTTTATGTTATTTTCTAAACACATATAAACACCCTACATAGCTGTTTTTAAATCACTGGGGCAAGTGTTGTCTTATGCATAACATTTAAACAAAAAATATGTGCTATCTTAACCGTTATGACATTGTTAACATAATGTTAAGTAGTTATTTACTTTATCAAAATGATAATGACATTGATAAATAATTAAACATTGATAAACAATTAAAGTTATTTGATCAAGATAATGCTAATATGGTATTTACTTATGTATGTTTAGCCAATAAAACAGTGATACAACTAAAAGTGGATAATCTCAATGTAAACTGAGCGTATGGCAGTTTATCGTTTAATTGTCAGACAAAAAGGTTAATAAAGGGTTAACTAAATTCATTAGACTACTATTTACATACACCCTTCACTTGCATACTGTCTAATTGTATAGGCCCAATCCTTTATAATTGTCAGAAAGCCTACTGTAAGAGTCCTTGAAAAAGAGGGGGAAATCCGTAAAAGTCATGCCCAGAAAGGTGCCTCCAAGCTGGGCTTGAACTAGTGGGGAGAGTCCTTGAAGAAGAGGGGGAAATCCGTAAAAGTCATGCCCAGAAAGGTGCCTCCAAGCTGGGCTTGAAAATGACAGGAGAGTCCTTGAAAAAGAGGGGGAAATGCATAAAGTCATGCCCAGAAAGGTGCCTCCAAGCTGGGCTTGAACTAGTGGGGAGAGTCCTTGAAAAAGAGGGGGAAATCCGTAAAAGTCATGCCCAGAAAGGTGCCTCCAAGCTGGGCTTGAACTAGTGGGGAGAGTCCTTGAAAAAGAGGGGGAAATCCGTAAAAGTCATGCCCAGAAAGGTGCCTCCAAGCTGGGCTTGAACTAGTGGGGAGAGTCCTTGAAAAAGAGGGGGAAATCCGTAAAAGTCATGCCCAGAAAGGTGCCTCCAAGCTGGGCTTGAAAATTACAGGAGAGTCCTTAAAAAAGAGGGGGAAATGCGTAAAAGTCATGCCCAGAAAGGTGCCTCCAAGCTGGGCTTGAACTAGTGGGGAGAGTCCTTGAAGAAGAGGGGGAAATCCGTAAAAGTCATGCCCAGAAAGGTGCCTCCAAGCTGGGCTTGAACTAGTGGGGAGAGTCCTTGAAAAAGAGGGGGAAATCCGTAAAAGTCATGCCCAGAAAGGTGCCTCCAAGCTGGGCTTGAACTAGTGGGGAGAGTCCTTGAAAAAGAGGGGGAAATCCGTAAAAGTCATGCCCAGAAAGGTGCCTCCAAGCTGGGCTTGAACTAGTGGGGAGAGTCCTTGAAAAAGAGGGGGAAATCCGTAAAAGTCATGCCCAGAAAGGTGCCTCCAAGCTGGGCTTGAAAATGACAGGAGAGTCCTTGAAAAAGAGGGGGAAATCCGTAAAAGTCATGCCCAGAAAGGTGCCTCCAAGCTGGGCTTGAACTAGTGGGGAGAGTCCTTGAAAAAGAGGGGGAAATCCGTAAAAGTCATGCCCAGAAAGGTGCCTCCAAGCTGGGCTTGAACTAGTGGGGAGAGTCCTTGAAAAAGAGGGGGAAATCCGTAAAAGTCATGCCCAGAAAGGTGCCTCCAAGCTGGGCTTGAACTAGTGTGCAGAGTCCTTGAAAAAGAGGGGAAAATCCGTAAAAGTTATGCCCAGAAAGGTGCCTCCAAGCTGGGCTTGAACTAGTGTGGAGAGTCCTTGAAGAAGAGGGGGAAATCCGTAAAAGTCATGCCCAGAAAGGTGCCTCCAAGCTGGGCTTGAACTAGTGGGGAGAGTCCTTGAAAAAGAGGGGGAAATCCGTAAAAGTCATGCCCAGAAAGGTGCCTCCAAGCTGGGCTTGAACTAGTGGGGAGAGTCCTTGAAAAAGAGGGGGAAATCCGTAAAAGTCATGCCCAGAAAGGTGCCTCCAAGCTGGGCTTGAAAATGACAGGAGAGTCCTTGAAAAAGAGGGGGAAATGCATAAAGTCATGCCCAGAAAGGTGCCTCCAAGCTGGGCTTGAACTAGTGGGGAGAGTCCTTGAAAAAGAGGGGGAAATCCGTAAAAGTCATGCCCAGAAAGGTGCCTCCAAGCTGGGCTTGAACTAGTGGGGAGAGTCCTTGAAGAAGAGGGGGAAATCCGTAAAAGTCATGCCCAGAAAGGTGCCTCCAAGCTGGGATTGAACTAGTGGGGAGAGTCCTTGAAGAAGAGGGGGAAATCCGTAAAAGTCATGCCCAGAAAGGTGCCTCCAAGCTGGGCTTGAACTAGTGGGGAGAGTCCTTGAAAAAGAGGGGGAAATCCGTAAAAGTCATGCCCAGAAAGGTGCCTCCAAGCTGGGCTTGAACTAGTGTGCAGAGTCCTTGAAAAAGAGGGGGAAATCCGTAAAAGTTATGCCCAGAAAGGTGCCTCCAAGCTGGGCTTGAACTAGTGTGGAGAGTCCTTGAAAAAGAGGGGGAAATCCGTAAAAGTTATGCCCAGAAAGGTGCCTCCAAGCTGGGCTTGAACTAGTGGGGAGAGTCCTTGAAAAAGAGGGGGAAATCCGTAAAAGTCATGCCCAGAAAGGTGCCTCCAAGCTGGGCTTGAACTAGTGTGGAGAGTCCTTGAAGAAGAGGGGGAAATCCGTAAAAGTCATGCCCAGAAAGGTGCCTCCAAGCTGGGCTTGAAAATTACAGGAGAGTCCTTAAAAAAGAGGGGGAAATGCGTAAAAGTCATGCCCAGAAAGGTGCCTCCAAGCTGGGCTTGAACTAGTGGGGAGAGTCCTTGAAAAAGAGGGGGAAATGCGTAAAAGTCATGCCCAGAAAGGTGCCTCCAAGCTGGGCTTGAACTAGTGGGGAGAGTCCTTGAAGAAGAGGGGGAAATCCGTAAAAGTCATGCCCAGAAAGGTGCCTCCAAGCTGGGCTTGAACTAGTGGGGAGAGTCCTTGAAAAAGAGGGGGAAATCCGTAAAAGTCATGCCCAGAAAGGTGCCTCCAAGCTGGGCTTGAAAATGACAGGAGAGTCCTTAAAAAAGATGGGGAAATGCGTAAATGTCATGCCCAGAAAGGTGCCTCCAAGCTGGGCTTGAACTAGTGTGGAGAGTCCTTGAAAAAGAGGGGGAAATCCGTAAAAGTTATGCCCAGAAAGGTGCCTCCAAGCTGGGCTTGAACTAGTGGGGAGAGTCCTTGAAAAAGAGGGGGAAATCCGTAAAAGTCATGCCCAGAAAGGTGCCTCCAAGCTGGGCTTGAACTAGTGGGGAGAGTCCTTGAAAAAGAGGGGGAAATCCGTAAAAGTCATGCCCAGAAAGGTGCCTCCAAGCTGGGCTTGAAAATGACAGGAGAGTCCTTGAAAAAGAGGGGGAAATGCATAAAGTCATGCCCAGAAAGGTGCCTCCAAGCTGGGCTTGAACTAGTGGGGAGAGTCCTTGAAGAAGAGGGGGAAATCCGTAAAAGTCATGCCCAGAAAGGTGCCTCCAAGCTGGGCTTGAACTAGTGGGGAGAGTCCTTGAAAAAGAGGGGGAAATCCGTAAAAGTCATGCCCAGAAAGGTGCCTCCAAGCTGGGCTTGAACTAGTGGGGAGAGTCCTTGAAGAAGAGGGGGAAATCCGTAAAAGTCATGCCCAGAAAGGTGCCTCCAAGCTGGGCTTGAAAATGACAGGAGAGTCCTTGAAAAAGAGGGGGAAATGCATAAAGTCATGCCCAGAAAGGTGCCTCCAAGCTGGGCTTGAACTAGTGGGGAGAGTCCTTGAAAAAGAGGGGGAAATCCGTAAAAGTCATGCCCAGAAAGGTGCCTCCAAGCTGGGCTTGAACTAGTGGGGAGAGTCCTTGAAGAAGAGGGGGAAATCCGTAAAAGTCATGCCCAGAAAGGTGCCTCCAAGCTGGGCTTGAACTAGTGTGGAGAGTCCTTGAAAAAGAGGGGGAAATCCGTAAAAGTCATGCCCAGAAAGGTGCCTCCAAGCTGGGCTTGAACTAGTGGGGAGAGTCCTTGAAGAAGAGGGGGAAATCCGTAAAAGTCATGCCCAGAAAGGTGCCTCCAAGCTGGGCTTGAACTAGTGGGGAGAGTCCTTGAAAAAGAGGGGGAAATCCGTAAAAGTCATGCCCAGAAAGGTGCCTCCAAGCTGGGCTTGAAAATGACAGGAGAGTCCTTGAAAAAGAGGGGGAAATGCATAAAGTCATGCCCAGAAAGGTGCCTCCAAGCTGGGCTTGAACTAGTGGGGAGAGTCCTTGAAAAAGAGGGGGAAATCCGTAAAAGTCATGCCCAGAAAGGTGCCTCCAAGCTGGGCTTGAACTAGTGGGGAGAGTCCTTGAAAAAGAGGGGGAAATCCGTAAAAGTCATGCCCAGAAAGGTGCCTCCAAGCTGGGCTTGAACTAGTGGGGAGAGTCCTTGAAAAAGAGGGGGAAATCCGTAAAAGTCATGCCCAGAAAGGTGCCTCCAAGCTGGGCTTGAAAATGACAGGAGAGTCCTTGAAAAAGAGGGGGAAATGCATAAAGTCATGCCCAGAAAGGTGCCTCCAAGCTGGGCTTGAACTAGTGGGGAGAGTCCTTGAAGAAGAGGGGGAAATCCGTAAAAGTCATGCCCAGAAAGGTGCCTCCAAGCTGGGCTTGAACTAGTGTGGAGAGTCCTTGAAAAAGAGGGGGAAATCCGTAAAAGTTATGCCCAGAAAGGTGCCTCCAAGCTGGGCTTGAACTAGTGGGGAGAGTCCTTGAAAAAGAGGGGGAAATCCGTAAAAGTCATGCCCAGAAAGGTGCCTCCAAGCTGGGCTTGAACTAGTGTGCAGAGTCCTTGAAAAAGAGGGGGAAATCCGTAAAAGTTATGCCCAGAAAGGTGCCTCCAAGCTGGGCTTGAACTAGTGTGGAGAGTCCTTGAAGAAGAGGGGGAAATCCGTAAAAGTCATGCCCAGAAAGGTGCCTCCAAGCTGGGCTTGAACTAGTGGGGAGAGTCCTTGAAAAAGAGGGGGAAATCCGTAAAAGTCATGCCCAGAAAGGTGCCTCCAAGCTGGGCTTGAACTAGTGGGGAGAGTCCTTGAAAAAGAGGGGGAAATCCGTAAAAGTCATGCCCAGAAAGGTGCCTCCAAGCTGGGCTTGAACTAGTGTGCAGAGTCCTTGAAAAAGAGGGGGAAATCCGTAAAAGTTATGCCCAGAAAGGTGCCTCCAAGCTGGGCTTGAACTAGTGTGGAGAGTCCTTGAAGAAGAGGGGGAAATCCGTAAAAGTCATGCCCAGAAAGGTGCCTCCAAGCTGGGCTTGAACTAGTGGGGAGAGTCCTTGAAAAAGAGGGGGAAATGCGTAAATGTCATGCCCAGAAAGGTGCCTCCAAGCTGGGCTTGAACTAGTGTGGAGAGTCCTTGAAGAAGAGGGGGAAATCCGTAAAAGTCATGCCCAGAAAGGTGCCTCCAAGCTGGGCTTGAACTAGTGGGGAGAGTCCTTGAAAAAGAGGGGGAAATCCGTAAAAGTCATGCCCAGAAAGGTGCCTCCAAGCTGGGCTTGAAAATGACAGGAGAGTCCTTGAAAAAGAGGGGGAAATGCATAAAGTCATGCCCAGAAAGGTGCCTCCAAGCTGGGCTTGAACTAGTGGGGAGAGTCCTTGAAAAAGAGGGGGAAATCCGTAAAAGTCATGCCCAGAAAGGTGCCTCCAAGCTGGGCTTGAACTAGTGGGGAGAGTCCTTGAAGAAGAGGGGGAAATCCGTAAAAGTCATGCCCAGAAAGGTGCCTCCAAGCTGGGATTGAACTAGTGGGGAGAGTCCTTGAAGAAGAGGGGGAAATCTGTAAAAGTCATGCCCAGAAAGGTGCCTCCAAGCTGGGCTTGAACTAGTGGGGAGAGTCCTTGAAAAAGAGGGGGAAATCCGTAAAAGTCATGCCCAGAAAGGTGCCTCCAAGCTGGGCTTGAACTAGTGGGGAGAGTCCTTGAAGAAGAGGGGGAAATCCGTAAAAGTCATGCCCAGAAAGGTGCCTCCAAGCTGGGCTTGAAAATGACAGGAGAGTCCTTGAAAAAGAGGGGGAAATGCATAAAGTCATGCCCAGAAAGGTGCCTCCAAGCTGGGCTTGAACTAGTGGGGAGAGTCCTTGAAGAAGAGGGGGAAATCCGTAAAAGTCATGCCCAGAAAGGTGCCTCCAAGCTGGGCTTGAACTAGTGTGGAGAGTCCTTGAAAAAGAGGGGGAAATCCGTAAAAGTCATGCCCAGAAAGGTGCCTCCAAGCTGGGCTTGAAAATGACAGGAGAGTCCTTGAAAAAGAGGGGGAAATGCATAAAGTCATGCCCAGAAAGGTGCCTCCAAGCTGGGCTTGAACTAGTGTGGAGAGTCCTTGAAAAAGAGGGGGAAATCCGTAAAAGTTATGCCCAGAAAGGTGCCTCCAAGCTGGGCTTGAACTAGTGTGGAGAGTCCTTGAAGAAGAGGGGGAAATCCGTAAAAGTCATGCCCAGAAAGGTGCCTCCAAGCTGGGCTTGAAAATTACAGGAGAGTCCTTGAAAAAGAGGGGGAAATGCATAAAGTCATGCCCAGAAAGGTGCCTCCAAGCTGGGCTTGAACTAGTGTGGAGAGTCCTTGAAAAAGAGGGGGAAATCCGTAAAAGTTATGCCCAGAAAGGTGCCTCCAAGCTGGGCTTGAACTAGTGTGGAGAGTCCTTGAAGAAGAGGGGGAAATCCGTAAAAGTCATGCCCAGAAAGGTGCCTCCAAGCTGGGCTTGAAAATTACAGGAGAGTCCTTAAAAAAGAGGGGGAAATGCGTAAAAGTCATGCCCAGAAAGGTGCCTCCAAGCTGGGCTTGAACTAGTGGGGAGAGTCCTTGAAAAAGAGGGGGAAATGCGTAAAAGTCATGCCCAGAAAGGTGCCTCCAAGCTGGGCTTGAACTAGTGTGGAGAGTCCTTGAAAAAGAGGGGGAAATCCGTAAAAGTTATGCCCAGAAAGGTGCCTCCAAGCTGGGCTTGAACTAGTGGGGAGAGTCCTTGAAAAAGAGGGGGAAATCCGTAAAAGTCATGCCCAGAAAGGTGCCTCCAAGCTGGGCTTGAACTAGTGGGGAGAGTCCTTGAAAAAGAGGGGGAAATCCGTAAAAGTCATGCCCAGAAAGGTGCCTCCAAGCTGGGCTTGAAAATGACAGGAGAGTCCTTGAAAAAGAGGGGGAAATGCATAAAGTCATGCCCAGAAAGGTGCCTCCAAGCTGGGCTTGAACTAGTGGGGAGAGTCCTTGAAAAAGAGGGGGAAATCCGTAAAAGTCATGCCCAGAAAGGTGCCTCCAAGCTGGGCTTGAACTAGTGGGGAGAGTCCTTGAAGAAGAGGGGGAAATCCGTAAAAGTCATGCCCAGAAAGGTGCCTCCAAGCTGGGATTGAACTAGTGGGGAGAGTCCTTGAAGAAGAGGGGGAAATCCGTAAAAGTCATGCCCAGAAAGGTGCCTCCAAGCTGGGCTTGAACTAGTGGGGAGAGTCCTTGAAAAAGAGGGGGAAATCCGTAAAAGTTATGCCCAGAAAGGTGCCTCCAAGCTGGGCTTGAACTAGTGGGGAGAGTCCTTGAAAAAGAGGGGGAAATCCGTAAAAGTCATGCCCAGAAAGGTGCCTCCAAGCTGGGCTTGAACTAGTGGGGAGAGTCCTTGAAAAAGAGGGGGAAATCCGTAAAAGTCATGCCCAGAAAGGTGCCTCCAAGCTGGGCTTGAAAATGACAGGAGAGTCCTTGAAAAAGAGGGGGAAATGCATAAAGTCATGCCCAGAAAGGTGCCTCCAAGCTGGGCTTGAACTAGTGGGGAGAGTCCTTGAAAAAGAGGGGGAAATCCGTAAAAGTCATGCCCAGAAAGGTGCCTCCAAGCTGGGCTTGAACTAGTGGGGAGAGTCCTTGAAGAAGAGGGGGAAATCCGTAAAAGTCATGCCCAGAAAGGTGCCTCCAAGCTGGGATTGAACTAGTGGGGAGAGTCCTTGAAGAAGAGGGGGAAATCCGTAAAAGTCATGCCCAGAAAGGTGCCTCCAAGCTGGGCTTGAACTAGTGGGGAGAGTCCTTGAAAAAGAGGGGGAAATCCGTAAAAGTCATGCCCAGAAAGGTGCCTCCAAGCTGGGCTTGAACTAGTGGGGAGAGTCCTTGAAGAAGAGGGGGAAATCCGTAAAAGTCATGCCCAGAAAGGTGCCTCCAAGCTGGGCTTGAAAATGACAGGAGAGTCCTTGAAAAAGAGGGGGAAATGCATAAAGTCATGCCCAGAAAGGTGCCTCCAAGCTGGGCTTGAACTAGTGGGGAGAGTCCTTGAAGAAGAGGGGGAAATCCGTAAAAGTCATGCCCAGAAAGGTGCCTCCAAGCTGGGCTTGTACTAGTGTGGAGAGTCCTTGAAAAAGAGGGGGAAATCCGTAAAAGTCATGCCCAGAAAGGTGCCTCCAAGCTGGGCTTGAAAATGACAGGAGAGTCCTTGAAAAAGAGGGGGAAATGCATAAAGTCATGCCCAGAAAGGTGCCTCCAAGCTGGGCTTGAACTAGTGTGGAGAGTCCTTGAAAAAGAGGGGGAAATCCGTAAAAGTTATGCCCAGAAAGGTGCCTCCAAGCTGGGCTTGAACTAGTGTGGAGAGTCCTTGAAGAAGAGGGGGAAATCCGTAAAAGTCATGCCCAGAAAGGTGCCTCCAAGCTGGGCTTGAAAATTACAGGAGAGTCCTTAAAAAAGAGGGGGAAATGCGTAAAAGTCATGCCCAGAAAGGTGCCTCCAAGCTGGGCTTGAACTAGTGGGGAGAGTCCTTGAAAAAGAGGGGGAAATGCGTAAAAGTCATGCCCAGAAAGGTGCCTCCAAGCTGGGCTTGAACTAGTGTGGAGAGTCCTTGAAAAAGAGGGGGAAATCCGTAAAAGTTATGCCCAGAAAGGTGCCTCCAAGCTGGGCTTGAACTAGTGGGGAGAGTCCTTGAAAAAGAGGGGGAAATCCGTAAAAGTCATGCCCAGAAAGGTGCCTCCAAGCTGGGCTTGAACTAGTGGGGAGAGTCCTTGAAAAAGAGGGGGAAATCCGTAAAAGTCATGCCCAGAAAGGTGCCTCCAAGCTGGGCTTGAACTAGTGGGGAGAGTCCTTGAAAAAGAGGGGGAAATCCGTAAAAGTCATGCCCAGAAAGGTGCCTCCAAGCTGGGCTTGAAAATGACAGGAGAGTCCTTGAAAAAGAGGGGGAAATGCATAAAGTCATGCCCAGAAAGGTGCCTCCAAGCTGGGCTTGAACTAGTGGGGAGAGTCCTTGAAGAAGAGGGGGAAATCCGTAAAAGTCATGCCCAGAAAGGTGCCTCCAAGCTGGGCTTGAACTAGTGTGGAGAGTCCTTGAAAAAGAGGGGGAAATCCGTAAAAGTCATGCCCAGAAAGGTGCCTCCAAGCTGGGCTTGAACTAGTGGGGAGAGTCCTTGAAGAAGAGGGGGAAATCCGTAAAAGTCATGCCCAGAAAGGTGCCTCCAAGCTGGGCTTGAACTAGTGGGGAGAGTCCTTGAAAAAGAGGGGGAAATCCGTAAAAGTCATGCCCAGAAAGGTGCCTCCAAGCTGGGCTTGAAAATGACAGGAGAGTCCTTGAAAAAGAGGGGGAAATGCATAAAGTCATGCCCAGAAAGGTGCCTCCAAGCTGGGCTTGAACTAGTGGGGAGAGTCCTTGAAAAAGAGGGGGAAATCCGTAAAAGTCATGCCCAGAAAGGTGCCTCCAAGCTGGGCTTGAACTAGTGGGGAGAGTCCTTGAAGAAAAGGGGGAAATCCGTAAAAGTCATGCCCAGAAAGGTGCCTCCAAGCTGGGCTTGAACTAGTGGGGAGAGTCCTTGAAAAAGAGGGGGAAATCCGTAAAAGTCATGCCCAGAAAGGTGCCTCCAAGCTGGGCTTGAACTAGTGGGGAGAGTCCTTGAAAAAGAGGGGGAAATCCGTAAAAGTCATGCCCAGAAAGGTGCCTCCAAGCTGGGCTTGAACTAGTGGGGAGAGTCCTTGAAAAAGAGGGGGAAATCCGTAAAAGTCATGCCCAGAAAGGTGCCTCCAAGCTGGGCTTGAAAATGACAGGAGAGTCCTTGAAAAAGAGGGGGAAATGCATAAAGTCATGCCCAGAAAGGTGCCTCCAAGCTGGGCTTGAACTAGTGGGGAGAGTCCTTGAAGAAGAGGGGGAAATCCGTAAAAGTCATGCCCAGAAAGGTGCCTCCAAGCTGGGCTTGAACTAGTGTGGAGAGTCCTTGAAAAAGAGGGGGAAATCCGTAAAAGTTATGCCCAGAAAGGTGCCTCCAAGCTGGGCTTGAACTAGTGGGGAGAGTCCTTGAAAAAGAGGGGGAAATCCGTAAAAGTCATGCCCAGAAAGGTGCCTCCAAGCTGGGCTTGAACTAGTGTGCAGAGTCCTTGAAAAAGAGGGGGAAATCCGTAAAAGTTATGCCCAGAAAGGTGCCTCCAAGCTGGGCTTGAACTAGTGTGGAGAGTCCTTGAAGAAGAGGGGGAAATCCGTAAAAGTCATGCCCAGAAAGGTGCCTCCAAGCTGGGCTTGAACTAGTGGGGAGAGTCCTTGAAAAAGAGGGGGAAATCCGTAAAAGTCATGCCCAGAAAGGTGCCTCCAAGCTGGGCTTGAAAATGACAGGAGAGTCCTTGAAAAAGAGGGGGAAATGCATAAAGTCATGCCCAGAAAGGTGCCTCCAAGCTGGGCTTGAACTAGTGGGGAGAGTCCTTGAAGAAGAGGGGGAAATCCGTAAAAGTCATGCCCAGAAAGGTGCCTCCAAGCTGGGCTTGAACTAGTGTGGAGAGTCCTTGAAAAAGAGGGGGAAATCCGTAAAAGTCATGCCCAGAAAGGTGCCTCCAAGCTGGGCTTGAACTAGTGGGGAGAGTCCTTGAAGAAGAGGGGGAAATCCGTAAAAGTCATGCCCAGAAAGGTGCCTCCAAGCTGGGCTTGAACTAGTGGGGAGAGTCCTTGAAAAAGAGGGGGAAATCCGTAAAAGTCATGCCCAGAAAGGTGCCTCCAAGCTGGGCTTGAAAATGACAGGAGAGTCCTTGAAAAAGAGGGGGAAATGCATAAAGTCATGCCCAGAAAGGTGCCTGAGATCTGGGCTTGAACTAGTGGGGAGAGTCCTTGAAAAAGAGGGGGAAATCCGTAAAAGTCATGCCCAGAAAGGTGCCTCCAAGCTGGGCTTGAACTAGTGGGGAGAGTCCTTGAAAAAGAGGGGGAAATCCGTAAAAGTCATGCCCAGAAAGGTGCCTCCAAGCTGGGCTTGAACTAGTGGGGAGAGTCCTTGAAAAAGAGGGGGAAATCCGTAAAAGTCATGCCCAGAAAGGTGCCTCCAAGCTGGGCTTGAAAATGACAGGAGAGTCCTTGAAAAAGAGGGGGAAATGCATAAAGTCATGCCCAGAAAGGTGCCTCCAAGCTGGGCTTGAACTAGTGGGGAGAGTCCTTGAAGAAGAGGGGGAAATCCGTAAAAGTCATGCCCAGAAAGGTGCCTCCAAGCTGGGCTTGAACTAGTGTGGAGAGTCCTTGAAAAAGAGGGGGAAATCCGTAAAAGTTATGCCCAGAAAGGTGCCTCCAAGCTGGGCTTGAACTAGTGGGGAGAGTCCTTGAAAAAGAGGGGGAAATCCGTAAAAGTCATGCCCAGAAAGGTGCCTCCAAGCTGGGCTTGAACTAGTGTGCAGAGTCCTTGAAAAAGAGGGGGAAATCCGTAAAAGTTATGCCCAGAAAGGTGCCTCCAAGCTGGGCTTGAACTAGTGTGGAGAGTCCTTGAAGAAGAGGGGGAAATCCGTAAAAGTCATGCCCAGAAAGGTGCCTCCAAGCTGGGCTTGAACTAGTGGGGAGAGTCCTTGAAAAAGAGGGGGAAATCCGTAAAAGTCATGCCCAGAAAGGTGCCTCCAAGCTGGGCTTGAACTAGTGGGGAGAGTCCTTGAAAAAGAGGGGGAAATCCGTAAAAGTCATGCCCAGAAAGGTGCCTCCAAGCTGGGCTTGAACTAGTGTGCAGAGTCCTTGAAAAAGAGGGGGAAATCCGTAAAAGTTATGCCCAGAAAGGTGCCTCCAAGCTGGGCTTGAACTAGTGTGGAGAGTCCTTGAAGAAGAGGGGGAAATCCGTAAAAGTCATGCCCAGAAAGGTGCCTCCAAGCTGGGCTTGAACTAGTGGGGAGAGTCCTTGAAAAAGAGGGGGAAATCCGTAAAAGTCATGCCCAGAAAGGTGCCTCCAAGCTGGGCTTGAACTAGTGTGGAGAGTCCTTGAAGAAGAGGGGGAAATCCGTAAAAGTCATGCCCAGAAAGGTGCCTCCAAGCTGGGCTTGAACTAGTGGGGAGAGTCCTTGAAAAAGAGGGGGAAATCCGTAAAAGTCATGCCCAGAAAGGTGCCTCCAAGCTGGGCTTGAACTAGTGGGGAGAGTCCTTGAAAAAGAGGGGGAAATCCGTAAAAGTCATGCCCAGAAAGGTGCCTCCAAGCTGGGCTTGAAAATGACAGGAGAGTCCTTGAAAAAGAGGGGGAAATGCATAAAGTCATGCCCAGAAAGGTGCCTCCAAGCTGGGCTTGAACTAGTGGGGAGAGTCCTTGAAGAAGAGGGGGAAATGCATAAAGTCATGCCCAGAAAGGTGCCTCCAAGCTGGGCTTGAACTAGTGGGGAGAGTCCTTGAAAAAGAGGGGGAAATCCGTAAAAGTCATGCCCAGAAAGGTGCCTCCAAGCTGGGCTTGAACTAGTGGGGAGAGTCCTTGAAAAAGAGGGGGAAATCCGTAAAAGTCATGCCCAGAAAGGTGCCTCCAAGCTGGGCTTGAAAATGACAGGAGAGTCCTTGAAAAAGAGGGGGAAATGCATAAAGTCATGCCCAGAAAGGTGCCTCCAAGCTGGGCTTGAACTAGTGGGGAGAGTCCTTGAAGAAGAGGGGGAAATCCGTAAAAGTCATGCCCAGAAAGGTGCCTCCAAGCTGGGCTTGAACTAGTGTGGAGAGTCCTTGAAAAAGAGGGGGAAATCCGTAAAAGTCATGCCCAGAAAGGTGCCTCCAAGCTGGGCTTGAACTAGTGGGGAGAGTCCTTGAAGAAGAGGGGGAAATCCGTAAAAGTCATGCCCAGAAAGGTGCCTCCAAGCTGGGCTTGAACTAGTGGGGAGAGTCCTTGAAAAAGAGGGGGAAATCCGTAAAAGTCATGCCCAGAAAGGTGCCTCCAAGCTGGGCTTGAAAATGACAGGAGAGTCCTTGAAAAAGAGGGGGAAATGCATAAAGTCATGCCCAGAAAGGTGCCTCCAAGCTGGGCTTGAACTAGTGGGGAGAGTCCTTGAAAAAGAGGGGGAAATCCGTAAAAGTCATGCCCAGAAAGGTGCCTCCAAGCTGGGCTTGAACTAGTGGGGAGAGTCCTTGAAAAAGAGGGGGAAATCCGTAAAAGTCATGCCCAGAAAGGTGCCTCCAAGCTGGGCTTGAACTAGTGGGGAGAGTCCTTGAAAAAGAGGGGGAAATCCGTAAAAGTCATGCCCAGAAAGGTGCCTCCAAGCTGGGCTTGAAAATGACAGGAGAGTCCTTGAAAAAGAGGGGGAAATGCATAAAGTCATGCCCAGAAAGGTGCCTCCAAGCTGGGCTTGAACTAGTGGGGAGAGTCCTTGAAGAAGAGGGGGAAATCCGTAAAAGTCATGCCCAGAAAGGTGCCTCCAAGCTGGGCTTGAACTAGTGTGGAGAGTCCTTGAAAAAGAGGGGGAAATCCGTAAAAGTTATGCCCAGAAAGGTGCCTCCAAGCTGGGCTTGAACTAGTGGGGAGAGTCCTTGAAAAAGAGGGGGAAATCCGTAAAAGTCATGCCCAGAAAGGTGCCTCCAAGCTGGGCTTGAACTAGTGTGCAGAGTCCTTGAAAAAGAGGGGGAAATCCGTAAAAGTTATGCCCAGAAAGGTGCCTCCAAGCTGGGCTTGAACTAGTGTGGAGAGTCCTTGAAGAAGAGGGGGAAATCCGTAAAAGTCATGCCCAGAAAGGTGCCTCCAAGCTGGGCTTGAACTAGTGGGGAGAGTCCTTGAAAAAGAGGGGGAAATCCGTAAAAGTCATGCCCAGAAAGGTGCCTCCAAGCTGGGCTTGAACTAGTGGGGAGAGTCCTTGAAAAAGAGGGGGAAATCCGTAAAAGTCATGCCCAGAAAGGTGCCTCCAAGCTGGGCTTGAACTAGTGTGCAGAGTCCTTGAAAAAGAGGGGGAAATCCGTAAAAGTTATGCCCAGAAAGGTGCCTCCAAGCTGGGCTTGAACTAGTGTGGAGAGTCCTTGAAGAAGAGGGGGAAATCCGTAAAAGTCATGCCCAGAAAGGTGCCTCCAAGCTGGGCTTGAACTAGTGGGGAGAGTCCTTGAAAAAGAGGGGGAAATCCGTAAAAGTCATGCCCAGAAAGGTGCCTCCAAGCTGGGCTTGAACTAGTGTGGAGAGTCCTTGAAGAAGAGGGGGAAATCCGTAAAAGTCATGCCCAGAAAGGTGCCTCCAAGCTGGGCTTGAACTAGTGGGGAGAGTCCTTGAAAAAGAGGGGGAAATCCGTAAAAGTCATGCCCAGAAAGGTGCCTCCAAGCTGGGCTTGAACTAGTGGGGAGAGTCCTTGAAAAAGAGGGGGAAATCCGTAAAAGTCATGCCCAGAAAGGTGCCTCCAAGCTGGGCTTGAAAATGACAGGAGAGTCCTTGAAAAAGAGGGGGAAATGCATAAAGTCATGCCCAGAAAGGTGCCTCCAAGCTGGGCTTGAACTAGTGGGGAGAGTCCTTGAAGAAGAGGGGGAAATGCATAAAGTCATGCCCAGAAAGGTGCCTCCAAGCTGGGCTTGAACTAGTGGGGAGAGTCCTTGAAAAAGAGGGGGAAATCCGTAAAAGTCATGCCCAGAAAGGTGCCTCCAAGCTGGGCTTGAACTAGTGGGGAGAGTCCTTGAAAAAGAGGGGGAAATCCGTAAAAGTCATGCCCAGAAAGGTGCCTCCAAGCTGGGCTTGAACTAGTGGGGAGAGTCCTTGAAAAAGAGGGGGAAATCCGTAAAAGTCATGCCCAGAAAGGTGCCTCCAAGCTGGGCTTGAAAATGACAGGAGAGTCCTTGAAAAAGAGGGGGAAATGCATAAAGTCATGCCCAGAAAGGTGCCTCCAAGCTGGGCTTGAACTAGTGGGGAGAGTCCTTGAAGAAGAGGGGGAAATCCGTAAAAGTCATGCCCAGAAAGGTGCCTCCAAGCTGGGCTTGAACTAGTGGGGAGAGTCCTTGAAAAAGAGGGGGAAATCCGTAAAAGTCATGCCCAGAAAGGTGCCTCCAAGCTGGGCTTGAACTAGTGGGGAGAGTCCTTGAAAAAGAGGGGGAAATCCGTAAAAGTCATGCCCAGAAAGGTGCCTCCAAGCTGGGCTTGAAAATGACAGGAGAGTCCTTAAAAAAGAGGGGGAAATGCGTAAAGTCATGCCCAGAAAGGTGCCTCCAAGCTGGGCTTGAACTAGTGGGGAGAGTCCTTGAAAAAGAGGGGGAAATGCATAAAGTCATGCCCAGAAAGGTGCCTCCAAGCTGGGCTTGAACTAGTGGGGAGAGTCCTTGAAAAAGAGGGGGAAATCCGTAAAAGTCATGCCCAGAAAGGTGCCTCCAAGCTGGGCTTGAACTAGTGGGGAGAGTCCTTGAAAAAGAGGGGGAAATCCGTAAAAGTCATGCCCAGAAAGGTGCCTCCAAGCTGGGCTTGAAAATGACAGGAGAGTCCTTGAAAAAGAGGGGGAAATGCATAAAGTCATGCCCAGAAAGGTGCCTCCAAGCTGGGCTTGAACTAGTGGGGAGAGTCCTTGAAGAAGAGGGGGAAATCCGTAAAAGTCATGCCCAGAAAGGTGCCTCCAAGCTGGGCTTGAACTAGTGTGGAGAGTCCTTGAAAAAGAGGGGGAAATCCGTAAAAGTCATGCCCAGAAAGGTGCCTCCAAGCTGGGCTTGAACTAGTGGGGAGAGTCCTTGAAGAAGAGGGGGAAATCCGTAAAAGTCATGCCCAGAAAGGTGCCTCCAAGCTGGGCTTGAACTAGTGGGGAGAGTCCTTGAAAAAGAGGGGGAAATCCGTAAAAGTCATGCCCAGAAAGGTGCCTCCAAGCTGGGCTTGAAAATGACAGGAGAGTCCTTGAAAAAGAGGGGGAAATGCATAAAGTCATGCCCAGAAAGGTGCCTCCAAGCTGGGCTTGAACTAGTGGGGAGAGTCCTTGAAAAAGAGGGGGAAATCCGTAAAAGTCATGCCCAGAAAGGTGCCTCCAAGCTGGGCTTGAACTAGTGGGGAGAGTCCTTGAAAAAGAGGGGGAAATCCGTAAAAGTCATGCCCAGAAAGGTGCCTCCAAGCTGGGCTTGAACTAGTGGGGAGAGTCCTTGAAAAAGAGGGGGAAATCCGTAAAAGTCATGCCCAGAAAGGTGCCTCCAAGCTGGGCTTGAAAATGACAGGAGAGTCCTTGAAAAAGAGGGGGAAATGCATAAAGTCATGCCCAGAAAGGTGCCTCCAAGCTGGGCTTGAACTAGTGGGGAGAGTCCTTGAAGAAGAGGGGGAAATCCGTAAAAGTCATGCCCAGAAAGGTGCCTCCAAGCTGGGCTTGAACTAGTGTGGAGAGTCCTTGAAAAAGAGGGGGAAATCCGTAAAAGTTATGCCCAGAAAGGTGCCTCCAAGCTGGGCTTGAACTAGTGGGGAGAGTCCTTGAAAAAGAGGGGGAAATCCGTAAAAGTCATGCCCAGAAAGGTGCCTCCAAGCTGGGCTTGAACTAGTGTGCAGAGTCCTTGAAAAAGAGGGGGAAATCCGTAAAAGTTATGCCCAGAAAGGTGCCTCCAAGCTGGGCTTGAACTAGTGTGGAGAGTCCTTGAAGAAGAGGGGGAAATCCGTAAAAGTCATGCCCAGAAAGGTGCCTCCAAGCTGGGCTTGAACTAGTGGGGAGAGTCCTTGAAAAAGAGGGGGAAATCCGTAAAAGTCATGCCCAGAAAGGTGCCTCCAAGCTGGGCTTGAACTAGTGGGGAGAGTCCTTGAAAAAGAGGGGGAAATCCGTAAAAGTCATGCCCAGAAAGGTGCCTCCAAGCTGGGCTTGAACTAGTGTGCAGAGTCCTTGAAAAAGAGGGGGAAATCCGTAAAAGTTATGCCCAGAAAGGTGCCTCCAAGCTGGGCTTGAACTAGTGTGGAGAGTCCTTGAAGAAGAGGGGGAAATCCGTAAAAGTCATGCCCAGAAAGGTGCCTCCAAGCTGGGCTTGAACTAGTGGGGAGAGTCCTTGAAAAAGAGGGGGAAATCCGTAAAAGTCATGCCCAGAAAGGTGCCTCCAAGCTGGGCTTGAACTAGTGTGGAGAGTCCTTGAAGAAGAGGGGGAAATCCGTAAAAGTCATGCCCAGAAAGGTGCCTCCAAGCTGGGCTTGAACTAGTGGGGAGAGTCCTTGAAAAAGAGGGGGAAATCCGTAAAAGTCATGCCCAGAAAGGTGCCTCCAAGCTGGGCTTGAACTAGTGGGGAGAGTCCTTGAAAAAGAGGGGGAAATCCGTAAAAGTCATGCCCAGAAAGGTGCCTCCAAGCTGGGCTTGAAAATGACAGGAGAGTCCTTGAAAAAGAGGGGGAAATGCATAAAGTCATGCCCAGAAAGGTGCCTCCAAGCTGGGCTTGAACTAGTGGGGAGAGTCCTTGAAGAAGAGGGGGAAATGCATAAAGTCATGCCCAGAAAGGTGCCTCCAAGCTGGGCTTGAACTAGTGGGGAGAGTCCTTGAAAAAGAGGGGGAAATCCGTAAAAGTCATGCCCAGAAAGGTGCCTCCAAGCTGGGCTTGAACTAGTGGGGAGAGTCCTTGAAAAAGAGGGGGAAATCCGTAAAAGTCATGCCCAGAAAGGTGCCTCCAAGCTGGGCTTGAACTAGTGGGGAGAGTCCTTGAAAAAGAGGGGGAAATCCGTAAAAGTCATGCCCAGAAAGGTGCCTCCAAGCTGGGCTTGAAAATGACAGGAGAGTCCTTGAAAAAGAGGGGGAAATGCATAAAGTCATGCCCAGAAAGGTGCCTCCAAGCTGGGCTTGAACTAGTGGGGAGAGTCCTTGAAGAAGAGGGGGAAATCCGTAAAAGTCATGCCCAGAAAGGTGCCTCCAAGCTGGGCTTGAACTAGTGGGGAGAGTCCTTGAAAAAGAGGGGGAAATCCGTAAAAGTCATGCCCAGAAAGGTGCCTCCAAGCTGGGCTTGAACTAGTGGGGAGAGTCCTTGAAAAAGAGGGGGAAATCCGTAAAAGTCATGCCCAGAAAGGTGCCTCCAAGCTGGGCTTGAACTAGTGTGGAGAGTCCTTGAAGAAGAGGGGGAAATCCGTAAAAGTCATGCCCAGAAAGGTGCCTCCAAGCTGGGCTTGAACTAGTGGGGAGAGTCCTTGAAAAAGAGGGGGAAATCCGTAAAAGTCATGCCCAGAAAGGTGCCTCCAAGCTGGGCTTGAACTAGTGGGGAGAGTCCTTGAAAAAGAGGGGGAAATCCGTAAAAGTCATGCCCAGAAAGGTGCCTCCAAGCTGGGCTTGAAAATGACAGGAGAGTCCTTGAAAAAGAGGGGGAAATGCATAAAGTCATGCCCAGAAAGGTGCCTCCAAGCTGGGCTTGAACTAGTGGGGAGAGTAGTCCTTGAAAAAGAGGGGGAAATGCATAAAGTCATGCCCAGAAAGGTGCCTCCAAGCTGGGCTTGAACTAGTGGGGAGAGTCCTTGAAGAAGAGGGGGAAATCCGTAAAAGTCATGCCCAGAAAGGTGCCTCCAAGCTGGGCTTGAACTAGTGGGGAGAGTCCTTGAAAAAGAGGGGGAAATCCGTAAAAGTCATGCCCAGAAAGGTGCCTCCAAGCTGGGCTTGAACTAGTGGGGAGAGTCCTTGAAAAAGAGGGGGAAATCCGTAAAAGTCATGCCCAGAAAGGTGCCTCCAAGCTGGGCTTGAAAATGACAGGAGAGTCCTTGAAAAAGAGGGGGAAATGCATAAAGTCATGCCCAGAAAGGTGCCTCCAAGCTGGGCTTGAACTAGTGGGGAGAGTCCTTGAAAAAGAGGGGGAAATCCGTAAAAGTCATGCCCAGAAAGGTGCCTCCAAGCTGGGCTTGAACTAGTGTGCAGAGTCCTTGAAAAAGAGGGGGAAATCCGTAAAAGTTATGCCCAGAAAGGTGCCTCCAAGCTGGGCTTGAACTAGTGGGGAGAGTCCTTGAAAAAGAGGGGGAAATCCGTAAAAGTCATGCCCAGAAAGGTGCCTCCAAGCTGTGCTTGAACTAGTGTGCAGAGTCCTTGAAAAAGAGGGGGAAATCCGTAAAAGTTATGCCCAGAAAGGTGCCTCCAAGCTGGGCTTGAACTAGTGTGGAGAGTCCTTGAAGAAGAGGGGGAAATCCGTAAAAGTCATGCCCAGAAAGGTGCCTCCAAGCTGGGCTTGAACTAGTGGGGAGAGTCCTTGAAAAAGAGGGGGAAATCCGTAAAAGTCATGCCCAGAAAGGTGCCTCCAAGCTGGGCTTGAACTAGTGTGGAGAGTCCTTGAAGAAGAGGGGGAAATCCGTAAAAGTCATGCCCAGAAAGGTGCCTCCAAGCTGGGCTTGAACTAGTGGGGAGAGTCCTTGAAAAAGAGGGGGAAATCCGTAAAAGTCATGCCCAGAAAGGTGCCTCCAAGCTGGGCTTGAAAATGACAGGAGAGTCCTTGAAAAAGAGGGGGAAATGCATAAAGTCATGCCCAGAAAGGTGCCTCCAAGCTGGGCTTGAACTAGTGGGGAGAGTCCTTGAAGAAGAGGGGGAAATCCGTAAAAGTCATGCCCAGAAAGGTGCCTCCAAGCTGGGCTTGAACTAGTGTGGAGAGTCCTTGAAAAAGAGGGGGAAATCCGTAAAAGTCATGCCCAGAAAGGTGCCTCCAAGCTGGGCTTGAACTAGTGGGGAGAGTCCTTGAAGAAGAGGGGGAAATCCGTAAAAGTCATGCCCAGAAAGGTGCCTCCAAGCTGGGCTTGAACTAGTGGGGAGAGTCCTTGAAAAAGAGGGGGAAATCCGTAAAAGTCATGCCCAGAAAGGTGCCTCCAAGCTGGGCTTGAAAATGACAGGAGAGTCCTTGAAAAAGAGGGGGAAATGCATAAAGTCATGCCCAGAAAGGTGCCTCCAAGCTGGGCTTGAACTAGTGGGGAGAGTCCTTGAAAAAGAGGGGGAAATCCGTAAAAGTCATGCCCAGAAAGGTGCCTCCAAGCTGGGCTTGAACTAGTGGGGAGAGTCCTTGAAAAAGAGGGGGAAATCCGTAAAAGTCATGCCCAGAAAGGTGCCTCCAAGCTGGGCTTGAACTAGTGGGGAGAGTCCTTGAAAAAGAGGGGGAAATCCGTAAAAGTCATGCCCAGAAAGGTGCCTCCAAGCTGGGCTTGAAAATGACAGGAGAGTCCTTGAAAAAGAGGGGGAAATGCATAAAGTCATGCCCAGAAAGGTGCCTCCAAGCTGGGCTTGAACTAGTGTGGAGAGTCCTTGAAAAAGAGGGGGAAATCCGTAAAAGTTATGCCCAGAAAGGTGCCTCCAAGCTGGGCTTGAACTAGTGGGGAGAGTCCTTGAAAAAGAGGGGGAAATCCGTAAAAGTCATGCCCAGAAAGGTGCCTCCAAGCTGGGCTTGAAAATGACAGGAGAGTCCTTGAAAAAGAGGGGGAAATGCGTAAAAGTCATGCCCAGAAAGGTGCCTCCAAGCTGGGCTTGAACTAGTGGGGAGAGTCCTTGAAGAAGAGGGGGAAATCCGTAAAAGTCATGCCCAGAAAGGTGCCTCCAAGCTGGGCTTGAACTAGTGGGGAGAGTCCTTGAAAAAGAGGGGGAAATCCGTAAAAGTCATGCCCAGAAAGGTGCCTCCAAGCTGGGCTTGAAAATTACAGGAGAGTCCTTAAAAAAGAGGGGGAAATGCGTAAAAGTCATGCCCAGAAAGGTGCCTCCAAGCTGGGCTTGAACTAGTGGGGAGAGTCCTTGAAAAAGAGGGGGAAATGCGTAAAAGTCATGCCCAGAAAGGTGCCTCCAAGCTGGGCTTGAACTAGTGTGGAGAGTCCTTGAAAAAGAGGGGGAAATCCGTAAAAGTTATGCCCAGAAAGGTGCCTCCAAGCTGGGCTTGAACTAGTGGGGAGAGTCCTTGAAAAAGAGGGGGAAATCCGTAAAAGTCATGCCCAGAAAGGTGCCTCCAAGCTGGGCTTGAACTAGTGGGGAGAGTCCTTGAAAAAGAGGGGGAAATCCGTAAAAGTCATGCCCAGAAAGGTGCCTCCAAGCTGGGCTTGAAAATGACAGGAGAGTCCTTGAAAAAGAGGGGGAAATGCATAAAGTCATGCCCAGAAAGGTGCCTCCAAGCTGGGCTTGAACTAGTGGGGAGAGTCCTTGAAGAAGAGGGGGAAATCCGTAAAAGTCATGCCCAGAAAGGTGCCTCCAAGCTGGGCTTGAACTAGTGTGGAGAGTCCTTAAAAAAGAGGGGGAAATGCGTAAAAGTCATGCCCAGAAAGGTGCCTCCAAGCTGGGCTTGAACTAGTGGGGAGAGTCCTTGAAAAAGAGGGGGAAATCCGTAAAAGTTATGCCCAGAAAGGTGCCTCCAAGCTGGGCTTGAACTAGTGGGGAGAGTCCTTGAAAAAGAGGGGGAAATCCGTAAAAGTCATGCCCAGAAAGGTGCCTCCAAGCTGGGCTTGAACTAGTGTGCAGAGTCCTTGAAAAAGAGGGGGAAATCCGTAAAAGTTATGCCCAGAAAGGTGCCTCCAAGCTGGGCTTGAACTAGTGTGGAGAGTCCTTGAAGAAGAGGGGGAAATCCGTAAAAGTCATGCCCAGAAAGGTGCCTCCAAGCTGGGCTTGAACTAGTGGGGAGAGTCCTTGAAAAAGAGGGGGAAATCCGTAAAAGTCATGCCCAGAAAGGTGCCTCCAAGCTGGGCTTGAACTAGTGGGGAGAGTCCTTGAAAAAGAGGGGGAAATCCGTAAAAGTCATGCCCAGAAAGGTGCCTCCAAGCTGGGCTTGAACTAGTGGGGAGAGTCCTTGAAAAAGAGGGGGAAATCCGTAAAAGTCATGCCCAGAAAGGTGCCTCCAAGCTGGGCTTGAACTAGTGGGGAGAGTCCTTGAAAAAGAGGGGGAAATCCGTAAAAGTCATGCCCAGAAAGGTGCCTCCAAGCTGGGCTTGAAAATGACAGGAGAGTCCTTGAAAAAGAGGGGGAAATGCATAAAGTCATGCCCAGAAAGGTGCCTCCAAGCTGGGCTTGAACTAGTGGGGAGAGTCCTTGAAGAAGAGGGGGAAATGCGTAAAAGTCATGCCCAGAAAGGTGCCTCCAAGCTGGGCTTGAACTAGTGGGGAGAGTCCTTGAAGAAGAGGGGGAAATCCGTAAAAGTCATGCCCAGAAAGGTGCCTCCAAGCTGGGCTTGAACTAGTGGGGAGAGTCCTTGAAAAAGAGGGGGAAATCCGTAAAAGTCATGCCCAGAAAGGTGCCTCCAAGCTGGGCTTGAAAATTACAGGAGAGTCCTTAAAAAAGAGGGGGAAATGCGTAAAAGTCATGCCCAGAAAGGTGCCTCCAAGCTGGGCTTGAACTAGTGGGGAGAGTCCTTGAAAAAGAGGGGGAAATGCGTAAAAGTCATGCCCAGAAAGGTGCCTCCAAGCTGGGCTTGAACTAGTGTGGAGAGTCCTTGAAAAAGAGGGGGAAATCCGTAAAAGTTATGCCCAGAAAGGTGCCTCCAAGCTGGGCTTGAACTAGTGTGGAGAGTCCTTGAAAAAGAGGGGGAAATCCGTAAAAGTCATGCCCAGAAAGGTGCCTCCAAGCTGGGCTTGAAAATGACAGGAGAGTCCTTGAAAAAGAGGGGGAAATGCATAAAGTCATGCCCAGAAAGGTGCCTCCAAGCTGGGCTTGAACTAGTGGGGAGAGTCCTTGAAAAAGAGGGGGAAATCCGTAAAAGTCATGCCCAGAAAGGTGCCTCCAAGCTGGGCTTGAACTAGTGGGGAGAGTCCTTGAAGAAGAGGGGGAAATCCGTAAAAGTCATGCCCAGAAAGGTGCCTCCAAGCTGGGCTTGAACTAGTGGGGAGAGTCCTTGAAAAAGAGGGGGAAATCCGTAAAAGTCATGCCCAGAAAGGTGCCTCCAAGCTGGGCTTGAAAATGACAGGAGAGTCCTTGAAAAAGAGGGGGAAATGCATAAAGTCATGCCCAGAAAGGTGCCTCCAAGCTGGGCTTGAACTAGTGGGGAGAGTCCTTGAAGAAGAGGGGGAAATCCGTAAAAGTCATGCCCAGAAAGGTGCCTCCAAGCTGGGCTTGAACTAGTGTGGAGAGTCCTTGAAAAAGAGGGGGAAATCCGTAAAAGTTATGCCCAGAAAGGTGCCTCCAAGCTGGGCTTGAACTAGTGGGGAGAGTCCTTGAAAAAGAGGGGGAAATCCGTAAAAGTCATGCCCAGAAAGGTGCCTCCAAGCTGGGCTTGAACTAGTGGGGAGAGTCCTTGAAAAAGAGGGGGAAATCCGTAAAAGTCATGCCCAGAAAGGTGCCTCCAAGCTGGGCTTGAAAATGACAGGAGAGTCCTTGAAAAAGAGGGGGAAATGCATAAAGTCATGCCCAGAAAGGTGCCTCCAAGCTGGGCTTGAACTAGTGGGGAGAGTCCTTGAAGAAGAGGGGGAAATCCGTAAAAGTCATGCCCAGAAAGGTGCCTCCAAGCTGGGCTTGAACTAGTGGGGAGAGTCCTTGAAAAAGAGGGGGAAATCCGTAAAAGTCATGCCCAGAAAGGTGCCTCCAAGCTGGGCTTGAACTAGTGGGGAGAGTCCTTGAAAAGAGGGGGAAATCCGTAAAAGTCATGCCCAGAAAGGTGCCTCCAAGCTGGGCTTGAACTAGTGGGGAGAGTCCTTGAAAAAGAGGGGGAAATCCGTAAAAGTCATGCCCAGAAAGGTGCCTCCAAGCTGGGCTTGAAAATGACAGGAGAGTCCTTGAAAAAGAGGGGGAAATGCATAAAGTCATGCCCAGAAAGGTGCCTCCAAGCTGGGCTTGAACTAGTGGGGAGAGTCCTTGAAAAAGAGGGGGAAATCCGTAAAAGTCATGCCCAGAAAGGTGCCTCCAAGCTGGGCTTGAACTAGTGGGGAGAGTCCTTGAAAAAGAGGGGAAATCCGTAAAAGTCATGCCCAGAAAGGTGCCTCCAAGCTGGGCTTGAACTAGTGGGGAGAGTCCTTGAAAAAGAGGGGGAAATCCGTAAAAGTCATGCCCAGAAAGGTGCCTCCAAGCTGGGCTTGAAAATGACAGGAGAGTCCTTGAAAAAGAGGGGGAAATGCATAAAGTCATGCCCAGAAAGGTGCCTCCAAGCTGGGCTTGAACTAGTGTGGA